>NC_090933.1:611450342-611755446 GCF_040938575.1 Ambystoma mexicanum
GGGTCAGGCAAATCCATGATTAGATGAATGCTCTACAGGAAGGAGAGAGCAAACCAAACTACTCTGTGCCTTTACATGCATCAGAAAGCACACACTGCCTAGGCATATTTTGGCAAAGTTGGCCAACTTTCAGCAAAAACTAAAAAGAAAGCAAGACAGAAAGAGCAATGGAAGGATAGACGGGTTAAAAAAGTGGAAATTCACAAGGGGAAAAACAAGCAACCGCTTGAAAAGCGGGACAGAAACTGTAGACAAAATAAGTTTGAGCTTAACAGCCCAGTAGGAAAAAGAGTAAGGGGGAAGATGACAAGGAAAGAAAATGCTGAAAATGAGAGACCTGGCCAAGAAAAGGTAACAGGAAAGCTTGAAAGACAAAGGGAAAAGAAAACTGCAGTTGAATATGAGAATGTAGAGTCTCACCAACAACCCTTCATGTCCCTCTTCAGTTTCCATCACTGCCGTGTGTAGGCATCAGGTTACTTGTGATGGAATCACTCGCAAGAGAGACTGCAACGTTTTGGGTTGCGGAGATGGCACAGAAAGAGCAGATCGACGCAGCTGAAGTGTGTACCAGAGTTTAAGAGAATCTACGTAAGATATTCTTTTGTATAGCGCCCTTCTTTCTATTAGTAATCCTCTTATTCCGACAACGTTTACCGTGCCTCATGGTCTGTATCTCTAACCCTCCAGTCCCCGATCTTGCTCTTATTCTCCACCCGTTGGCTGCACTCTTGTTTCTCCTTTGTTTCTGCACTTTTGCATCCTACCCCACCCTCGGCACTTCTCCCCTGCCCCTTTCCCTGCTCTTGCGCACTTCTGAATGACACGAGGCCTAGTAAGATCTGTGTTTTGTCCTACTCTTTTGTTTCACCCTCCTTGCCTTGTCGTGCCTAGAAACACTTGTGTACAGGCACGTTATAAATGCCATATTATACCCTTAAGGAGCACCCTGCCCCTGTGTGCGCATTAAAACACACATCATACACAGTGACAAATTATGTACAGGGGAGGCTGGTACATATCTGAACTGAAGAGGCTTAAATGTTTGTGCCAATTAGGCACAGTGAGGGAGCCCAAACCAATTAAGGGTTGCTTGAGGGGGGTTCTCACTCCCAAGAAAATGTTTGAAAGATTAGGATAAAAGTATGCATTTTACAGTTCTTTCATTGCAAAATTGGGTAGAAAGCCATACAGTTTGCAATTGGTTTTGTATGGAAGCACATGGAAATTCCCAATAGTTGCAAATCACAAATTGTGCATAGGAACATTTTCCAATACATTTCATGCTGCCTTTCCATGCGAGATATGCTAGTATAAAAATATATTCATGCTGGTTGTTCTAATTATGTCGATGCAGGCTGTATCAGTATATGCCATTATTACCATGTACGGACTCCGAGCTAGTAAAAATGTCATGCTACAGAAAGTATATCCAGGCTGACTTTTACTATTACTGGCTAGATAGGCCTACATTCAACGTGGGCCAATTTAGCCAAGTAGTAGGTTTGCTTTAACCTTGATGCATAGTCCTGTGCATCAAGTGTTAAAGCAAAAAGAGCACTGGCAATGATAACAGTTTGGGCATTTGTGTAGGCATGGGAAAGGCACTTCTGTATTGGTATTAGCTGGCCATTGATAGTGCCAGTGCAAAATGGTTTGAGTACCTGAGCAGCTAAGAGCAGTGCCTGGTAAATGCCTAATACTTATACACAAGCCAAAACTGTTGGCTTCGCCGATGCTTATTTTTAGAAGAACTTCAGTGAAAGACATGCAGGGTGTTTTTTAAATTGAGTGGCTAAAGGCAGACCTGATTCAGACATTTGTTTTACACCAGTTCCGTGTTTACAACTCCAATGAAGTCATGAACACTCAGAAGACTCCTTTGAGGAAACCTGGCATATTGAGGGCAAAGTTTGATGGCAAGGCATGTTTAAAGCTAGCTCAAAGAGTTCGAGTGAGGAGGTGTTTTGGGTGGGGAGGGCAGGAACTGGGTGAGAATTGCCATAGGGATTTGCATGGCCATGAGAAGTCATTTCACTGTTAGCACCTACATTCATAACCATACATTTTTAGGTAATTGAAATCATGATGTGGGGTTAGCACTTGCATGCTACGGGAGTGAGAAGAAGGGACGTGGTGACATGAGACATCTCATCCTCACAGCAGTCCTTAAGTGTGACAAGAGGTAGCTGCTTGTAACATTGAAGCTTCACCAGAATACTCTCATTCAAAATGTGGAAAGATCTCACAGCCTCTGACGTTAGCGCCTCTCCCAACATTTGAAGTGTTAGTCCCCTCTCCCCCTGACATTTTAGCCTAGGAGCACCTCTGATGCCATGAACCCACCCCTTAATGAAGTGGCCCCCAGGGCGGCTACATTTAGGGGTGGTGCTGACCACACACTCACAAAAAACACTTTCACCCATGCATTCATCCACGAGTTACACAACTCCATACGTGCATGTATACATAAAACCAAACACAGCATTGTCACAAACACCAACATGCACACATGCATTCATACATACACATATACATACTAATTTAACTTAAATGCACATAAACACTTTTAATTTAAAATAAAAAACACTTACCTTACCTCCATGCACCCTTAAAAAGCGTGATCACGCTGACAATATGAACACACTGACTACAGGAGAGAACTCCTCTCCCATCAGTCAGCGTGGTCATGCTGAGCACCGTGAACATACTGACTGACAAGAGAGAACTCCTCTCTTGGCATTCAGCATGTCCATGTTGTCAGCTGAATAACGGGTGGCAGCAGAGCTCACTTCTGAGCCCTGCTGTCTCCCATTATTTTGCTCTTTGTTGCGGAGCCAAATGGCTTTGCAACAAACAGCAAAATCATTGCAGGGGCAAAGAGCAGACGGCACAGTCCCCCGTGTGAATATATGACACGGGAGACTGCTGCCTTCCACTTAGGGGAGGGGGCCGTGAGGCCCCCCACAAGTGCGAGGCCCAGAGCAATTTGCCCCTGCTGCACCCCCCTCATGAAGGCCCTGCTGGGGCCTGGGTCCAAAATACATTCAGCTATCCCTCCGCAAATACCTCCCCTCTCGAGCTCTTTGCTCCTCTACCTCTAACTCCCTCAGGGTCAGTCGTTTTTCAAAGAAAGTTGGGGCCTCCCTCTGGAACACGCGCCTTGCCATTCTAAAACTTGAGGAGAACCATCTCAGGTTTCGGAAGCACTTCAAGACCTTCCTCTTTGCTTCTGCCTTCCCCTTCGCTCCCCCTCTCTCCTGCTGATCTGTTCTCTCTTGGCACCGTGCACCTGGCCATCCTCTGTCCTCTTGGCCCAGGTACCTGCTCACCCTGCCACCTTCCCGCACTGCCTCCGGGCCACCCCTTGCACTGGGGTCTCGTCTGTACCCATACAGTCCCCTGCCCCTTTTTTTCTTCCTGCACTTATCAGACCTACCCTGTCTGCTGCCTTAAACCCAGCACTTGCCAATTGCTGGCTGCACTACCATTGTTGCCTTTATTATTTATTTATTATTTATCTGTTTCTCCTTTGCTCCGCACTCTCGACTTCTCCCCCCTTCCATGCACTTTTCCCCGCCCCCCTCTCCCATGCACTTACGCGTTCTCAATGTCACTGGGCCTAGTAAGATTGTTTTTGTTCTCCTTTGTTCCCTTCCCTTGCCTTGTCGCGCTGTGAAACACTGGTGTATGAGCGCAATAGAAACAAAATATCAATATCAATTATCATCACAATGCGGCGTGCAGCACAGATATTCCCACTGAACTATGTACTCAGTATCTTTCAAATGAAAAAGGAAAGGACATAACCGAGATGCAAAGCTTAATGCGCTTAATAAGTCCACCAATTAGTGTGACCTACATAGTATTTTCCTTTCAGACACGCCAACAAGGAGATTAAATAGTCATAAAGCTTAATCAAACGTTGACCTATTGCACATTTGCTCTCTCAAGGTCGGTTGCAAACCTCTTGCTGAATCTTAGGCAAGAGCCAGGGCAGATAGACACATTTACCCTTTTACTATATAGTTTAAAATTCACCCACAAAACGAACCATTACCCTTTTGCACACGTGCGTGCAATGTGGGGGCACAGAAAAAGGTTTGATGCTAAAGGTGTGATTTCCCTTGAAGACGGGTAGATCGTGTTAAAAATAAAGGCAGTATAGAAGTTTGTAATGAAGACATGGGCCACTGTGAAGATGGCAGCTTTTCCGAGTAGACTTTTAGCGGACGCCGCAGAAGAATTAAGCAGTAAAGCATTTTTACACATAAGAGGTAGATTCACGGCCACCAAACAGCTCTCGGCCCGGGAACGGATGCTCACTGGTAGTTTCGTCAGGCGGTGCCACGAGTGCTTTGATGAGTGGTTTACCCTAACTGCACAAGTGACGCTGATGGCGCTGCCAGGTGGCCTTTGGAAAAGCTGATGGCCTAGGTTCGAATGTAAAAGAGTACATTCTTTTTACTCCCCCATAGGGGAACGATGCGTACCATCATTCCAGTCTTTGACACTGCTATGGTGGAATCCCATTGCAACCTCTTGTCCATTTGTATCCTTCAGACCCACAGACGCGGGCCAGCTGCTGGGGATCTATCCGTGTGCGTATTCGCCCGGCCTGGTTGGTCAATTTCCCCTAACACTGTGTGCATACTTCAGTCATTTACATAATACTATTTACTTATTGAAATTATTTGGTGCGTAGTGCGCAAGTGGGCGTTTTGCAAGCTTGAAAGGATGAGCTGGGAATGATCAACTGGTGTCTGTTGTTGTGGCAAACCTAGAAGCCACGAAAGGTGCAGGAAGAGAGACGGGCCAAGAAGGGTGGCATGAGCACCGGGAAGGCAGCTGCAGTGGTGGGCAACAAAGGTGGTAGGACCGACCCCCAGGGAGGATTGTGGCTTGGCTGAAACCAGAGCCAGGAGATTAGCCAAACAAGACATTGCCACAGTGCCTCTTAATGTACTAATTGCAATGAGAACATTCCACCCAAACAGGGTAGAATCCTCTGTTTAAAACAAGGAAAGAAAAGGGAAACACTGGAATGTTGGAACAGAAGCCATTGGCACACTAGCTGGAATGCATGCTGGAATAGGCAGTGTAAGGCCATGCTCCACCATGGGCTTCCGGTGCCTCTCCCCAGTGTGCCACTATTTTGCCTGCACCTCTACTTTTGTTCCACGCCCGAAGCACTACCTACCCTTTCTGCCTCCCCCTCATCGTTCGCTGCTCTGGGCCCTTCGGCCACGCCCCAAAGATAGCCACCTGTCACTTAGAAAAGGCACTTAGCCCTTTTCTATCTTGCACAGCGACCATCATGTTCTGTACATTTGGGGTTTTGGGGGGGTCTCAAGGAAATAGAGGTAGCGCTGTAGGCACAGACAAGATTTTCCTTTAAATAAAAATAAAAACAATATTAGCACTGCATACAGAGGCTCTGGATGATAATAGTGTGAATGACCTTGACAGGTGGTGGGCAGACTTAGTCCAGGCCCAGCTCGGTTAGCAGGTTGATATTCGTTGGGTATTGGAAACACGCTGTATAAAACAAATCCCATAAAAGTCTCTGTAGTTAACGATACATCAGTGCCCTCTACCACTGCATTATCTGCAATGGAACTGTCAATCTTCCAATGTGCTAATTAAGGCTTACACCCCGTGGGACAGAATTCCCAGCCATTAGATGCCAATCAGGCTTGAATTAATAGTCCCCAGCAAAGCAAGAGCCATTACGGGAGGCTTGAGGCACCTAAGGGCCAGGAATTCCACCTTGTGGTTGTCTGGTCAATTAGCACCCTTTGCGGAAGGAGAGCGGGCGCTATCTATGAATTGAAAAAAAGCGTGACAAAACCAAAAAGACAGGTCACGGCTGCGAGCGAGGTCCAGGTTGCTGTGGCGACTGGCACGTGCTATTTAGGGAGACGCCAGGTGGAAGAGGATTGACAGGCAATCGGACAAAGGAGAACGAAGAACGCGGAAGGGAGAAACTCTGAGGGTGTCGAAGAAGGAAGCGGACAAGGTGGCATGGTGGTGGTCTTATTTGCATAGAAAAACATTTCCTCATTATTCCCATCTTCTAAGAGGTGTTTCCCAGCCTCAAACCTAAAACTGAGTCAGAAAGTCATTCAAAATCAAACTCCATTATCCTGTGTCACAACCTACTTCTATCCCTTAAAATACAACTAAATAATAATCCAACAGAAAAGTTCCTCTACCAGGATAATGGCTCCCTTCTCCTGGTGTGCGATATTCGCTTCCAAAACAGTCTCTTGAAAAAAAGGGACCCGAGGGAATGACTCCCTCCCCCTCATCTCAGGATGCGCTCATTCCACAAACAGTTTAACGTTCTGTATCAAGGGCATGTCTTCCTTCTCCTGAAGTTGATATTGCTTTTCAATGTATCAAAATCCAGCGGAATGCCTCCCTTCCCTTGGTGACACCGAAAGAAACCAAGTCCTTTTGACCAGGAGAATGCCACCCTTGTTCTGGTCCTTCAATTGTTACCAGGGGGCATGGCTCCCTTCCCCTGCCGGCATCTGTATGGGTTTATGTACCAAAGTTCAAAATATAGCTTTGCCACTCTTTCCAGGTCTCGAAACAGTTTCCGCCCTTCTCCCTTTTGCTAATAAGTTCCTTTCTAACAAGGCATGATAGGAACTCCCTTCCAGCCTCTTGTTTTCTCCTTGATGGGGTACCAGACCCATCTCTGGTGTTCACTGGCTTGCTCATGGCCACTGTTATGAGGAAGATTTCGTCCGAGGTTTTCACTGTTTGTGTCCGGGCCCAAGACCATTCTATTTATTCTATTATTCTCAGTATTCATGGGAGTCCCAGACCCTTTTCAGGTGGTCAGTGGTTCTCTCCTTCCACGAGCAACAAGAAAGATTTCCTCTAATATTCTCAGTATTTGCTTTCGGGTGCCAGACCCTCCTCTGGTTATACCCAGTAGTAGGCTCCCCAGTACCCAGGCGAGAGAGAGCTTAGTAAACCAGCCTTCCTTCTAGCCTTGTCTTCTCTGGGTCTCCCGTACATCCAGCTACCCTGTGTGGGATAGTGGTACGCCAACGGTGCTTCCTGGGACCACAGGTTTTCTCTCCTTATCTGCTGGTTCACTGCCATTATTCTGTCGACTATGCTGTACTTCTCCCATCCGTTCCGCGGCTCCATGCTCTTGCTCAGCCTTCTGCCCATGTTCGCTCCTGCAGAACTCATGGAGGACTCCCACGGAACTTCACTGGCACATTCTTCCCTCTGGTTTTTCGGCAGTGGCTGGCTCTCTCGCGCTATTTCGCCTCCATACCTGCTGCCCGGCTTGGGGTGGATTGACACAGCGGTGCATGACACGCCGGAGCTTGACACAATTCATAGTCCTTTGTTACTTTGTATACCTTGTTTCTAGCACCTCCCATGCAGATTTTGGACGTCTTTTGTTGCTTTTGACACTATGATCTTCCTTCCTCCTCGGTGCCACCCCATCCCAGTACTAGCAGAGTCCGTGATCTTCAGGTTTTCTGTGCTCTTATTTGTCCTAGTACTTTCTGCTTTATCCATACAAACATACATGGGTTTACACTCAAATAAATGGTTCGGACTGGAGAGGGCGCCTAGGGAAAGTTGCGGAGTGGCATTACTCAATGGGCTGTGTCCTCTGTGATCGTCCTTGCCCCAGAGGGGGAGTACCTCCCCATGAGGTCCTCTGCATTACACCACCCCTAGGGGTACTATTGGGTAGCGGCCGCGCCTTCTCGCCTCATGGAAAAGGTCTCCCCCTTGGGGAGAAGTGACAATACTGTGCGAATCGCCACAGTGGGTAGTGCCTGGAATTTGGTGGGAATTCTCATTCTGGATTGGCTTAGCCAAAAGGAACATTTGAAAGTGTGTGCTAACCTTGTTTAATGGCAACGGCTAAATACAATTGAATGCCACTGTGACAGAATGCAATCTGTGAGGGTAAAATAGCCTGAGTTTTTTTTAGTCTAAATAGAAAATGTGGCAGATCTGTTAATTAGATATTTTCAGAACGTTCCATGCAGAAAAGTAAAGTGAAAACATGTACCTCTGCCGACACCCATCAGCAGCTGCCTTGTTGTTTCCCAACATAGCAGTCACAAATTGACATGTGCATTTCTGAAAACAGCCTGATGTAACCCAAAGTTGCAGCAGCCTCTGGCTGCCGTTAACCATGGAGAGGCCTGATCCAAAATTCTATGATTGTGTGTGCCCAAGGCCTGGTAGCAGATTCAAATCTAAATATAAGCCATGCCTTGTTTGACATGGTGACTCTAGGTATCAACGTTTATACTGGCCAACACATTTGGGTGTCTTTATTGTCAGATTGGTTGCTTGTCACTCATTTCACTGATAAGCACGTGTGTGTATCAGGTTGTAGGACTGGGTTTCACTCAAGTGATTTGGGTCCAGCCCAGGAAACCCCCTTTTGCTCTCTGAGAAGGTTTGTCATCTTCCCTAGAGGACAGGAAACCTGCCAAGAGGGACAGCTGGGAACCACTGCTTAAAAGGCATACCATGCCAAGACTTGAGTGCTCACACCAGGGTGGTAATTATTAAAGACTCTATGATGCAGGGAATACAGGAGAAAGGGTAGACTGGAGAGTAGCCAGGAGAAGAGTACCAGTGTACAGAAGGGTCCCTCCATCTCAGACTCTCCCATGGCCCCCACAGTTCCTATGTCCTCTCCCGTCTTCCTGCAGACAAAACACTGTGGGACTGGCATTAGCAGGCAAAAGCTCTGAATGCAGTAGTCAGGATTGAATCCTTACTAAAACTAGAAGAGGACCAATACACTGTGGCATATTGCCTATTTAAAGGGGATGGGCCCACTCCCTGGACTACAGAAGGTTTCTCCTGGAACTTTATTGGGGGTTCAGTCTACTCTAAAGTCTTCAAGGCTCTGAGAAGCATGAAAAACCCTTCCCTACCTTATCCTGGAGGAACATTTGGGGTGATCTTCTGTCTTGAAAAGGTCTGCTGCAAGCTGAGACCGCCATTTTCAAGGAACCTGCTCACTGGAGGTGACAGCCCATATAAGTGCTCTCTGGAAACCTTTGTGCCGGGAAGTGCAAGACAAGGCTCCACCTTGCCCCTGGAGACAATTGATCCCCCTCGCCACACCAGCAACCAGAAGTCAAGAACCAGCACTGGGTACCATTTACTCACTTGGATCCACTTTCAAACCAAATCTACCACTTCCGAGTCACCTTTGGAGCCATGGAGCTGCCTTTCAGGCACACTCCTTTTTGGATCTGATTTGAGTCTTCGAGTCACTGACTCGACCATTGACCTAGCTTCAGCCGTTCCAGCTGTTTGAGCCAATTTCCACTGAAGAAACGCTTTGCACGTTTAGAACTTGTTAATCAGACTCAACTATTTCTCAAGATGTCGACTCAACCTCTATCTGCCTGTTGTTCATCCGATGCAATGCAGTCCTGCATTGGTGCTCCGCTTGAATCTTCTCAAACCCATGAAACCAATCATCTCATCGATCTAGCACAATGACTGGACCCACTGGGAAGCCAGACTAGACACGGCGACGCCGTCATGAACTGAGGAAAAGCACATAAAAGCCTGACCCAATGCTGTTGAGAACCAGAACAAGCCTAAAAAAGCCTGTCATCCTGGCCTGTTGTCACTGATATTGTGCAATTTTGAATTACCATTGAGAATCCTGACAGGGCACACTTTTCTGTCGCTGTATTGAGTGCCATTAAAGTAGCGAATAGGAACAGCCATAACTACAGCGCTTCATAGCTGGAGAAATCGGATATAATTCGCTACACAAAGACCTGATTTTATTAATGGTTCACATCCACAATATTTATTTAGCATGGGCTTCCAAACTCTTATTGTATTTCGTATAGATTTAGCAGCAGTTAAATGTCTAAAGTACACAGGGATGATGTTTTTATCTATAATTCGTGATTTAAGTTTTTATTTTAAAGGGGACTCATTTATCACAATTTTCCATATTTTATTTAAACCGTTTCAAATAAAAAAAACGTGTCGGTAAAATTCCAGCAGGCTGTCAATCATAAGGGAAGGCACTTGTGTACACACTAAAACGGACACATTGCGTGGTCAGTCACTTGAAGGGGAAACTAACAGACCTCTGCAAGCTGGAGATATTAACCTCAAATGACCCAAGCTCCCTCCCCCATCCTAGCAAACAAACTGGCTGATGGTAACCATGGCAATCCCAGACTCTGTACATGCCACTTTGTGAATACATAGATAACTAAGCCAGTGTGTAGAGGAGTTGGGGGGAGGGCTAATGTATTCTAGCTTCAAACAACCAAAAGGAAACAGCAAAAAGGGAAATACTGAAAAATTAGCAAGTCAGGCAAATGAACACTGATCTACAAAGGTGATTGGAAAAGCGGCTAATTAAGTAGTTGAGCATACTGCTATGGATTACAGCCATTTTCTAAAAATAGTTTTCAATAGGCATCGTGGCATAAGGAAACTAGGTACAAAATGTTCTTAAAACAGGCTATTCTGGAGTCAGAAGTAACCAAAATAACATCAGAATTTGTTTGTATGAACATTTCACAGCAGGTTCTGACATCAAAATACTACGTGTTCAATCATAAGACCACTTACCTCATCGATGGGGAATTATGTTACTTTAATCACAAACATTTGGTGCTCATGTGCACAGGCACAGGGGTTCATTTTGGGTACCGGATGGAGAAACAATCGTATATAAAGTCCACAGTTTTGACTGGTGGATGGTGAACACATTCTCGGAGTGCCTGCACACAGGACACAGTTTGGGAGGTACAGGATCTATCAAGGTGAAAGCCCACCGAGTGGAGAAAGGTTGCAGGAGGAGTGGATGAATGAATGTGACGAATGACAGCAAGGGAGGGTATGCCACTCAATGTTTCTGAGGGTAGATGGATGTGTAAATCCATGATGCCAGGAGGTATTTGAGGATGAATGAATGTTTAAGAGATACTGAGATGATGCATGGACTATACATGGTGTGTTATGGATGAATCGATTACTAAATAAGCATGTAGGGATAATGAAATGAGTGCGAGGATGGGCGAACTTATTATTGAGGGAGATGAAAGCGTATGGGTATGATGCAGAAGGGATGAACGAAAGATTTTGAAGATGGATGCATGAAAGGTTAAAGGCATGTGGTATTGGGTGGATGCATGGACAGATAAATGCACACAGGTGATATGGATGAATTCATTATTGAATATGCATGTGGCATGGATAAAGGAGTGAGGATGGGTGAGAATGGGTAAATGAGCGATTGTGTCAGCAGAAATGTGAAGCCCACATCGTGTTAACCCCCTGTTTTCTGTGCATACGCATGCGGTTTCAGCATGAACACCATGAGGAACATACAAGAGGGATGCATATGTGCTAAAGTGCATAAAGCCCAGCGTGCTGCAAGATGTGAGAAATTGTTGCTGACGTTGTTTCAGCAGCAGTTGCCATCCCCGCGTCCACGGTCTGAATGTATGGGGAGGGTGACGGGTGCTCTTTGGCTTCTTATTATACCAGCACCCTGACCTAGGAGCCTCAGAGCGGGCACTGTTGGGTCCATCTACACAGTGGCAGAGGCAGCCTCCAGTAGCAGAGGCTCAGAAACGGGGTGATGGGAGGTCTCACTGGGACACCCATGAGCCCATGGGTGAAGCTGCTGCATTGCTCATTCCTGGATCTGCTCCGTCGTTATGTAAGGGACTAAGTAAGGGACTGGACAGGGCCAAGAGGAACTGCAGTGCCAGGCCATAAAAATGCTGGTCATGCAAGATTACACAAACAAAGAAATCAAAAGAAGGGTTAGTACACAACGCATGCATGCCTGTATGTTTATTGGAGGCACATGTAACACAGATCATCAAATTAAAAAGTTATATCCACCCTGATTGCCTTCTAAATTATACAGCACAATTACCTGCAGGCTTCCCAAAATTGCAAACCCATTCATAGCTTAAATTGAAAAACAAAATTGAGGTGTGCCGGTGTGGTGAGGCGCTGGGTTAGAACTAAATTTGAGAAGACAAACTAAAGTCAATGAGACCCTTACAAACCAAATAAGATTGGGTTGCTGCACGAAAGAGGGACCAGCAGTCACCTCATAAACTGCTAATAGATACAAACACTTGAAATTGTCACCTGTAAATGATTGCGCAGCCCTGAGCAAATGGTAAATGTCCTATTCAAATTGAGTGTGTAACTGGACAACAGATACGGTGAAACAAAGAGTCCAAAGCAAGTAGATTCTTCAGTCAAAATATGCTGCTGAAACAGATTTTATGAAATGATGCAAAAACAAGACTGCCAACATGTGTTTCGACCCAGAACAACGGGTCCTTTTCAAGGCAAGACGTATGTTATTCAAACTGCGTTGGAAAACCCAAAGCCCTCCTGGGGGGGCAGATATATGGGCCAATTCTAAAGTAGTTGATTCTCCTCAAGAAAATAAGCGGCAAATAACTGAAGCAGTCTCTGTTACTGATACAGTGTGGTACATTCCCAGAACATTAGAGTTTGTTCAAACGTTGCAACTGTGAGTTCAGGGGCTGGTTCCCCACTGTGGCCAAAGTCCAAACGCGTTTCCAACTGGCTTGATCCCTTTGCAAGCATCACATTTAGCAAAGGCAAATCGCTTAAAAACCAACTCTGCCCTTCATTTATGAGTTCACCCACTCCCAAAACTACGTGGTTAGACTCTGCCCGTGCTGCGGGTTTCCACAAATGTGGATTCTGCAGCATGTGCAAGCATACCCTGGAAACTTGGTCTCCTTTGGGGCTAGAGACCACATCATTCATTCATTTCTGAACTGCAATTCCAAATTTGTTGTCTATTGTATAATCTGTATTTGTGGATTGAAATGTATTGGTAGCACTATCCGTCCCTTAAAGATTTGTATCGGAGAACATCTCGCCACAATTGGTAGTCAGGAATCCAAATATCCACTAGCCAATCATTGGTAAAAACTGCACCAATTAGATAGTAAGGATGACATCTGATTTGTGGGTCTATGTAAAGTGTCATTGTCGGCCAGAGGGGGCAATTTAACGCTCAAGTTACGTCAATTGGAAGCGAGACTTATCTGATATCGCACTGTGTTTAATTTGTTAAACTCTGATCATGAATTTGCAACCTTCTTGTGAACATTAATTTGTCTATTGTTCATGCTTTTATTTAGGTTTCATAATTCCCATTTTTCTGTGGACATGTGTGTACCTAATTCATTTCCTGTTGTTCTTACAGGCTTTGTGACATAGTGACACAAGTTTTCTTATATATGTTTATTTTGTTGTTTATGTGTAATCATGAGTGTGTTAATTCTTTTCTCCACAACTGATTGTATCAGGTTCTCCTATTGTTTATGACTCACCAGCAGCGCACTCACAGACAGCAATTGTAAATATATTACTCAAATTCAGGGTTCTTACTACCGCTTGCAATCGGCTAGCGACCGCACTGAATTGCATTCAGTTCACTCCTGGGAATGATTCACACAATAGCACCAGGCGCACGCGGCTTAGCGCGATATGGCTCCCTTTCAATTTTGTTTTTGTAACATGGTTGGTTTAAAAAAAAAAATATTTTTTTCACCGGATATACTAATATTTTCTAATTGGAAATCCAATATGTTTTAATTGCCTCCTTGACACGCAATCAATCTGTTTATGAAGTCGCAGTTAGTTTTCCTAGTATTGTTTCCATTGAATTCAGAAAGTCCAATATGGCGGATTTATTTTCAATGCAACATGGCCATGTTTGAATCCCTCAGCCTTTCCCTGCTTAGCTGCAGCTTTCTATTTTAGTCCTGTTTCTATCTTTGCAGCCCGGGCTGCTTCCTTTCACATCACTTTCGCTTTTCCTGCTGTGCTGGTAACACAGTTTTTCATGGCCCCACTGACACTTGCATGTCTAAATTCAGCAATACTTGATTCTCTCTAGTACCAGTCAATTACTCTCTGGATTTAGATTGCGTAATGCTTGGTGTGTTTGCTTTCTAATCACATTGTCATTACATAACTTAGTTGGTACGTTACAATTGCTTTTGCAATTCCTGACGCTTAGAAATTTTGTGTTTCCTACAGAAATTACCGCAATTGCGAAGCCGTGAGGTACAATTTTCCTTTTTAAATTGCTTTTTAGTCTACATCACATCGTTTCACTCAATTTGGTTACATCCTTTCATAATCTCTCTTTTCTTTACGATTTCAGAGAGTTTTCTGGCAGTTTTCTTCATTCAATTTATCTCAGGTCCCATCTCCCATTTACAGGTACTGTTGTAATTGGCACCGTTTTGGAAATAATTCTGGTATATATCTCTGCTTGTAATTTAGCTTACATAAGAAGTACCCATTATTGGGTTTTTTTGGTCAACCTTGCCACTTTGAATGCGCTGTTACACTGACTCCCGTGGATGCATGTTCATTTTTTGTATGTTTTTGTTTGCCTTGCTTCCTGTGTATTTCTTGCATCCCGGCACCATGAATTCTCCATTCATTTCAACATCATCCAATATGTGGTACTGTCTTTTTTTTTGTACCTACCACGGATGCTGTGGTTTCCCTTATTTTTATCATGACCTTTGATATAATGTGACCCTTCAATCCTTCTTTTCTTTTATGTGGTGACCTTTTTTTTATGCCATATGACACAATTGTCTACCTATACCTTTTGTTTGCCTCTGTGTTTTATGCCTCTTGCCTTGTTTTTGAATTTACACCATGCATGGTTTTTATACCAACATTATTTGTTTATTGGTGCATAATTGTCTATGATTTTGTTGTGTATTATGTTAAGCCTCGGATGAAGAGTCGGTTTAGACTCGAAACACGTATCGGGCTAATTTGCAAATAAATCCGTCGGACTTATAGCCACATCTCTCTTCAATAACTTGCAACACATGCCTATATTGCACTCTTGGGCGCAGTGCGACTGAGAATTGCCCGTGCTCTAACCCCTTTATTTGCATCATGCCACACTCTATGAAGTATGTTAGGAGTATGAACCATGGGTGGTTATTTGTAAAAGAAGATTGAAACGTGTTTCAAGTACCACAAATAAGTAATGACTGGACTTTCTGGTGACTTGGAATTAGAAGAGAAATAACATTGATATTCTTAAACTCGTTGGTTTTATCTGAATAGTTGCATCAAGGATGTTTTACAAAGTCATTCTGTGGGTTTGTGGTTTCAGAATAAGGCTTTCCCATACACAGAAGACTGGTTTCCCGGATTTCTAATAATGACCTTTGATACACTATTATGCAAGAAGTACACTTTAGGGAACCCCACAGTGAGGGATAAATTATCCAGGAAGATGAGGGGACACTTAGCTTCAATATTCAAGGGAAAAGAACAACTTTGTCAGGTGTTTTGAGACATAAGTCAATTCTGTCAGAAATGCACATTATTGTGCCATTGTTGTATTTAAGGCAGTTGAACGGGTGAGCTAAGGAGGGAGCTGGCAAGGAAGTCTCCAGGATGAAAAAGAGTGCAGCTTTCACTCTGCTGCCTTCAGCTAGGGCTTGTGGGTAGCTAGAGGTTACAGGCTTCCCGACAAGTCCCTCTGCACTATTTAGTGAACTGGGCGGCACCACAAGGATTGATATGGAAATGCAAGGAACTTGCATGGCCATCTGGAAATGCACTGCATGGTATCCAACCTCCAATTAAGTAGTCTTGGGGTTTCTGCTAATTTTCTATGTTGGCTTTGCATTTAATCTTTGTCTCTCTCATTGTGACTCTTAGGTTTCTCTCTATCTGACATGTTTGCCACTCAGGGCTGTCTCTACCTCTCTCGCTACTGTTCTGAGGTCTCTTTCCCTCTGAGTGTTGGAGGAAGTCTGTCACTCCCATTTGTGTAGGCAGTCTCTCACATCCCTATTTCTAGGTTATCTCTTCCCTGAAATCCTTCCTTTCATCACACGTGTCTGAGGATTTTTGTGTCTCTTGCTCTACGATTGCTTGTTTTCTTTTCTTTTTCTCTGATGTATCTCACCTGTGTCTCCTTTAATGCCTATGTCATCTCTGCTTCGCGGTATATCTCCCCTTTTTGTGATGGTTTACTATTGCTCATACCTCTGTCTTGTGTCTCTCATGCACACCTTTTATCTATGTGCCTCTAAAGTCTCTTAATTTTGCTTATGAGAAATTTCTCACATATCTGTCTATGTAGCTCTCCCTCTTTTTGTGTTGCAAGGCTCTCTCTTCCCCTCTATCTGTTCTGTGCTATCTGTTATACTCTAAGCACTTAATCTCTCCCTTGCTCTCTTCAAATTGCTGTCTCCAGTATGTCTGGGTTCTTTTTGTCTGTCAACTGTGTGGTCTCTCCCACCACAAGACTTTACTAAATGTTCTCATGTTTTGTCTCCAATTCCTCTTATACCATCATATCGGGACGTGTATTGCCACTATCCAGTCTCTTCCGATCTCTGTGCTCTCTATTTCTCTCTTCTGTGGCAGATGTTTCTTGCTCGCCTCTTTCTACAGTCCCTTCCATCTTACGATTTGAGGTCTTTTTCTCACTCACTCTTTCTTATGCCCCACTATCCATCATTCCTGGCACTGAGGTATATGTTTTACAGACAACTGTCTCTGCCTTTTAATTCTCTGTAATCTTTCTCTTCTGCAAGGCCACCCTTCCCTCGCTCAGCATTTCCTCTGTCCCTCAAACGTCCCCTTATTTCGCTCTCATCGGATGTTAAGGCTGAAGAGTGGGTTGGTGGGGGGAGGAGGGGTTAGTAGGAGTTCCTCCCTGCCTTTCCCACCCACTGTATCATGGGGAAGGAAGGAAATATGGGAAAGGTGGGTAAAATGTGCTGAAAAACCAACCTCTCGAGCTACAAACTGAAGCGGGCGTTTTGTGGGTAACTGTCACTTCTATCCGCCGTCAAGCTCTTTCCCAACCAGGGGAGAGTTCCTGTGACTAGGGGTGTGCGAAATTACCGCTGGCGAAACAAAACTGGTAGAAATTCACCTCCAATTACGTTTCGTCAGTTGTTTTGCCGGTCTTTTTTTTCCCTGCTCAGCCACATTTGTGGGGCATTTATTTCCATCAGAAATGTTTTTTTCCCTGAAATGTCGTTTTTTTGGGATCCTGAAGTATGGGGAAACCACTAGATTTCGAGAGGGAAATCTGAAATTTCGGGTTTTCCACTGCAAAAAAAGGGACAACACTTCAGTTTTCTGAATAAACTTTCCGTTTCAGAAAATGCGTTGGAACCAGTATTGATCTTCAGTGTTGTATTGATATTAAAGTAATATCTATAGCCTAGGAACAGGCATCACCTGCCACCCCATGAGCCAAGCATTGCATGCCTGTTCTGGTTGTGTTTCTCAGACCAGGATATATACCAATAACGTGAATGACTGAGAGAGAAGCAAGGCGCAAATTCAAACAATGTACAAGAGCTAAGGAAATATCAATACAAAAAGGTAAACATGTATAAAGATGTACATTTGGTGGTGTTGCATCTAGGTTTAAAGACATCAAACACTTGGTGGATAGTAGGGAGCAACGCAGGATACATGTATTGGGATACATTTGGTTTGATTTCAGTCCTTTGGGGTTTTCTGAATCTACCCACTGTACACATCTTAAACAGAACCCAGTGATCTAGGGTGTCCCCAGATATTAGCTGCCCATGTTTACTCTGTCTTTTATTAGGAAGTGGCATGGGTGTATGGATGGTCCAGTGTTTTTGTACAAAAGAAAGGAATAAACACAATGCCAAATATAGAATGTTGCCATCAGAAACAGTCTCATGTTGCCACATTTCGCCAGGTGCTCTTATTCGTACCGTGCTCCTCCAGTTTATGCAGTGCAGACACCATTTGATCCTCCATTTCAACAAATTAGTCTGCTTCCTGTGGGGAAAAAAGTTTGTTAGATAAATGGGCCTAATCAGTCTTCTCTGCTCAGACCTCAACTTCGGACAGGCTAAAAAGATGGGACTGACCTGTTTCCAAGACAATGGCACCTATATGCCACAGCCAATCCATTCTTGGAATTCTTTCCCACCTACCAACTAATACAAAAAAGGATGAGACCCCAGGGGAGGACGAGAGACGTTCCACATAGGTTTTTGTATGTTTTGATTAGGTCTTTCCAACATGTACTGTTTGTCCCCCTCCCACATCTTGCCTCACACACCAGTATAACCATTCCATAAGGTTCTTGGCAGGCCTCAAGAGCTTACAGGAAGCCTGGCCCCTTTGCTCTTAGAGGAACCGTGGTTCAAACCATATCATGTAAAAGTGCACATGGTTCTTTCCTGCTCTTCTGTCTATAGAACCTGGCTATCCAGGGCATGAGTGAGTAATTTGAAGGGCTTTGCCCACCTGTTTTCTTGGTCATGGTTTCAACTGTGGAAGGCTTCGAAGCCTGAACACTGCTGAGCCAAAGACTGTGACCTGTGTCCTTAAACAGTTTGCACAAAAAGACAACCCTAGTTGCTATGAAACTACTGTGGAGGTGATTTGGCACAAACCTTGTAACATAACTATTTTGCTAATTTGTCAGGGAGTTTCAAAACATGTCTAATTTGCATAAAGCACCTCACACATGTAGTTATTTTAAGGATTTCCAATTACAAAGGTTGAGCAGAGCACCATTTCTCTAACCTGCAAGTCTGTTTTTGAGGAATTACATTTCTTTTTCATGCCAAATCATTCCTCTTTTTGCTGGGTGGCGGGGCCCTCAGTGCTGATATTTAGGGTCCAGTTTGATTCACATTGTTGGCTTACAGCCCTCAAAGATTCCCTCCCTGACCCTCAGTCCTGTGAGGTGGCCTTACCTGTTAGGTGACCTTACTGTGGCTTAAAGTACTGTACTAGCAACAAAGCATGTCCTAGCCATATGGTCAAAGCCTAATCGGAGTAATTTAACATATTATGACATAAATAAGCTTTCATTTAACCATATTCTTTTGGATCCTTCTGCTACATTTGACATGGCCAACCGCTCCACTTTACGCCCTTCCTTCACTAGGTTGCTTTTGTAACGCAATTTATTTGTTTCACTCTCATCCCTCTTACCGTACCTACTCGGTCTCATGAGCAGGCACCCCTTCTGCCCCACATCTCCTCAACTGTGTCCTTTTCTGTTGTTTCAGGCCGCCAAACTCCTTATTACTTCCTTTATACTGTCTGGACTATTCTTATGCCCTATTTTGTCTCCCTTTATCCCATCCTACCCCCTTTGGTCTGTTCATAACTCTGTCATCCATGTCATATTGTCCCTTCGATCCCACTCCTCTGTCTCCCACTCTTCATTTCATTTTTTTTTTCCTTTTGATACTTACCACGGTTTAATTTCCTCTATATCGTATTAACATTAACCCATGGTCTTACCCATCCTCATCTCTCTGCTCTTGTCTTGCTCTATGTCCCTTCACGTTCATGAGGTTCTCCATTTCTTTACCTGCCCTGACCTTAGTGCCCCCTCTTCTTTCCTTCCGTCTCCCTGCTGGCACCAACTCAGTGGACTTCTTTACCTCTAGACATTTATTCATCCTGTTTGCTTCATATTTTTCACTTCCAACTTAAAGCCTTCCTTTTTTCCTGCCTTTCTGACATCTAATTTGTTTATTCCTGCTGCTAAAATTGTATTTCTCTTTCCTCATATTATTTATGTACCCGTTTTGTATAATCCCCTTACAGTGCTTTGATGAAAGTGCTCTATACATCCCAATAAAATGATACATACAAATAACGATGTAAAGCAAATTTATAAAGCGCACCTACCAGCTAGGCCATCATGGCGCTGACAGTTCAGGAACCGACCAGAGAAAGCAGCGATGAAGGCATGTTTTTAGGGCATGGCGGAAGGAGAGGTGATCCACTAGTGCTCGCAGGAACAGAGTAACAGAGTTCCACAGAGAAGCCGCCGTCACAGAAATGGAACGGCCACCTACGTGAGCCTGTCTAAATCGGGGACCATACCTCTCAGGGAAGAAACTGAACGCAAGTTCCGAGTGGGAAAGTAGAGGTGGAGTTTAACCTGCAACAAATCCGTCCCTTTCCCGTAGAAGGCATGGTGGACCACGCACAAAGCCTCGAACTTAATACGCTTGGCCACAAGGAGCCAGTGCAGTTTTTCCAGAATCGCTGTGGTGGGACAGAACCGGGGAGCACCCTCTGCCAATCAGGCTGCCGAGTTTTGCAACACCTGCAGTTGCTGAAGAAGGTACGCCGGCTGAGCGATAAAGAGCATTACAGTAGTCCAGACAGCCAGCAGTGAGGGAGGATACCACCACCGAGCGAAGCTGAGAAGGACGATGGAAGCACTTTCTGGAGGATACAGAGTTTAAAGTGAACTGACTGACAGACAGCACTGACCTGACTCTGCATAGAGAGGCACTCGGAGAGCTTAACCCCCGAGTTCTTCATCACCACAGAAGGCGTAAGCAGGGGAGCAAGTTCGGATGGCCAAAAAGCAGAAGACCATACAGCAGAAGCCAGAAGCGAACCGACAACTAGAACCTCTGCCTTCTCGCCGTTGAGGCAAAGCCAGTTTTTGCCTATTCAGAGGTGAATAGCCAGCAGTCAGGAACGGCAACACTCCGCCGAAGCAGGGTGGGATAGATCTAGTCTCACCAAAATCTATGTGTCATCAGTAGAGGCAAAACACTGAAACCCAAAAGAGTGAATCAGCTTGACAAGAGGCTGAATATGTAAGTTGAAAAGAAGAGGGGGAAGAGCAGAAACTTGAGACACACCGCAGATGACGGTTTTCGCAACCGAAACAAAAGGAGGAAGTGAGAGAGACTGGGAACGACCATTTAGAAAAGACATAAACCAGTCAAGGCCGAGGACAGCCGTTCCAGCAAGATGTCATGATCAACCTTGTCGAAAGCAGCAGAAACGTCCAGCAGGATCAAGGCGGCGGTGCCACCCTGATCCACAATCTGGCCCAGATCCGCCGCTGCCACCAGATCTGACTCAGTTCCGCGACCAGGCTGGAAACCAGACTGGAAAGGGTCAAGACAGCCGACTCCTCAAGGAAAGAGCAGAGGAGAGGAGTAACAAGGGTTTCCAGACGTCTTCCTACCTTAAGTGTTTATTGCACTTCCAGCTCTACCTTTTCACAAAGTCTAAGTAAGACAGTCTGGTTAGGGAGCCTAGGCAATATTTCTTATCATACATATCTGTGTATTGAACTCTAGTAGGCTACAAAAGGTAGGTACTATCCTGTCATATCATAAACTAAAATAGTCTAGTGCTGGGGTCTTCAAGCTTTGGCTCTCTAGATGCTTTAGACTACAAATCCCACAAGCCCTATTCAGCATAGTTAATAGTGAGGGGTTATGGGAAACGCAGTCCAAAACATCTGGAGAGCCGCAGGTTGCAGATCCCTGGTCTAGCACGGCATGACATGGAATAAACGTTTAATAACCTCCCCAGAAATGTACCTTTATACTACGTTTATTCTTGACTTTGCCACTCTTGGTTCAGGATTGGCAGTTCCATTAACATTCAGGAGTTTGACATGTGGTGCGACGTATAAAGATGCACAGCCAATAGGCCATCAAACCTCTAGCATTGCCCAAGCACACACTTGAGCCCCTCATGTTAGCAACAATTCATTGCATACTAAATTACAATTCTCCAAATCTCCCTTTGAAACGCAATCAGTTGTCACAACACATATCTGCCTCCTCCCTTTCACAGAACCATGGTCTTCTGAACAGGACTGACCTGCATCCATGCTATCACAAAACATTCTTCACCCCATCCCTCCCTTCTTGTGTTATTATCATCTTTTTCCCCGCTTTCCCATCCTCTTATTTTCCCCTTGCTCCTTTTCTTTGCTCAAGCAGACTAAGGTCTAGAAGGCTATGGTGTGGCTGCGCCTGGCAGGGGCATCGTATGCCGCTCCCATGGACAAATCTGGCGATCTGAAAAGTACTATCTGGTGATTTGGCACAATATAAAATCATATTAATATAACCTTGCCACCCAAAGATGGTATATTCTTAAATTTCTGGCATAACTCGATCATATATATAGCTCAGAGTTTCTGCACCGATTTGTTTAGAAGTTTTATATTGCATTTTTGACACTCTAATAGTGTTGGGTATTCCAGATTCGATGAGAATTGCTGGTCTGTAGCATGGTTCTGATATCTTTTATGAGGGAACACAGTGGAAGGATATTAATAGTTTCAATTATAGAGCTTCAGAAGTATAATGCACGGTGTCACAGGTGGCTTTTAAGAACACATCAGCTCTCAAAGACAGTTCAAGGATTTTTATTATAATGTTCAAGCAGCTCCAGCTAAAGTCTGTCCCTCTCCCTCTCGTATTCCCATAAGCTTCCCCCACCCTAGCACAGCCTTCCCTAATCCCCAAAATCGTCACTAGCGATTGGTAACCCCTCCTATCAAATATCGTATTGGCTTGAGTTGCTGGACTAAAGGCGACAGCATTATCCATCTTACTCCTTGTAGGTTCTTTGCAGTGGATCCTAGCCTAGTGTCCCTCAAAACTTATAACAGTCTTCAAACAGAAATGGTGCTTACAATTACTGAGGCCTCACTCGCTCTTGACTCACTCACACTCTCGTAGTCCTCAACCTGATGTCCTTTCCTTCCTTTTCCCTCCTTCTATTCTCCCCATTCTCTTCCTCCCACTTCCTATTTTCTCTCTCTCGTCTGTCCTTCCATAGGCGTGAGCAAAACATATTTTCAATGTATTTCGATACGGATTTCAACAGTTTTGGGACACTCTCTTGTGCAAGTACTTATTTCTCTCACTAACCAATACCTTCTCCTTCATCACTTTCTCTGCTAGTCTCCTCCATGTTCTGCTCCACCGCCCTTCCACTGACTGGTCTCTTGGTCTGCCCCTTGACCTCACCCGAACAATTCACACACAGCCCTGTCACCTTCCCCTTTTTATACTACTTGGTCTGGCATGTGCCCATCTTCTCTCTGTCCCATTGGCTGGAGTGCTCACCTGCTCCTGTCGGCCAATCTCTAAAGACGTTTTCCTAAGGTGTTCTACAGTGAAACATACTTAAAATGTTAGTTTAGCCCCCCCAACCCCTTTTTGCAACCCTGTTCTGCTGGTGCTTTGTGATGTCTGTCTGACGTCAGGATTACCAGTCTCGGCATCCCTAACACACCGCAGCGTGGCACTGGCGCTGCCAGTGCGCAATAACCTGCTTGCTTCATAGCTTTGGCGTCTATCTTTCTCGTACGCTGAATAGTTTCTCTTTCAACGCCGAGATTTCTGGTAACTGGAGTCCTTGGAGCATTTCTCCCTCTCATGAGACGGATACTGTCTAGTACGTTGCAGAGTGGTCTGAAAGAAAACGGGTAGAACACCGGCCAGAATTTTGTGTGACAGGCATGGGATGATCAAAAGTGGTACTTCCCACCAGTGTGTAATTTGTAAATATATGCCAGGGCCCCAATATTTTCTAGCACGCTTGTTGTATATCGGGGGTAGCGGCTCACAGAGTATTGCTTCGCCCATCCACTGCAGCTCCCCAGACTGTCAATATATTTGGGTTTACACCCTCTTTGGATGAGAAGTGTGCACTATCCTTGTCAAATGAGCAATTTACAATCAATTAAAATAACATATCAGCATAGTTGGGTCGTGAAATGTGACCTCGAATGTTTAACTGCTTCTTTAAGCACATCATCCTAATTATCTGATTCTGTAAGTGGAAGATTGTGACTGTCCACAGAAAATAGAGCAAAAGAGGTTTCTTCCTATGACAAAGTGATGGACAAACGAAGAAAAAATAATTACAGAACTGATGCACTTGCCTGTCAAACGCGTCAGCTAGAGAATGTTCTGCATGTCTGCACTCATTCAAAAGGCCACTGTCCACTAGGAGTGCTGTACTATAGTTTCCCCACTGGTGGTGCTGTTGGCTGGGGTCTGCCCTTTCACTGGCATCTATGTGCTGGGTGCCTCTGTCCATCGGATGGCACTAGTGACTGTGCGACACCAATCAGGCATGTGCCAGTGTGTTTAAGACTGTGAGTTGGTGATCTGGCACACGCCTGCATATTGGTGTAGTCCTGCCTGCCCACTGCACTAGTGAGTTACACCTGATACATTGGTTGCTTGCCTCAGTAGGGAGCCACCCACCCTACTGAGACAGTGGTGCCAGTTTTTACATTAGCAGAGCAGTGCTAACATTTTTTAGGCTGATGGTAGCAGTGCGCTGGCACGACCAGCATGAGCGCCTTCTGGTTCACTGTTATTCAAGAAACGGGTTAAGTAGCACAGCAATGCTGGCGTAGCGTACACTGTTGTTGCTTGTTTTGTTACTGAGACTGACTGTTAAACAAATATAGTTTCCAAAATACCCCATCCTAATGGACCTGTGTCGGATTCAGTAAATGGTAGTGCTTAGAAATAAATCCTGGGACTGAGCTCTGGCAAACACCCCCCACAATTTAAGCACCACTCCCCATTTGCAAACAGGCACATAAGGGCGGGTAAAAGAGACTGGGGCCCTCCCAACTCCCTTACTTCAGCTCCAGAGCAGACTTGCCCTTGCAAACACTGTGGTAGTCCTCCTGCCTCAGGTTGAGGGGGTGTCCTCATCACCCCCTGACAGGGTCAGGTCACTGCTCATGTCACAATGTCAAGGCCGGACAGTAGGAAAATCAGCAGAAAGTTGAATCTTCGAAGTTCGAATGGTGGGCTATCTTATACACTCATTTCAGTAGTACTGCGCTCATTCGCCAGCTCGACCAGTATGAGACCTGTTCAAGCTGTAATAGATATATATTGTTTCAGCGCGTTCTATTTTTATTTCGATCGAGTTTTACAGTAAACAAAGGGAACATGCCCAAAAGTCAACTGCAAATAATTTGACTACCTGGTATGGCAGTTCGTAATAGACAAGATTATTGGAGATTCCAGTTGAATGTAACCTGTACATTTAAGCTTCTAGTTTACAGGGGGGCATGCAGAGGGTAACACCAAGCACAATCCAACACAAAGGAGGAAAGTGGGAGCACATGGCCCAGCAAATAACAAAAATTGAATAATTCCAATCCAACCATGCCTGGATCCACGATGAAACACATACTAACAGTGATAGTGCTACACACATACCAACAGTGATAGTGCTACACACATACCAACAGTGACAGTACTACAAACGTTCGAACAGTGACAGTACTACACACATACTAACAGTGATCGTACGGCAGAGGTTAGAGATGGTTGTAAGATAATTAGAGGAATGGAGCAGGTAATGGAGTATGAAGTCGAGAAAGCGATACTATATCATGTCCACTTAAGCCCCCAATCTTTGGATGTTGACAGAATACTGTAGATTTAATTGAATTAATGCGTTTTCCAAAAGCCATGCTCTCTTGTAAAGTAGTCCGTGTTTTGCTCCTAGATTGCTGGTCTGCATGTTTGCGAGCGACACGGTTGGGTTGCTGTGAATCTGAGTCAGAAGATGACATCCCGCCAAAGTGTCTGACTCATGCTTTGTGGATCTGCTGGGAAATATCTTAATCTGCTAATATGTTTTCAGATAGTGTTGCTGAATTGACGTTCAGTTTCAGTGGTGGCTGCTATAATAGGGCGGCCGGGCGCCGCCCCCCCAGAAAAAGAGAGAGAAGCTAAAAGAGATTCAATCAGAGAACTTCTCTGATTGAATCTCTTTTAGCCTAGATGCTGCTGCATTTCCTTTGCCAACAGCGCGGGGGCGCTGTGGCAAGGAAACAATCAGTGTGCAGTGTGTGTATAGCCGCCCGACCCGGCAGCGGGGAGCGTCCCAATTTAGTATTTTTTTTTATAGTTGAGTGCGTGGAGCTTGTAGCTCCACACACTCTACGTAGCCCCTTTAATTAGAGGCCTGGCGGGGCGCTTCAGGGGTGGCCCCGCTAGTGCGCAAACAGCGCACTTATATTATTAATCCCTCCCTCCCCTGCCATGGATACAGTATGTCATTGGCTGGCAAACAGCCAATGACATACTGTATCTACTGGCGGCGCAGGGTGTGTGCGTGCGCCTGCGCCGCCTTCACACCCGACCCTTTCTTTTCGAATCTGGATTCCCCCGACGCCGGCCGAACATCAGCACACCGGAGAGGAGTGCTGCTGCAGCACCAGGCCACACCAGCCCAGCAGCGACGCTTCTCTGTTAGTTTCGGCCCGGGCCGGGGACTCGGAGACTCGGAGTCGGGAGTGAGTCCCCCCCGCCGGGCCCAAACTATGTGGACCACTTTCCACTACAGGGCCCAGCAGGCAGGCCCAGTCACTCAACACTGAACGACGTGTAGGCTTAGGCTAGGCCTAGGCCTACACGTCGTTCAGTGCTGCGAGCTGAGTGACTGCCTGCTGCCGTCAACTTACTTAAGGCGAGCCTTGGTGGTAGCGGGGCCCGCTACCACCAACGCTCGCCCCAAGTTGGGCATCCACGGCACGGACCGGGGGGCTGAACAAAGTAGGCCCAGGCGGCCCTTGCCTTGGTGGTAGCGGGCGGCCCACCAGGTAAGAAGGGCACTGGGCAGACAAGGCAGGAGTCGGGACTTGAAAGGCTGCAATCAGGGCAGTTGTGCGGGATGTTTGCACTGCCGCCACACCCAGATGCAATGGTTGCCCTAGCTAATTTCCCCCGTGCTGTCCCAGAGATGGGAGCAGAGTGTCTCAGACAAGTGCACGTGGATAGACGGGAAGGGCTGATATAACTGTCTATTGTGTGTCTTATGTCACAGCACTGCTGTTGCCTGAGTAGCCACACCGAAAAAGAAACTCCTTTTCAAAGAATGACTGCGAGCCTCCATGATAGTATTATAGGGCCCCATCCTGGGGCAACTACAGGACTACTGGCGTCTCCACTTGGGAATGGAAGGCAAAGTGAGGAATAAAGCTATCCCGCACCCTGCCACTCTGTCCCCAACACACACACAGACTCACAGAGCAATGACCCTCTTTTATCATTCACAAAGGCTGTGGTGCCCCTTTCATGCTCTGCCTCAGACAGCAGCATTGCCTATCTGTGCTGTCGGTCATGGGCACCCCTGCACCATTTCCATCAGTGAAGCCCCTGATGGGCCACACTTGCAGTGCTCCCAATCAATACCCTCTCCCTGACAGAGCTACCTACAGTAGTTGCGCTGGTGTGTGCAGGCAGGCAGCCTGGCATTGCAAGCAAATCTGCACACTTAGGGACTGTTAGAGGCATGGCTTGCCATCGGCGTGCCCATTCTGGAGAAACGTTATCATTTTACTGTAGAGCAGTAAAGGTTTATACAAACGCATTCCTGCCTCCATATAAGGAGGGTGCTTGCGACACACTGACAGCAGGAGCTTTGCCCTCCTTTCCATACTTGACCCGAGTGACATGCAGAGCGGTGGCAGGGAAGGACAAAGACAATATGCGGGGCCTGTGGCTGCACAATTAACAAAAGCCCAGCAACTACTAATGTAGAGCATTTCATTGTTAGAAAATGCATTCCTATGCATACATTTTTGGGCAATTGAAATCGTGAAGTGTTAGCACCTGCATGTCAGGGGAGCGATTTATGGGTAGGGTTGGAGGACAAGACAGCTCATTCTCACAGCAGTTCTTGTGCAGTTTCAGACAAGGAGAGACTTAATTGCTTGTAACATTGAAGCTGCACCAGAATAGCCTCATTCAAAGTGTAAAGAAGTTAGAAGACCCCACACAAGTAAGTTTGCCACTCTCCCACAATCTCTGAATCTAGTCTCTCTGCCAACATTTGATGGGTCAGCTCCCTCACACCTCCCATCCCCATAACTTTAGTCTTGGTGCACCCAGGGACGGTGTTGGGGCCTTTCAACCTTTTCAAATAAAAGGTGCCTGGCCTCAGGAGGGTCCCCCATCAACTGCCCCCATGTTGCCAGTCTGTGATCTTGAAACACTGCAATATATATATTTCTCAATTTATTTGAACGTTATTTTTATTTCTCCGGCTTTAAATGTGCCCTTTGCAGTGCCTGCATTACTAGCTGCGTTTTCTCTATCCACGGGAGACACAGAGGTATTACCACTTCATTGCCTTCTAACACTGGTTCCTCCAGATCATCCCCTTCCTGGCAAAGGAGAGTTTAGAGCTTTTCAGTGGGCAGTTAGTGTTTAAGCTCTCTGCTGCTGGATGGCCGTCTCGTTATAATCAGCAGCTATTAGCCTTATCTTTGTCGCCAATGGATAATAAAGTATCATTATTAATACCGGAACCCTAATTCTTTTAGTTGGTTAGGCAGTAAATTGTACATTTTGGAAGCCATAACTCCCAAAATTTCCTGGGGGGCAAACCACCACGCACTCTGCTTTACGTGGGTCGGGCTCGCTCGCTTACATATTTGTCCCGCAACAGTTCTGCCCCACCACCTTTCAAAGTCACCAGCCGCCACTGTTCAGTTTTAAAATGAACAGAGAAACAATTAGTTCCTGGAGTGGGTTTTCAAGCTTTGCCATTGTAGTCTTATGCCATCGTTTGATACTGGGCTATGGAGGCAATAAACTATGAATGCACAGCATGAGCTGGTGTCTTTGGTAAGTCTACCACATTGAACGGTCACTGTGGTGAGCAATGCCTTTGGTTGAGCATTACTTCTGAGCATTTAAATAATGTTTGAACAGATGACACTCTTGGGAGGATAGCTCAGGGGCAACATGCTCGCCTTGGAAGCAAGACCACACGGAGCACCACAGGTTCGATCCCCGGTCCCACGCTTAGAAACCTCTGGGTATTAAGTGCGTTATAAATAACCTATCATGTCGACTATGGCCTTTGGTTACATTTCCCCCACTGTCCCCTTTCCTTCAGTGTGATTGCGTATAACCTGTTGTGTTAACAAAACATGTCGTAGGTTTTCATCCGAGATCTTTGGCTGAGCAGAGGTCCAGGAGAAGCATGACAAGTGGCACAGTGAGTAGAGCGCTCGCCTTGACATCCGTGCAGAGCCTGCTAACGCAGGTTCGAATCCCGGTGGGGCCAAACTCGGCCTTTCATCCTTCTGAGGTCGACAAATGAGCACCACACACCGTGGGTAATAAAGGGTTCGTAGCGCTATATAAATGCCAAATTATTATTTATGAAACATCTTAGTTGAGAAAATGTGATCGTTCCATAGGGCAGATGAGCGTTGCCTTTCATCTCCTCCTAAAGCATGCTGATAGTGTGTGAACCGGGTGTTGTATGGAAAGCACTTTGTTTCATGAGAAAATAGGCTGCAGCATTTTGAATATGCTGAAGTTTATGAATGTCACACTTTTGGAGGCCCAAGTGTTTATCTCTTAAAGGTCCTATTAATTGGAGCTGTTCACAATTGTGATATGAACAGGCAATTAATACAGCATAGGGCATATCTTCAGAGTCAAAATCGATGAAACCTGGCCCATACAATACCAATTACACAGAGAAGAAGCCAAGAATGACACTGGGATTCCTCACTACAGTGACTGGATACTGGCAATATACAACCAGACCAGTTGAATCGAGGTCAAACCTGCGTGACCTGGTGTGAGAATGTCGGTTATGGGGCCCTTGTGTTTCAGCAGGATACGGCCCACCGATCTGTCAATGACATTAAAACAGGAATTGATGTTTGGAGATTCCCATCTATATGGTGTAAGATTTGCATATTGTCGGCATACATGAAAACATTCCCAGCTCAAGACTCAACTAGGTGACGGAAGAGCCCAGCCTTGTTGTGCAATGTTCCAGTCAAGGGTTAATAGAAGGTTCTTGTGGTAGTATTGATACACAGGGATAACGATCAGGTATAGACAATGGAACAGACAGTTATGCCAGACTGTGAACTCCCATCTAGTAGGGCAGTCGAGGGTGAGCCAAGCAGTGGTAGATGATGCCGGACAGTCGAAAGACCTAATATAAGTAGTTCTCTGAAGCCCGCCCTTATTGCAGACTAGTTGAAAATCATCCTAAACACCCACCAGGACTCCAAGCCAAGAGTAGACCCTGCCTGTTGTATATGTAGCAAGCCATAAAACTCTGCAAACCATTGCTCTTTACTGAAGCTTTAAGGGGTTGGTGGAAACTGTAAACACCAGAGGAATTTTCAGTAGAGGAATCACAACCTATTTCATAAGGTCTGAGGGCACCTCACAGTCAAGACAGGTGAGCTTATCACGTGCCCAAGACCCAAACCCACTACAGAGAACATATATTTTTTTAACACCTTGAGTGGAAGGGGGTCTTAAGGGAATTGAGAGGTTTTGCCATCTGGTATTGATGTAAGGCAGGGTTGCATCATAAGAAGGCTGAGAGGCTGAGACAATGGCAGTGGCTCCTCAGATGTTGGATGAGACATCTCCTAAGTGCCCGCCTCATAATTGGCTACCTCTTGTCATAGTTGAAACATCGTATTTGAGCTGAATGCAAATTCGAACACTTTCTTTGACAAATTGTTTACTAACGATTCCTTCAAATCTAAGGATGTTTAAGGTAGCTCGTGGAGAGCACATAAACTCTAATTGAAAAAAGTATAGCTTCAGAGGATCTGGAACAAAAATGGAATTACATGGCTTTAATGACTAAAGCCTTGTATTGTGTGATCTGTTGGCAAAATATAATCCTGTCGGGTTCCGTGTATTCATTTCACTGTCTGTGTTCTTTAGATTGATCCAGATTTTGCTACGGTGGAACAACATATTCTGTAAACCTTTTATTATGGATGAATTGTATGTAGACCGAAATCCTTCTCATTGGGATGCTTATTCCCTATCCCCCCACTCTCTGGCTACCCTCCTTGGGCCCGCTCCCCTCACCCACCTGCGAGGCAAAAAACCTTGGGGTTATCTTTGACTCCCCACACATCGCGGACCTTGCCAAGAAGACCAACTGTCAGCTCCACCTCCTCCGATACATTCTATCTTTCCTCACTTCCCCCAGAAGCTCAACGTCTCCAGAGCCCTGGGTCTCTCTGTATAACGTTCATTCATTGCCTGTTTTATTTTCGGAACATTTATTTCTGAAAATGTTTTGCCAAAAAAAAAACATCGAAAGATATGGGGCAGGGCATAGAATTATAATAAGGGGTAGGGTGGTTTGGGGTATAGGGAATAAATGATAGGGCGAGGGAGCCCCCAAATAAAAATAAAAAATGCGATGATTGTTTTTGGCAAAACATTTTTGGCAAAAAAAGCAGCAAAAAAAATGGGGATGAATGAACATAGAACCATTCTCTCTAGGCTGGGTTACTGCAACAGCCTCTTCCTCAATCTGCCTCTTTCCTCCCTTCGACTAATCCAGAATAGGACTGCAAGACTTATTCTTGGCCTCAAGCCCAAGGTCCGCATCTGTCCAGCTCTAAAGTCTCTCCAATGGCTTCAAGTGACCTCAAGGATCAAATTCAAGACCCTTTGCATCATACTCAAGGCTGTCTGGGACCTCTCTACATCCAGCTTTCCCTCTCTAAATACCTGAGACAGACACAAGTGATTATGAGTAAAGGGTGTTTATTTAAACAATATGCAGATTGGAAAAATGCCTAATCTAACCTAAATCTAAAATGGGAGCAAGCGTCGACCATCAAAGAAAAATAAGGCAGGTCTTATGGCGTCTTGTCAAAGTTAAAGGCCTATGCTAAAAAAAACCTATAGCCAAATCCTTACAACTAATTATAGAAAGAGTGTGGTATAGGGGTTTCAATAAGGAAAGAAGTGTTCACAAATAATAAGTCAGGATTTCATTGACAGGGGTCTCCCATCCCCACATTTTCAGCACTCAACAAAGTGGGACTTTGGAGCACAGCACACGCTCAAGCCTTCCCAGCACGAGCTGACAGTTCCGCTCCAGCTATCAGGCTCATTGATGGTTAAGTCTCTTTTAAATAAAAGGCTCTTGCCTTCGAAGCCTGATATTCTCAACATCAAACATAAAGTTCTGTTCTACGAATACTTGAGGGGATGGCTTTACCCATGGGTCCCCTTCTTCTGGGTGCAGACCCCTCACAAGTCGTATTCAACAATTTAACAAAACAGTTCCTTTCTTAGTGAACTTTGGGGGGATGACTTTCCACCCCTGGATCTCACTCGGCCGGGCTCAGGCCCACATTGACGAGGGGGACACTTGACTTCCCCTTGTCTTGCAATACTTCTCGTCTCACACTGTTCATAGGGACTTCAGTCCCGCCACTTCTCGTTAGCATCCCTCTGCCGTGTTCACTCTTGCCAACCTTTACGAAACAGATAAATGTTTATGCGCTCATTTCAACAAGCGTGATTCATTGCCTTTAGTTTCTCAATCAAATATTGGTCAAAGACTTTCGACGGTAAAGAGGAATTTACAAGACCCCTGTATGACCACTTTGATCCCTACCGTCTTTCTCCCAAGGCCTTCTGGTAAATGTGGTTCAACAGTATGGTAATCACCTCACTTGATTCTGCTAGGCTGGCTTTCCCCTTTCTTATCTCAACAGTTCTTTATTTATTCAAAGTTCAATCAGTAGCTGCATGCTACTTTTGTTCAACAAAGTTCGGTTTCTTTATCGACTCTCCCCTCGACTCACCGGCTGTGATGAACTGCTTTACTTTCTTGTCAGTAGAGTGAAGGCCAGTATCATTCAGCGATTGCGTCTCTCCCCGGGTTGACTGTCAGCGGAGGAAGCACCTGGGTACTGTTGACATCTGCTGCAACACACGCTGGCTATTGTTCGCGGGCCTTACGATTCCTTCTCTTGAGGCTTCATGGATCCCTGTTGATAAGTTATCTCTCACCTTGTGCGGTCGGTTTTGCTCGTTTTATGCTCCCGTGCTCTACCTTTTATCCCTATGTGGAAGGGAAAGGGCAGTCAGGTGTGTGTGATTCTGGTCAATTGCCTGACCATTGTATTGGGACATGTTGGGAAAATGGCTCTGATGATGGTCCATTGTTTTTCGTGTTGTGCGAAAGTGTTTGTGTCAGAAAAGGGGTAGTGTTTTGTAATATCATATGTGGTACGATGGGGAAAAGGTGTTCAAAGAATGGGGATTCTGTGTCTCACCTGTTGGTGTCCCACTCCCCCCTCCGCCTACCCAAGCAGCCCCTCCTCCAGGTGATCCTCCCGTACTGGCCCACCCCTAGGAACTGGATTCAAAGGCAATGGCTGTGTCCTAGCCAAATTGATGGCAGATCCCCGGGGACTAGTTAGGGAGACACCTTCAGGTTTCTCACACTCACTACCAGAGTTCTTCGGTCCTCTGGCTTAAACTCTCTGATGGTCAAATGTTTCTCCAAGCAGAGAGTGTGAGGTAGATCCCTTTCCTCAGCAGGTTCCTCCATCTGGAGCAGTCTCCCTGCCCTCCTCAGACTTGAGTCGGCTCTTCTTAAATTCCAGAAACTTCTCAAGACGTTCCTTTTCTCCTCTCCACCCCACCCCCACCTGCTAACTCCCCTGTGCGGCTGCAACTGCGGCCTGGTCCCTTCTGAATCCTACTGGGGCCAGACCACCACCCCTACCAGCACTCCCAGCATCCCCTGCATGTACTTGCCCTCTGGCACCTTTCCCTGGACTAGCCCAACCTGGTCCACCTTGTCCATCGCACTTACCCTCCCTTCCCCCTCTTTCCCCAGGCACTGGCTGTCCTGCTCCCACCCCAGGACTTGTTAAACCCAGGACCCCTTTTCTGGGCACCCCCTTCTGCACTTCTCCCCCTCCCCTGCACTTACCATCTTTGTCTGCATTTGCACGGTAGGATTGTCACAAGACCAATATAACCGTTATTGCTGGTATTTTTGTAGTTTTCTTTCCTATGTCCCCCCCCCCCATTTGTCTTGTGGCGCCTGGAAACACTTGTGTATAGGCACCATACAAATGTCCAATAAATAGATAAAATGAATACATTCTGCTTGCATTGTGATTAAGGTGGACTAATTTGGCAGTGGTTAAATATAACTTATCGAGATATTGGCCCAAAACTACAAAAGCGGTTGACTTTACTTACAGAATTTAATTCTGAAGTTGACTGTTTCAAGAGTCTTGGCCTCGTTTTCATGCTTCTGTTGATGCAGCCATGTACTTTCAATGTATTGAAAACTTCAATAGTGCGGCCCCCCCAGATGGTGAGTTGAACACATTGATACATGGTGGTCTATGGAGAAAGTACATTTTGGCGATACCCTCTTGAGTTTGTGCATTTCTCCATGCCCTACCCTCTTCGCTCTGATATGTGTCACTATCCGCGCAGCCCAGTGTGTAATCTTCCACCATGCAACTTTGCCTATGAGTGCTGGTTTGCATTTTCTAATTTGACAAAAGTATGTCTCACATTTTTGTTTCATGGGCTTTCAAGGTCATCATTCTCGTTTCTCTTTCCTGTCTGTACTACAGTGTAATAAGATTGTTGGGTACAGCAAGGAATGGACTTCTTGGTAAGCTGACCCACCTTGGCCACTAGTAACCAGGAACTTTGTGGTATTGCTTCCGGCACAGCCTTTCAGTACCAAATATGGGCACCTCTGCTCCAAAGCCTTAATCTGTCTGTACCAGGGAGCACTCACCCAGGCTCACACGCTCTCCCTCCTCAAAATAAAAAGAAACCACAAAAGGCTAACGTACTGAAGACATGCGGAGCCAGCAGGGTCGAAAAATCCAATGCTCACTAGTGCCTGTCCTCTTCCCAATTCCTCCTTTGGCTTCAATGTCAGAACATACTCAAGCAGGTGCCTGCCAGAGTAAGCACAATCTCCTTTTTAAACAGACCTGCACATGTTTGTGGTCATTTTAGTTTCTCGGACAGTCCAGAAGCCTCAAGGAATTGAAAACGGGACGATTTGTATTCCCTGCGCTTACGCAAGTTGTTTTAAAAAGAGAGGTGGGAATGCTGTCGACCAATATCAGATTTTTGACTGTACGTAATTAAAATTGATTGAAACCATTTTTTCACCCTATTCTATGACACCTTCTCTATTTAGTCTGTTAATAATGTAATTGTCTTGAGGTAAGTGCAGATAATCAATGTTTCTTGGAATTTCTGCTATTCCAGCCTCAGGGAATGTGCAAATTCCTACAGAGTTTTGTAGATTGATCTCCAGGGTTCCCTAACTAGCCAACCCCGGAACACCTCTGTAAAGTCAGCATCATCATGGTTTTCTTCTATAATTAAGTTCTAATCACTGCCAAGGTCTATACTGTGGTCAAGATCCTCCTGCTGCTTTTTCATCACCCATGATTTTTTATATTAACCGAACTTCAGAGGATAGAAGAATGCCAGAACTGCAGCCACATTGAACTATTTGAGACAAAATACTGATATAAAATCTCCCACAAAGCCCTAAACCGCTTACCGTTCCGGGAGGCACTTGCTCAAGCCAATTTTTGGCCAAGTCTGCACTCCCATTTTTAACCCCAAGAAAGAAGAATCGACGTTTGAGCTCTTGCTTTCAAGTTCAAGGCCATCAATTTGTCCACTTGTAGGTCGAATTTCCTGACCCACTATGTATGACAATTCAGCCAAAACATGCACTTTGTATACTATGTGTAGGTCACATTGGCAGGTTCACTGGAGCAGTGGCTGCCTCTTCCCATACCCTCTAAGCTTGAAGGCAATGTGGGAAATGGAAGAATCTCATGGTTGTAGCATGTTCTGCTTTCAGACCAGTATATGTAACACGTTTTAGGTACAGAAGAGAGGAAAGACCAACTCACCCACACTTGCTTCCAGACCTGTATCTTTTGTCTACTTGCATTGTATATTCTGAAGATCATTTGCAACTTGCAGCTGATAAGTCTGTTTTTTCGTTGAAATGGCATAATGTCCAGTTCGACCACAGATGCACTCTAAACTGGGGTACTATGCCGACTATATTTGTTATGATCAAGCCCATATGGATTATTCTTAAGAGCTGCCCAATACTAGGGATGGAAGTTGCGAATATCCCCGCTCCCCTTGCTTACAGCAAATCTAACTAAACAAATCTATTTCTAAGGCTTGTAGATCGGTATACCCCATTTCGGCACCGTCATTTTGGCGTGGGCTGCTTTGGCGCGGCTCCTTCACCGCAGCAGTATTTTCGGCGCAAAAGCCATTCTGGCACCCTTGATTTGGCACGAGGGACGTTTGGACGTGGCTGACATTGCAGCCATGCCGAAACAGCCTCATGTGAAATACAAAAGTATTACTTTTCGCAAATGCTGCACGTTGACAGTTACTGTGCCTGTTAATGTGTTTCATCTGCGAGAAATCCACCGTAATCGGGACGCTTTGCCAAATGGGTGGCAAGGTCAGCAGCTAAATGTCAGCATGTAGCAGCTGGACCTAAAAGCCCTGCGCCAAATAAGCTTGTAAAATTTATCTCAAATGATCAATCCCTCAAACAAGACCGGTATGGTAAATCCACAAGTCCAGGCATGGTTGATCTATTGGTGCTCTTTCTTGGAAATGGTGCAGTAGCAGAGCATGCTCCTCACTTGTTTTGAGGTGCTTTCCTACTAAGTTTGTCTCCAGAGTGATCACTGTAATGGGTCAGACAGTTCTGTTCACGTTGCAGTGCCAGGGCTAAGCTCCCCAGCTAGCAGGGCTTTACTGCAAGAAAGTATTTTCCCACTGCTGGACTGGTTCTAGTTCGCCCAAGCACTGTCCGTCGGTGTCCAGTCATAATTTCGAAAACATAATTTCGAAAGTCAAAAAAGTCGAATCAAAAATGTCGAAAAAAAATGTCGAATTGTTTTTTTTTTTCGATATTTTTTTTTGGGCTCTAGTTTCTGTGAAAAAAATAGGTAAAAATAAAAAAAAGGGGGGGGTAGGGGGAGGAACCCCCCCATTTCGAAAAAAAAGTCATTAAAAAAAAATTCGACATCGACGTTTTTTTTTCGACTTTTTGACTTTCGAATATTTTGTATTCGAATTTATGTCTATGAACCCTGTTCGTCCACACCACTGGCACTGGCATTATACCAGCCGCAGGAGCAGAGGGGGACTGTATGCAAAAAGAACATTTGTGTCAGCAGCCAGGTTGACATGCTCATGCCACAGATGAGGAGGTTAAAAAGTGTGTCCTTAAAAAGCAAAAATGGATAGTGAGGGGAACTGGGGCAAGGGGATTCCTGCGCATGACCTCCCTGGCCTAATATGCCTCATGCCTGTTAATGTGTTTCTTTATACATAGCTTAATCAACCCAAGACAGACATTTGCACGGCTGCCAGGAAAACTACATACCTGGTTTCACCCTTATTAGCGATCATCGGTGCAGTATAGTCCTGACAGCCTTGTGGTGGGTTAATTAAGCTATGTATAAAGTAGCACTGCCCTCTTAAAGACAATTTCCTGGAGAAAAAGGTTAGCATTTGAGCTAATTTGCATACCCACAACGCCTTGCTGTTGTGGCTCAGAACTGGAGGTGAACTTCCAGCAATGGCTACTAGGTGGTGGTGTGGAATGTGTGACTTGGTGCAAATGGACTTTCCTACATATATTACACAGACACAGTAGTGGCCGTGTAGTTATGGTTAAGTTGCTGTTTCCATAGGAAGAGCACTTTTTGGGCGAATTACAACTTCGCTCTCCCTGGACGAATCCTCACCAAACTTTGCAAAAAAAAGTATATGGCCCACTCTGAATTCTTCTGCAACGTTTGGTGGGGTTTGGTCCAGGGGGGGCAAAGTTATAGGGGGATCCCAAAATGTCTTTTTTTTCCCATAGACTGAATGGGGAAAAAACTTTGCTCACGCCTACAGCCCAAACCGCTGGACGGATTTTCACCAAATTTGCGGCAGGAGCAGCGGCTTGGTCCCGAATGCTTTTGTAAATTTGGTGACAATCCATCCAGTAGTTTTTTTAAAAATGACCAAAAAGTAGGTCACAAAAAATTAGTGATATCTATGTCCGGTCCGCAGACACACTTCCCTGTTCGTTCCGCGGACAGTGTCCTGATTGGCTAATCGGCGTGCGTCATGTCCTCGGACATGCAACGTGTTCGCTGATTTGATGGTGAGGAGAGTGAAGTGCGCCAGATTTTAGGAAACGCCCGCCATCTTGGATTTGCGGACAGCGGCCGATGTCTGCGGACATCGCGGTAAAAACATATGAAAAAACACAGCATTCCACTTGTCAAACTTATCACATAATCTCTGTGGAGGTGAGGGGTGATGAGGATGGGATAGGATATGGCTGCAAGAAGCAAAAAAACTGGTGTTTTTTGCCGCAAAAGTCTGCGAACAGTTCTGATGTTTGCAAACAGTCCTGTGAAAGTTTGCGAACACCTTAGCATTACAGGGTTGGTGAAATGCAGTTCTTGGATGGCTTATAACTTTGGCGTCATTTAATAGAACTGCATGTATATTCCTGGGCTGATTCTGAGTGGGTATGCAAAGTTTGGTGGGATTCTGTCATGAGGGGGCAAAATTAGAGGGGGGGGTCCCAAAATAATGTAAAGTCTTATAAATGAGGTGCCATTTGACGAATTTACACTTCATTTGGCAAACTGATAATAGATCAAGATATACATGTTTTTGCGAAGTTTGGTGGGATTCTGTCGCGAGGGAGCAAAATTAGAGTGGGGGTCCCAAAATATTGCAAAGGCTTATAAATGTGGTACCATTTGACAAATCTACACAAAGGTTTGCAAAAAGATTATTGATCTTGATTTAGATGTTTCCATAAAGTCTGAATGGATTTTGTCAAGTATGGGCTAGGTTATATGACGATTGTATGTGCATACATTCAACACTTTTGAAAAAATAAAACATGGGTGGATTTCCAGCAAATTTGCGTAAGGACCTACAAGCATGGTTTTTCAAAGGTGCCAGTGTTTTATTATTTGACAAGTGTCATAATGTAGCTACAAAAAATAGCGGTATACCTTTAGTGACTGAGGGGTAGCTCGTGGCCATAGCAGTGGCCAGATTGTCCGGGTCATGGAATAAGGTCATGATCTGCACAATCTGGCTACTGGCCATGATCACAAGGGACAAAACATAGGATTAAAGTGGCCATGTCCACCTGGGTCTGGCTTTGTGGGAAAGTTATTTGAAATTAGGATAGATTTGAAAGGGAAAGAAAAATGTACTCGTGGTAATATGCTCATAGGGTTCTCTTTTTGCCTTCTGCAGGCTGCCATGGAAAGCAAAGAGGGGCCCTTTATGGAACCCTCACCTTCCCTTTCCATGGTGGCCATCCATGAAAAGGATTTTCCTTCCTATATTGGGACGCCGCAGGCTTTGGGAACCTAGGGTGCTAATGGCCTTCATCCCCCATTTCAGGGGCTGGAATGGGGGGATAATGGTCCAGAGACCTCGTTATCCACCCTTGCTTCGCTTGGGCTGATAACTTGGGCTGCTGGGCCGGTATCCAGCCTTCCAGTCCCTGGAACAGAGGATGAAGGCCACAATATTCCCATTAGCATAACACAAAATGCAAAGGGAAATGTTGGAAAATGTTATTTAGTCTATGCACTTTACTGAGAAATATAAAGTAGATGGGGTCTATAATTTTTTTTTTTAGTTCTATTTTTTAACTGTGAAAGGTGGTTCCTAAAAGAATTTGTCGTTTGTTGTTTTTGGATGTATTAATTTTGGCAGGAGAGTTGAGAACGAAAGGTGGGGAGGGAAATGAGGGAAGAGCAACCAAACACTAATATGGAGGGGTAGGTGGACAAGGGAAAATGTTGCGTGTGTGTTATTTCTAAGTTAGGGGGCACTGTTTCTCATGCTCCTTGATTACAGGAGTGGTGGTGGCTCTTGGGGAGGAGGGATGGTATTAGCTGATGCCATTTTAAGATAAATAGCAGTTTTGCTAAAAGTATGTACTGTGTACTAGATTGTTAATGGATAATGAGTAGGAATAGATGTTGGAGCTGTGCAAGGGAAATTTTGAAGTTGGAAGTTCCTAGATTGGTAGAAAATGTAGTTCCGAACTGTCTGCCAAGCAGAGATCTTATCGTGAAGTGCGGACGGGTTGTCAGACACGTCGTCATGCCGCGCGCCAGCGTATGGTCATGTGGCACTGTCCGGAAGGTCCGCTATGAAGTCAGATGTTCGTAGACGTCTACGGATGCAAAACTAGTTGAAATAGTTGCAAGAAGTGTATAGAAGTGTTAACAATTAGTCCAGATGGTGTGAAATGGCAGAGTTTTAAGGTGAAAATTTGGAACTTGGACACAAATATTGCTATATTCGGTAAGTATGATAGTAGTAAATTGTAGGAAAATGGCATGCACTGGTAAAAACCTATGAAATTCAATGAAAAAACTTTGTTAAAGGGAAGTTATGGTTAAGTTGCACTAATAAAAACCTATGAAATTCAATGAAGAAACTTTGTTAAACGGACGTTATGGTTCCAAGTAAAACCGAAAAACCCCTGAAATTATGGTAAGCTAAGCAACCATAACTCGCGCCACCACCGTGCACTGCTAAGACTAACACCCAGGAGATCAAAGATGACATCAGAAATGTCCTTGATGACATCACTGATGACATCACACGTGAAATACATTTTGATGAAAAGTCTCTACAAGGAGTTGTGTTTATATTGTTGATTACAAGATGTCAGGAGTGATCGGGAGACTCTATCATGAACTACTTAATCTATTAAAGAATGTACTCATCTAATATTATTTTATTGGAGTGTTGTTGTTAATGCAGAAACCTAATCATAAATAAAGATAGGCAATGACTGCAGCATGCACCATAGAAGTACACTATTTATAATATTGTAATTTTGGATAGTACAATAATGAATGCTACCGTATCAGAGTTTTGAGTAATGTTAAACATGTAATAACTAGCTAACAATTCAAGACTTACAGCACTTGTGCTGGTACAAACAATACATATGAAGCACCACAATGCATACAAATCAGAGGCACATACAGGGAAACTAAAGTAAGGAAGAAAGAAACTGCATCATCAGAAAATGTTAATGACATTAAAGTTTATCTTCATGTATACAAATGAATTGTGTGTTTGAGGCCTGCTCATTTCCCCATGTATGTGCCCCATGAGCTGAGACCAAACCCTAAGGAAAGTACATAAAGAACATATGACAATGTTAACATCTAGATATATAGCACCTTTATAAATGTTATTATTCTGACTGCCTTTGAACAAAAACCACCTGGCCTATATATGTCAAGGAACAAAAACAAGTGGCCCAGATATGTGATGTCATCAGTGATGTCATCAATGACATTTGTGATGTCATCTTTGATGTCCTTGGTGTTAGTCTTAGAAGTGCACTGTGGTTGTGTGAGTTATGATTGCTTAGCTTACCATCACAGGCGAATATATACATATATATATATAATATATTCAATGTGACGGGACCAGAAATTAGCATATCAAGGTGCCCTCTGACTTTCTTATCACACATCTTCTGAAAATGGCAGCGATTGGGAATGGTTTTAATGCAGTATTGGGCACGTTGAAAATGCACACTGGCAAAGCAAGTTGATTAGGCGTGTTTTAAATGTATGCGTTTGTATACACTTGCTGTCATTGGGAGAGTTTGGATAATTGTGTGGTTTAGATTGTGTTGTGTCCTTTTGATTTGGTGTGTTTCTTTTGTTTATATGTGTTTGTACGGCTGCATTTATGTACGGTTGTAGTGTCGCATGACATGGTGTATCTGTGTTGTGTATGGAGTGCATACTGTGCTGAGATAGTGCCATTACATGTGTTTATGATCAAGGATTATAACCATGCTAGATATTGGGTACTGTTCCAATGTCATGTCTCGTACTCTCACAGTATGCCATGTATTGGCATCAAATAGCTTGCTCCTCCAACCACATGCCCTAGCAGCGCTGTCCTTCATATGATGCTTACTGGCACCATATACCCAGATAGTTTCATTATATGCCACTCCATGACCAACACCTTTTACCAAGGCTCTCTCACCCCTTTATGCCTTTGTATGGCCCAATGCTCTCATAGTGTCAGGCACTGGCTTCCTATAGTATGGCGAAGTATCCACATCATATGTTCAGGTCTCCAGGGGGCATAATGTGCCCGTCTTGACATGTTTATTAAGATCAGATCATATTGGATAGCATTACCATGGTACTCCTGCAGTATAGCACAAACGTGCATGATGTGGCTGGGTATTTTAACTGCTTAAATTGAATCTATCATATACCCTGGTACCCTTTTTAATCAATACAGTGTTATATGGTCTTGTGGTTAAGGGGCCAACCCATAAACCCATGGGGCCTATGTTCACATCCCCGCGCACCATTCATTTTTTTTCTTGATTTTTTTGTATGTTGTAAACTAAATTAACCTTCCCCCAGAAAAAATCATCCAAATCAAGGTAGTCGGGTGTATTCCAAAAAATAATGAGTACAATAATATCATCTCATAAGCTTACCTGGTGCCCTGCAATAAATCACCATGCAGGTATATGAAATTGTCTAAATGCTTTAACCAATTTTCTGTTACGTTCAGTGTAGGGCCGACAATGATGGATTTTTTGGGGTGGCAGCTGGAGGCAAAAGGTCTCGGAAGGTGGGCGGGGCTGTTACTTTGCTGGACTCTACTGGGCTAATGGGGCACTAACAAGGCCTTTTCCCGCCTCTGCCATGGCAGTATTGAGGGAGGCTTGGTGCATTGACATGTTCTTTGGTGTGCTGCACTGACAGGGCTGTGACACACAATGTTTGAAGGCCTGAGCAAAAACCCTCCCTCAAGTTCTGTGTCCAGGAGAATGGCTGGTGTATTCTTCAAGCGTGGCAAGTGGAGGTTTCTCCATGAGGGTTACCAGTACATCTTCGATAGGCACAGTGCCGATGATTCAAAGATATTCTGGCGCTGCGAGAAAAAAGGAGAATGCAAAGCATGTCTCCACATGGCCATGGTGGATAAACAGGTGTTGAGTCGTATGCATCAGCATAACCATGGGACTGATGCCGCAAAAGGGGAAGTATGCCTCATTCTGTGAAGGATCAAGGAACGGATGCTGGGAACAGCGGAGCCGCCAGCTTCGATCATCAATGGAGCGCTGCAGGGGGTCATCAACAGCCGTGCAGGGCAAGATGCCAAGGAAGGACGCAATCCGTAAGGTGATCCAGAGATGTCGCAATGCAGCCCAAGCTGTACCTCCACAGTCACAACACAGGGCAGCGATCATGATACCAGAAGCCTACAGGATTTACCATCCCACACCAAATCAGCCGGAGCGATTTTTCCTTTGGGATTCAGGTGAGAATGACGAGAACTGCATTCTCAGATTCGCCAATGAGTTGCAATGGGAATGGGCTGGCGAAATGGAGAAGCTCTACGAAGATGGAACATTCAGCCTGGCCCCAGTACTCTTTGGGCACATATATGTGGTGATGGAAGAGTGGGGCGGATTTGTGCTCCCTTTCCTTTTGTCTTGCTGCACAGCAAGGAAAGGAGCACTTACCAATGCATGTTTGAGGTGATCAAGGACATGTGGCCTAATCTCGATCCAGCCTCCATTTTGATGGATTTTGAACAGGCTACCATTGGAGCGGCAAGAGCAACATTTCCAGGCTCTCAATTACATGGCTGCCCCTTTCACCTAGCCAGGAATGTCCGCAAGAAGCTTTCTGCAGCAGGCCTCCTCCCAAGCTACAATAGTGATCCCGAATTCGCACTGGCATCACGCATAAGAGCACAGTGGTCCTAATGGACAATGTAATGCCTGCAGAGTTGGCGCCAGTCCTGTGCTGGTTTGAGGACAATTACATGGGCCACCAGAACCCTGACCGCAGCCGCCGCCGTGCTGTGTTACCACCAGAGATGTGGTCGGTGTATGAAAGATCAGGCATGGACTACCCACCGTAGGTTGCAGGTTTGGCACGTCCCATCCTACAATATGGAAATGTATAGATGGGGTACTTCTGATAGAAAAGGGTTGAGACCAGCTGTATGAGGAATACATTGGTGGCAAATGCCCACCTGCAAAGAGGAACAGGTACCTGAACCAGAACAGGAGGGTGCAGAACATTGTGGCAAGCTATGGGGAGTGCAGTGTTTTGGAGTACCTCCTGCAGACTTGCACACACTTTTTAAAATGACTAGGCACAGATCTTTTTGTCGCAATATGAAGGTGTTTGTGCCTAAATGCCATAATAAACATAGCATCCATCCAGTACCGTGTGTTGGTATTGTCTTTTTATCTGGTTTATGTCTGCTTACCTTGGATTTTGGCTTTTGTGGAACATGAATTTATTTTACGTCCTAGAATGCACAAATAGGTGATGTTATCGCAGTATAACATTATTACATAGGTACTAAATCCAGTGGTGTAACAGGGTCCTATTACTTTGCATTTGTGTACATTTTGACTTGCTGTATTGTATTGGGTGGGACAGGCCACATGATTGGATGAGTGGGGTTTGTGGTGTGGAGTGCGTGTGATGATGCAGTCTGTGGTAGAACCGCAGACACTCCTCTAGTCTGAGGAATGTAGATATTTTTCAGTGGAATGAGGCAAGGTTCACTACGTGAGCACGTAGCACTACTGCTGATGGACGGTGAAGGCCCTGATGATGGAGAGGATGGACCTTGGCATGGCAGCTGGGATGCTCATTGGGAGACTATGATGTTGATGGAGACAGCCTTGAGCACATGAGGGGTACATGTATGTAACTTGTGCATTTTCAAACAATAAGATCTGTCTGGCCTTGTGGTTAAGTGTTTGGTCTCGCACTCCTTCATGACTCCATTATCTGCATAGCCATGCTGACTTGAGAAGCATGTGGAAATACCGTGAGAAAACAGAAAATCCCGCATCTATCATTTTGAACACAGGGGCAACCTCGAAATCATGGGGACCTCCTCCAGCAAGCTACACACCCTAGAAACAGGGTTAAATACAGTTTAATCTGCATAAAATGAAGGAATTCTCACAGGCTCATTGCACACTTCAGCTGCAGATATGGATTTGGGGATTAGTCTGGAGCGTAGATAGCCTTATGTCTGGAGTTGAAGGTGTTTTTGTTTGAGGGTGAGGGGCAGGGTGTGGATATGTGGGTGTGTTGGGGTTAGAGTTGAGCTGCAACATTCCCGTGTGTCTTTGGATGCTGGAGTGTTGCGTGTAGGGATTGGGTTACTAATTCCGCAAAGTCATGGGGGAACTCCTCCAGCCAAATACACTCCCGTCAAACAGACGAAGAAGAAGCAAACGATTATTAAATTAGAGCCATTTTATTCATATTGAAACGTAAGTACACACATGAAGAAGCAACCTATCTGAATAGTGCCATTTTATTCATATTCAAATGATTATCAAAATAGTGCCTCTTTTCATACACACACGAAAACTATTATTAAATTAGTGCCATTTTATTCATATTCAAATGATAAGATCTGTCTGGCCTTCTGGTTAAGTGTTCGGTCGCACTCCTGCTGGCCAGGGTTCGAGACAGCACCAATCCTTTTTTTAGTGACATTATATTGTTCTTCCATGTCAGTCACTTCCACGTCAGTCACTTCCACGCCAGTCACTTCCACGTCAGTCACTTCCACGCCAGTCACTTCCACGCCAGTCACTTCCACGCCAGTCACTTCCATGTCAGTCGTCGCACCAAAACATATTGGCGCCAATACATTCCTAGCGCCAAAGCGGCCACGGCAAACATGGTGGCCAAAACGAGTCGTGCGGTGAAATGTCTGCGCTGTAACGACCTGCTTGAAATGTCCTGCTCCGCTTGTAGTAAGAATGGGCATTGACAGGGGCATTCCCGTTGCATTTTACCGCTCACAGGTACAGCTCCCTGCAGTGTCTCTGTTGCCTACACCCTCAGATTGTTTTTCTGCCATTGGATGCTCTCAGGGGTATAGGGCTGGGGGAAAGGTGTCACACCCAGAAGACTACAATGGATACTGCCAACTCGATGTGGGCTCTAGACTACACCAACTGGGTGCAGAAGGGCCCATCGAGGCATCTGGGTTGGCAGTAGGGAAGGAATGCATATTTTACTGAGACCTCTGGTACATTTTTGCTGTACACACAATCCTTTGTGCCATGAGCTTCCATGGAGAAAACTCCATTTATATTTGCCCCAAATGCAATATGAAATGTTCATGGACAGCCTCTGTATGCAACCACTGTCTCCCCAAAGACCATAAAGAGAAGTGTGCAGACTGTGAAATGTTTAAACGAAAGGATTAAAGAATCAAAGTCAACAAAAATGGGCAGCCTACTCTCTGCAGGTGGAGAAATGCATACACCCTCAAAACCTCGAGGTAGTTGAGGTCGGAGCACGTTTGAGAGGAGGAGCAAGTATTCTAAAGTTAGGAGTCTGAGCCTCTTTTAGGCATTGAAGGCAAAATTAGCAGTTAAGGCTGTGAAACAACTGCTCCCCATCTACACAAAGCACCACGAAAGGGTTTCCATGGAGCCACAACATGGCAGGCAAAAGGCTGACTAAGTGCCTGGAAATTACCTCCAGGACCCAAGATGGTGACAACACTGCCATCTGGGTTGCAGAAAATGGAGAGTTAGCCAAGAAAAGGTAAGGCTACACCAAAGGTGGATGCTGTACCAAAAAACACAGAGCCACATACACCAACACGGAAAACCTGGCTGCCGGTGCACACCAAGCCAATGCTGCCATTTTGGTGACATAGAGCCACAAATATGGCAAACAAACCGGAGCACAAGCATTGGGAGGCAAAAGACTCAAAGACAACAACCAAGGATATTGCCATTTTCCCCATAGTATGCCTGTGACATAAGGTGTCTAAAAGACTAACACCTCAATATCGAGAGCCTAAGGCCAAGGTGTCAACAGAACATCAACACCTTACAAGGCCGCCGAAAGACTTGGCGTAGTTAAATATGTCACCGCGGTCGACAGTATACCATTTTGACGATGACTAGCATGAACTGTCATTCTCAGAGGATTCCTTTCCAGAAGCAAGACTCCTTTCCAGAAGCAACATTTTGGATAAAGACTATGGCGCAGAGGAAGAACAAGACTTATCCAACAGACATGGCAGAAGAGGAAGAAGAGCCAGAGGAATTGCCTGTGGGATTCCCTTGGAGTCTGAGAGCCACCACCGTCCACTTCCTCTACAGAGGACCAGGGAGCACCCATTGCAGTGATATAAAGAGCAGCGGATCACTTTTGGATTAAAGCCCAAGACGTACAGGAGGAAATAGACTCTGGAAGAGCCCATCTCGCAGAGCATTCCTATCAGGCGCTCCATTGATACACAGGTGCTGATAACGATTTAAAGCCCAGCAACTTACAAAGCAATAAACCCACGAATAGAGGAATAACACTGCACAGCCGCCTCAGACCCATTCTACATAAAGGGACAGAGCTCCGACTGGACTCTCGATTTTTAAAAATCTATATTTTGCACATTGCTCGTAGTTGAGGTTTACTAGACCATCTATTATGTTTCGCTCGTTAGATGTGTTACAGTTTAATTAGTACCTTCAATAGCCCATCATAATTGCGATTTGTTTCATAGATGAATTTTGGTGTGTTGTAAATTCGAATTAGATTTAGGAAACAAAAACAAAAGCTACAGCCTGCAAAAGGTACAGAGCTCCCACCTCCACAGGCTATTTCTTCCCTCACACTCCGAGTAAAAGAACCTACCTAATGGGCACATAATTGGCCATCTTGGTGAATGCAATATCTGCATCGCCATCAACACTGTAGCGATGGGGACATGAACCTGTTCCCTGTGAGATGGGATGAGTAGCCTCATACAGGAGATGCCAGAAGTGATAAAAGCTAGGGCACAAACCATTCCCAAAGAGAGTAGATAGGCAACCAATGCTACCATCAAGAACAGCTTAAATGTGGTAGAAACAGCAGGAAGACAGGCAACAGGAGCTCCAGTAAGAAAAAGGTACTCGTGGCTGAGGGTTACAGGTTTCATGCCAGAAACATAGGTGACCCTAATCAATAAGTCAGTTGATGGCGACCTTCTTGTCAGAAAACTTGTCAATGAGGCGCTAGAAAAGACACAAAAAGCACATGAGGCCCCAAAGTTACTAGCATCTTTAAAATGCAGGACATTTCACAGAAAGAGCTCAGGGTACAGGCAACAGGCCTCTTTGTTCCTGCAAAATTTCCATTTTGTTCATCACCCCTAAACATGGATGCAGTCAAAGCAACCCGTTACTCAAGAAACCTATCAGTGCTCCTACAGACACCAAAGAAGAGGTAGAGGAAAAGGCAGTGGCACAACCTCCATTGAGAAACACCACTAAAGTCTAACATTGCCTCCCACCCCCGCCTCTTCCCCTACACCCAGTTGGGTGAAGAATATCTATGTTAACCCGCAAGTTGGAGGTGATAACCATAGGTGAGTGGGTGAGGCACCCATTAAAAAGTGGGTATTTCATAGTTTACAACTCGACCAAAGAACATTCCCCCAAAAATACTACTAGAGGAGGGTGGGATATAAGAAGTACCAGGAAAAATACAGAAACCAAGAAATGTATTCAGTTTATTTCTTTGTTCCCATAGAGGGCAGGAACCAGCCATAGACGTAGACCAGCAGGGAGGCAAGAGAAGCTCCAGAATATCAGAATGAGTACTCTGGGGGGGATCCCTCTAATGGGGAATGAGTACATGGCAAAAGAGGTATTCTTTCATATTTCCATGTTCCAGGGGCATCAACAATATCTCAGATTAAAGGTAGGAGAAATACACTATCAGTTCAAAGTACCTCCTTTCACCATAACACCGACACCACATGTATTTAGAATGAAGCTAATTGTGGTGTCACCACACCTGTGAAGGCAGGGCATTCACAGCTATCTGTATTTGGGACGACTGCCTCATAATGGGGAAGAAGCCCAGCCACAGGTTACCGCGTATGTGTCCATGTCTGGATGGAATGCGCATGAGGGCGAAGGAGTGTACATACCCTCCTTCACTTTAGATGGAAATGACCGCGCAGCATTGCACAGCTTCAAAACGAATACACCACAAGAGCATACTCATCAGAACAGACACCACCACAACTATGTCTTATGTGAACAAACATTGGGGCACTCACTCCATGAAACTATCCCATATAGCACAAACAATTTGGCAATGGTGCACAGCCAACACATATGGCTGCAACCTCAACATATCCCTGGTTTGGACAATTTCTTAGTAGACATTCTCAGCGGGCAAATGCAGGAGCAACCAAGTGGCAACTGAGCGGGACACTTGGATAAATGTTCTGGTCCTGGGGGACACCAGCTGTAGACTTATTTGCGACAAGTACAAACGCAAAATGCCAAAGCTTCACATCTAGGCACCCATAACCAGGATCCATAGGCAATGCCCTGTGTATAACGCTGTTAGCGATGTTTGCTTATGCTTTTCCTGTGACACAACTGTTACACAAGCTAATTCAGAAGCTGCTACAGGAAAGTATTACTCTGATCCACATTGCACCAAACTGGGCGAGACAAACCTGGTACCCACCCCTGCATGGTTCAACCCCAGTCAGGATTCCCCCAAAGTCGGACCTGCTAATACAACAGCACCACCAAATGGTCCATCAATAGCCACAATCCTTGAACTTCACGGCCTGGCTCAAGAAATCTTAGAGTTTAAACACCTAATGCTAACATAAAGGTGCTTTGGCATTCTTAATGCCACGCAAACCAAACACATGAGCATGGTACTTTTTAATAAATGGGGGCGGTTTGTAAACTGGTGCAGAAAACACAATGTAGAGCCGCGAATGATCTGGGTGGTCAAGATAGTTACATATCTCCTACAACTAGTAGATTTAAGTTTTGTCTCTAATTCGGTCAAGGTACATCTCACGACACTTGCTGCATACACAAATCTCCAGCATAAATGCTCATTGTAGAAAATACCTTTGGTTAAGGCTTTCATGAAGGGCATCAAGCAAGTATATCCACTGTTGACAAACGGAACACCAAGGTGGCATCTCAACAGTCCTACACAGACTATGGTTGCTTCCTTTTAAACCGATGAGCAAAAGTTCATGAAAGCATCTCACGTTTAAGGTTGCATTCCTTATAGCCATCACAGCCATGAGAAGGGCTAGTGAACTATAAACCTGGCCAGTGGGCAAACATTGTGCTACCATACACAAGGGTGCTTGAAACGCATCCTAGATTCTCATCAAAATTCATTTCCAAGTTGCACGACAACCAGACAGTAGAACTACCAGCATTCTTCACAAGCCCCCAATCAATAGCAGGACGAATCTTGCACACTCCGGATGTAAGGCGGTCAGTCAAGTTCTACATGGACTGAACAAATCTGGCATGAAAGGCAAGCCAACAGTTTGTCTGATTTGCAACAGGGCAAGAGGGATGCCTAGTAATCAAAGAGGCATTGTCACAGTGGATTGTCAAGAGCATGAAAGAATCCTGTATACTCAGGCAGAAGCTATTACCCTTCAAAGCAAGAGTACAATCTACATGGGGAACAGGAGCAATACTAGCTTTCCTAGTAAATGTTCCACTTGACACTATTTGCAGGGCAGCAAGATGAAGTTCGCTGCATAGATACCCAAACAAGCGCAGACTCGCAGGTGGTACAAGCAATAATTTGGAACATGTTTTCAGCAGTCCCACCACAGACACACACTGCTCACTAACTAAACTAAACTGATTCTCAATCCCTAGAATGCGAACATTAGTTACCCATTAACAGTCTTTCTGGTACTTGTATCTGTTTATAACCACATGTGCTCTTTCAACCTCCCAGTGGTGTGAGATAGGATACAAATTCCCTTAAGTTGGCTGTACAAGCAACATTATGGTGCGCTGACATATATAGAGCTGGAAAAGGAAAATTATGAGGACGTAGTCACATGGGGGCTTTCTGGGAACCTGTCCACATAGATCGGGAAAGCGTGACCAGTACGCCTCTGTCAACATCCATTGTTACTTTGGAAGAAGACAGTCTTAATACTCTGAACCGACCACTAAAATGCCAGGATATGCATAGCATATTGTTTCCAAACCGATACAAATGCCAGAAAGACTAGTACTGGGTAAATAATGTTTTCCATACATTTAACTGCTCTTTGTATCTTATCTGTCAAAAACATGCTACATATTCTTGCAGTGTAGAGAAAAATCTCTGATATATAGATGGGAAGAACATGAAAAAGGCCAAGCCTTTTGGGAGGAATGCCCTTGTTTATAATATCAGGCATCCAGTAAGAGACAGCAGCACTTTTCTTTTAATCATCTTCAATGAAGAGACTCTGGGTTTATTCTTCACATGTTCCAGTTTCTCTCTAACAAATAATGCTTGCATTTAGGGTGGGAAATCTGCTTCAACCCGTTTTCAGTATCACGACTTTTCAGCATAATCTTCCCAGCGCAGCTGATGCAATCTATTAAGACATGAGGATATTAGGCCCACAGGAATGCATCTGAAAAGTAGGCCTCGTTCAAGTGGGGGCTGTGGTTAGTCGATACAAGTGTGGTGTCACTCATTTGTTTGTCCAAGCCCTGTGTGGCAAATGTGTGTTTTGCTTTGGGAGCCAGAGAAAAACTGATGATAACACTATTCTTTTTTTATACAGTTGTAACCCACATGACTAACTATAGCCTTCATTTACGCTAAATCCTTTTGCAGCAAGCCAGCTATTGAACGTTGATTGCAGACTGCTTCCTCTTTCAGCTCCACTATTAGGGCCCTTTCATGTCAGCGCTTGGCTGGGAACCCTTCAGAGCTGTACAGATCTCATACTGGAAAGATCTTGGAACAGCTGAAGACTTTAGGTGACGCAATGCTTCTACTGAATTTAAGTGAGATTAGATTTAGTATAAGATGACATAACTTTAAATTCCACATAAAATCACTGCAGGAATTGCTACTTGCTCAGTTTTTCACAAATGCACTTCTTGTCACAAAATACAATGTAGTATATACTTTATACGTGTCTCGTACGAATTTAACAAAGTAGTTGCCGCTGGTGTTTCTTTCGTGCTTGGAATCAGATACGCGAACTTCCCTCAGCTGTCTGTTACCAATCTAAGTCTGAGTGAATTGATCCACACTTCTCTTCAGGACAAAGTGCATTTCCTGTAGGAAGTTAACTTCGCAGTGAAAACCCCAGTTCGATTACCCTGCTCCCCAAATAGAGTTGAGACCAGAAGCAAACTCACTTTCTGGGACCATTGGTAGGTTAGCAGGCTTTCTTTATACATTGTTTCACCTGAACTGTTGATGGGGCTTGTGGAGTACAGGATACTGCATACTTTCATATATTCTGTGGCACACAGGATGCCACTTGTTATCCAGATCAGAACTATTGGCATACTTGCACCTTTGGGAAATCAAGCACTGCCCTGTCTTTTTGCACAAGCCCTTTTTCCAACCTGGGGTGAATTCCAGAGCTGGGTCCTAGAAGATAATTGAAAAGTTGTATATAGTTGTGACTGCCATACGAAACCATTGGCCGATAAAAATGTTCCAGAATTCGTTCTCCTCCTATTGTGATGTCAAAGCAATGGAATAAGGTATGTGTTCTCTTTAGACCCGAGAGACCAAAGAAGGCCTAGTGCCCTTCTTTAGTTCTGCAGCCGGCTTGCTAACCACGTGGGACCTGCAAGCCTGCCTCTTTAACACAGCAGTAGCTCTGGAAAACAGGCAGCTTCGCAACTCCTGCACTATCCAGCCGATGTCTCTAGCGACTGGGTAGGAGGATTGTGGAGGTCAGATGCAGGACGCTATACAATGTTACTTCTTGGGGGAGGAAGAACACTGGGGAGTTGGGGGCAAGGTGCCAGGACACTTTGCAAGGTTTGGGTTGTGTTGAGTGCATATGCAATGGAGGTGGGGGAAGGGAAGTATGGCTCTACATTGTGGAGCGTTCAGCACACAACATAACAATTAACTGTAGATGGGCTACTATCAACAAGGTACATTACGTCTCTGGGTTTTGAGTAACATTATATAATCCCCCCTCTTCCACCTTATTTTGTGGTCTAGCAAATGTCGCTCTGGCTCCCTCGTTGGACTACATACAGCTCTGTTGTTGATAGTGGCGTGCAACAGTTACCAAACAGCATATACAGCCCTTACCAATTATCTGACCTCCTGCAGTCAGACTTGCATGCAGTCAGTGGAATTAGGACTCGTTGGCTCTACAACGGCGTATTAGAACTGGGCTCCAGACTATGACCGAGCAAAATTCAAGTTACTAAAGCCACCGTTTTTTAGGGCTTTGAGTTATGATGTTAATGTATTAATGTGGCAGCATTGCTGCACCAACTTTGTGCTGGCAAATTTCTATTTAGTTTTATGGCAAAGCATGTGCAGGCTAAAATGGAGGTTGCCAAGAGTGCACCACTCCATTGCTTATGGCAGGATAGTCGAGCCCCTTTTCCATATTGCCAAAAGTGGCATGCAGTCTGTTGGAAATAGCAGAGGGACTATTTTTGTTTCAGCCAACCTGGGCACTTTGCCTGCACTGTCGACCACCTCGCAGTAGGCACTCGCACCACTCACCCCATCAGCACCACCCAAGCGCACCTGCAACAACACATAAGCTCTGCGATTTGCAAATCGACAGTGCCTTGCAAGGTACCATACATGTGCACACTTATGGTGTTTCAATTACACTGAAATCAGACATGAAAAGTATCATTATTTTCATGCTGACCTGCTCTAAAAGCAGTTGACTTAAACACACAGCCCGTTGCTATGGGCATATGGTGGCTTAGTTGCTAATTAAGTGATGAGCTACCGCACAACCTTTAAGTGACCTACTTTCATGATCAAGCAGAAAAACTGCTGTTGCAAAAGGCACGCAAATATCTGTTGCTTCACTTCTGTGGTGCAAAGCCCCAAATAAAATTAGGGCTGCAGTCTGATTTACAAAAGCACGGGCAACAATCATTGTCCAAGCCAATCACTGTGTACCGTATGGGAGGTGTAGGCTTACCGGTGGTGTTATCCTGTTCAGCCTCAAATGCCACAATAATGTCATTGTAAGCCTGAAATGGTAACCATATCTAAGGTATACCCTCCTATGCCAAGTGCAGCGTGAAACGCCACAATTAGGCGATCATAAGCCTGATAAACCATTATCTGTAAAGGTAGACTTGCAGGTGCTGCCAGCATAAGGCAAGTGTGGCCTCCAATTCTCCGTTAAAGTCACTGTATTCGGGTTAAGTCACCAGAACTAAGGGTAGGGCCTTGCAGGCGTCCTATGACACGTGCGTCCTCATATGTAATAGCTGAAATAAGAATGTATGTGTGGTAAATAGGTCTGCCAACAGTGGAGAATGGCCGCTATTGAATTGCAATCTGTTTAATACAGTTAGAAAATCCAGTCAAACCCGTAAAAGTAAAGCGATAATCAGTCTTTATGGAGTGGCAATGTGTACGAGTATGAACAGGGTGCAGATAAACCCCAAACACCCAAGAAATAAGATCTTTTCAGATGGTTACCATTTTGGTGGTTAGAATTTCAAACGACGCAAACCCTGATCATGCCGCTTCTTGCGATGAGACCCCCTTTTCAACAACCAGCACCACTTGTTGAGGGTGCATATAGGGTGAGAATCTTTTACATGGGCAACTGGCGGAAGATAGTAACTTGGATGGTGAAATCGGGCCCAATTTCTGCACAGTTGGCGAATATCTCCTGCTGGGCAAATTCCGACCTCTTTTGTTTAAACTGCCCTGACTTCTGTTTGCAGCAGAAATGAGGAAGTGTACATATGCCCCATACGGGCATCAATGGGTTAAAAAGTGACCTAGCGGTTTTCCAATTCTGCCAAGCCACTTGGACTTCCCTGAGTCAGTATGGCTGTGCTCCACGTCTGCCATTATTCTGTGTTCCCGGGATCCTCCTTTGTCACACTGGCAAGAGCAGTCATGGGGTGCAGCTGACTGTACTATTTGGCCCTGAAAGGTCTTTTGAAGTCTTGGATCAATGGTTTTGGGCTGAGTTCTGTGGCCTGCTGTGATGCTACTGGAGCAGTTCGCAGAAATCCTACATTTTCTGAGATTTGTGTTTTTGAATAAAGCAGACCTGTCTGGTTGGCTATATTGCTCCAGACTATCACCATTTTAGTTTCATGCGTCTATAATTCTAATGGCTAATTTATAACGCGCTTAATACTCAGAGGTTTCTCAACGCGGACCCGGGGATCGAACCAGTGTTGCTCCACGTCGTCTTGCTTCCAAGGCGAGCGCGTTGCACCCGAACGATCCTCCCTAGCCAAACCAGGTTAAGGTTTAGGATTCTGAGTTGTCGACTGAGTAGTAGACCTGCTTGTCTGGGCCCCACAACTCGGCCTAGAGCATGGAAAGAAAATGCAACCTTCACACCACTTCTTGAGGATGCCGCCTCAGCAGAGCCAGCCTGAAGGCCCTGTGGATGGTCATGAAGTTCTGGGGAGCACTACATGCATTCCTTGCTTGTGCTCTGATGGGGGGGGGGGTCTCAATTCTCATGCTCGTCTGGTCGTCATCAATTGCACTCTAACTCTACAGCAAATAAAAAGGGCAGTTTGCTTCACGCTGCTCCACGCTGTCGTGGCTATTTCATGGGCATGCGTGCACTTGTTTGCAGAATCTCTCCCCACGAGGCGCGGTGCATGTGCAAAGCAAGACACTTCAACGGTATTGCAGTCACTGTGGCTGCAATTACACATTTTTTATTTTGAGTTTGAGTTTCGAAGGTGCAGCCACCAAACACAGCATCCTCAGTTTTCTCTCTGAAGTCCGATCCCTTGTGAGCGATGCCATCAAAAGTGTGCGTGAACAAAGTAGCTGGCTGGTGAACGTTGTGCCCCAGGTGCAGCCCTATTTCTGGGCACATATTGCCTGGCATTAGCGCAAGAGGTGCTCTTGTAAGCTGCGCAGCCGTTTAGTCAGTGCCTTGGTTATCTGTTTACACGTACGGCAAGTAGACCTCACCCACCGCTCCCCCCTTCCCTCCGAACTCAGATTGTCCTGGTTGGGGGGGGGGGGGGGGCGGTGTGTGTTAGTTAGTTTGTTACCTGGGCCATATCTGACTTCACGCATATGCTTTGATGAGAAAGGGCAGGCACGTGAGTAGTAGTGTTCCTGCTAGCGTTGCATGCGCGGTTAGCAACCTCTGTATAACAGATACCCCCGACACTTTCAGAGTTGGCAAGGATATGGCACTGTGCCAAACGGCTGATCGCTGGTATTGTAATGAACATGTGTCAGCCTTTCTTTAAGTTGCTGCGTAAAGGCGCTAGTACGACACACATGCTGCAGGACTCTCAAATCTCCCCATGACCTCATCGTCCAACCTCTCTTATCCCAATCATAACAATGTGAGGAAACCACCTCCCAACAGACCTCTGCTGGCAAGCAGTAAATACATAAAATAAAAGGGTAACTCTTCCTCCCTACTCTGATGGGGTATAAAAATAGGCTCCCTCGCAAGCCCCTCCTGCTCTTTTGATCTTTTCCCAGGCAGGTAAGAATAAGAATGGCCTTCTCTGCCTTAGGGTGGCTGGAAAAGATGCCTGGGGGTAGGGGCATGTAAGAGCTCATGCAAAGCAGTTGTGCTTAAATTATGGTCCCCACATATAAAATAGAGCAGCGCAAGACGTCTTGCAAAGCAGGGCCGGCACCACCCAGGCGGAGCTCACCTTGCGGTCTTGCTAGTAGTCGTAGTGTAGACCTATTGAAGGAACTTCAAGGACCTCAACGATGGGCTTGCGGAGCATGTTAGTGTTGAGGGCGTGCTTCTTCAATGGAGCACCCACAGTGCATTGCGCTTCTGAGTGCAGTGAGCAGCGCCCCATCGTTGGGTACACTATGTGCATAGTAGCTTACAGGGTGCACCAGGCTTAGTAGTGTAGCGCATCACAGGTTTCCTTCGGTGGGGTCCAGGAACGGGCCCCATCTTAAATTGGACGCCGGGCATAAGCGCTCTAAACTAAATTGCATTCTGTCTTGACAGTCTGGCTTGCCTGCGAAGGCCTTCTGCTCCACGACTCTGTGCTTGCACAATAGGGGAAAACGCAGAGAAGTGCTCCTAAGGTACTGTCTCGGGAGGATAGCTCAGCGGCAACGTGCTCGCCATGGAAGCAAGACGACGCAGATCGATCCCCGGGTCTGCGCTTAGAAACCTCTGGGTATTAAGCGCATCATAAATAACCTATGATATCATGTCATATACTCTGATACTTCAAGGAGATCTACACAGGTAAGCTCTATGCTCACTGTTTTGCTACCTACCTTTACTTCAGCGTTTGAATTGCCTATTAGTGGTGAAGTATGCCAGAGTCTCCTACGATGGGTAAGAAAGGTCTGATCCTCCCAGGCACCCTCACAGGAAGCTTATGCAAAAATCAAAGCACTGGATCCCCTCCCTAGTCCCTGCAGCGAATGCCTCCCTCCCTGCATTGGTGTCCTCGGATTAGCTATGGACCACTAATGGAAAGTACTCTGGAGGCATTCTTGGCTAAGAACTCTCCTTGCCCACGATATGACAGAAGAAGAAACTCTGGCGTGTGAGGGTAGATCTGTTCCAAGAAAGGCCATACTTGAGATTATGAACTGCGTGCCTAGGAACTTAGATGTGCCTTGCAAGGAGGTTCTTTTCACTTTTGAAACCATTACAATTGGGATCCCAATTCTCCCTGAAATAACAGAAGTGCTGACTAAAGGCTGGATTGAGCTGGATAAAGACCAGCGTTGCCTGGTTTATGAGCAAAATGTATCCCCTTGGGGCCGGGGAGGGGTTAAGAAAAAATATCCAACCAAACTGAAATGTGGTTCTCTTCTGCCCACGCGCTTGGGTAAAGCAGCGATAGCCTCAGAGGCGGCTGTCCCATCTGACGCGCTTGAGAAAAGGATGGAATTGTCCATATGACGAAGTTATGCTCTCTAACAACTTCTCCATAATGACTGCCAACTACTCAATGTATATCAAACAAACAGCATTGCATGGTTTTGCAACCAGGACGGAAGAAGGCACCGGCTGCTCAGAAAGGCGGCTATAATGGAAAAAGAAATTCAGCTTCTTTCTTCTATAACCCTGGCACATGCTAAGTGCAGCTGTGTTTGCTTCTAGGTCCATGGTGAGGACCAGAAGACAATTCTAGATGAGATATTTACAGGTGGATGCAGGCCAGAAAGTGTAGGCGAGAGGTAATTTGGATCCAGGCTTAGTGAAGTGCTAAAACAAGCCCAGGAAGGATTCCAAGTTGCCTGTGGTCAAGTTTACACGCTCCAACCCATCCTGGCGAAACATGCAGTACCAGCAACTGCAAACAAATGACTATTTTCTGAGGGCCAGGCGTGACCTGAAGTAGGGGATTTTGACGTGGCAATGTCACCATTCAGGCATCAAACTCTCTGGCTCCCCCCAAGCCACAATCTCCCTGTTCATCTAGCTGCCCCTCGATCGATCAGAAGTGAGTGAGGTGAGGGAACCATTCAGAAGTTTCAGCCTGTGTGGTTAACTTCAACTTCAGACCAATAGATGCTAGAGGTTATCCACCAGGGTTACTGAATGGAGTTTGTGAACTTCTCAGAGAGTAACTCCTATTCCCAGGAGCAAGGAGAAAGCTTCTGCCTTGCTGAAAGATGTCCAGAAGCTGCTGAAGAAAGAGGCCGCTCACCCCATTATTCCAGAAGAACAAACCAGATGTTACTACTCCATCATCGCCTTAGTAAGGAAACCTGCAAAGCTTTGCCCTATTCCTGACTTTATGTGCTTGAACCAGTTTGTGTTTGACTCGACATTTCGAAAGGAGTCGCACAGATAATCTGCTCCAATCTCAGAAAGGGGACTTTATGGTGTCCATCAATTTTAAAGGATTCATACTTTCATGTTTCAGTCCAAAAGACTCACCAATAGTTACTGCACTTTGCAGTGGGGGGTAAACTGAACATTATCACTTTCAGGCACTCCTGTTTGGCCCCAAAACTGGCCCAGGATTTTGACAGAGGTCCTGGCCCCTTTAGTAGCAATCTTTCATGGCTAGCAGATCAACATCCACCCGATTTATACGCGTGGCTGATCAATGCACCTCAGTCACGCTATCCCAGGACTATTCCAAAAGGATCTGCTCGCTACTAGAGTGTCCAGGATGGTGAGTCAACTTTGAAAGTCACCGCGGAACCCTTGTAAGGAGCTGAAGTTCTTGAGTGTAGAGTCCAAGATAAACTGCAACTGTGTGTTTCTACCAGCACAATGAGCCCAGAAAAAGGAAGCTTGGATCTCTGTGCTTGGGAGTGTACCCTGCCCAACATTGCGCCAATGGCTGCAGTTCAGGTGGGAGCCGGCCAATCATGTGGCTGGAAACGTGGGCTGTTACTCCCACCTAACAAGCCACCTTATGGCCTGCTCCAGAGCCCGCCATCTCTCCACGCCCCCCACCCTTCATTACCTTTTTTTATGAGCTCAGGCCCCTCCCCCACCCCACTTACCTGATTCTGGCGGTGGAGCCGCCCGCCGCAGCAGCTCGCCTGCCTCTTCCTTTTCCGGCCGCCATGGTAATAGATGAGGGCTCCTACTACCGCGGCAGCCACTTTGGCAAAGCATTTTCATTTATTGAACGGGACGCGTGCAGTGTCTCGTTCACTGAATGAAAAAGCTTTTTAAAAAAAAAAAGTAACACCCCAGGTTACTGCTTTGGTGACTGTGGGTGCTAATGCCTTTCTTAACCCGTTCCTCGGGTCATGCCGGGGGTAATGTCCTGGAGGCCCTCGTTAATAGCCCTCGCTTTGCTCGGGCTGTTAACCCCGGTATGGCCCGGGGAACGGGTTAAGAACTCCATATTATTTTACTTAGTCTGTATCAATATTTAATAGTCATAATTGTTTCTTTATTGTAATTGCACCAACCTTATGTACGGATGTTAGTCTATTTTTGGGAATAGGCCTGGAATCGACCCTCCGCTAGCACACGAGGGTGGAGTCCTGTAAAACTGCCCTTAAAGACCTTTCTCTATACAGCTGAGGCTACTCAAATCATTTTCCTTGATGTTGGATGTTATGTGCCAGGCGGGCAGCATAGTGTGCTTTCATCAGGTAAGGTCATTTGACTATACTGTAAACCTCATGTACTGCATAATCCAATCAAGTGATCAGTGAACCCTTTGTGTGCCACTGAAATGTTGAATTTGACTGATGTCGGCGCCAAGAGCAGATGCATGCACTTGGCACTGTAGCCTGGGCAATAATGGCTGCCATCTGCGAGTGCTTTGGGAAATGTAATCTGCCGACGATATGTGCCAGCACAAAACATAGCTTTACATGTCGGGTACATAACATGAATGATGGTCAATGTTTGTTAAAATCCTGGGTTGCAGCAGGGGGTAGAGGCCAGTAGAAATGTGCTGCAGAGGAGTCGGCTTCTGGCATCGTTGTGAAGGCAGCGTAGGTGATGTAAGCACGCCTGGTACAGCAATGTAACACTGCCGTTACCCTGCGATGGAACATTCTTTTTAATTAAAAAATACAAAATCCCAACTTAAAACTCCTAATTAAGTGGCTTGTTAGGCAAGAAATGTAGGCCATCTTGATCCCCATGGACTCTACATTGAAATTCTAGCATCCAAAAATAGAATGCCTCGGTACTGTAGGGCGTTTTGCTGGCATGGAGTATGCCCTTCTGAAATACATTTTTCTAGAGACGTTTCACGGCAAGGGCGGCTTTTCGTGATCACATGCGGAGCTGCACTACTCGTTAGAAGTGTGTTTTGAGGAAGCAGTGCTTGGGGTGGGAGCTGTGCTTGTGACATGCAGGCGAGGAACCTGTGCTAGGCATGTGAGGCGTTCATGCCCCCCTCCCGTCCCCTCCAGCCCCCCCATCGACGTGCAGGGTAGGGGTGGAGGGTTTAGTATTCGGCCGTATACCGACCAGCTCGTCAAGTACTTGGTCAAAGCCACATTTGAAGCGGAAGAGTTATTTTGCTTAATTCCTCAACCCAACTTGAAAAACACAGTGAAATTATCAAGCCATATTTGAAATGTAGTCACGTGTTTCTTTTCATTTCGATCCTTACATTCTCCGTGTTTAAAGCATTGAATCCACAAAATAACTTATTAGAAGCAGGTGTCTTCTGTAGGAAGGGACGCCAGTGCTGCTCGGCGTCTGCGTTCATGAATGCAAAGTCCCAGGTTTAGATAAATCCAATGGACGTCGCGTCTTGCCTTTCGGAATGAGCTGCAAACTAAATAACCCACTTTCCTTGAAACTCAGGTGGAAATGTCTAAAAGGTTTAAGGCACATGAAAGCAGACGTAGTCCCCTACTTTTTTTGTTTTAGAGGGCACAGGGTCCCCAATAAGCAAACCATTGAAGGAGGGGCTGCATTACAAATAAATGTGAGCCTGTTGTGCCGAGCACCCCAGCAGAGTCTCAGGCTGGGCTGCAATTACTTGTTTCTGTTGTTCCTTCTGTTAAGGAGCTGGACTGCCCCTTTTGGGATGGGGCCAAGTCTGATTTGCATATGGTATTTCCCCTTCTGGAATGGTTTGACTGGCCAAGAGGGATGGTCTGGAAGGCTGCCCAGAGCAATGCCAGTGGTTAATATTCACTCTAAACCTTGCAGCCTCACCTTTTTGTTTTTGCCCTGTCACATTTTTTGAGCCACCTTCTTCAAAGGAGGCAAACCTCTGACCCCAGCAATCTGCTAATCCCTAATCTGTAATACTGTTCCTGGGTGCCTCTCCACTCCTCCTTCCTCAACTAGTCTCTGGAAGATTATTGTAACCTAACTGCTGGAGTGGGTGGAGCCTACAATTATTCCTTTTGGGCATTTGGGGCGAACATAGATGCTCGTAATGATTTTCAACTTTTTGGGATTGCTTTGATTTCTCAAATTCGAGATTGTGTTTTCAAGATTCTTTCACGATTTGAGTAATTATTTAAAACACAACATCATAAAGTACCTGCTACTGCAATGTGACATTTTTGTTTAGTCTCTATTTTGCTCCCTCGGAGGAGGAGGATGCATCATGTTTTACTATCTCCGAATTCACCTGCGGTCACTTTCTCTGTTATTGCAGTTACATGTCCTGTGTATTTGTTACACACACTATCGAAGCTAGCCTTTTCCTAGGGTTCACTAGCTTTAGCTCTTCCCTAGCGTGACATCCAGGTCATCACCAGACCCTGGAGTGTCTCTGCATCCCAGGGTAGCTTCCAATTAGTCTATAATGCCAGAGTTGTGATCTTCCTGGCACCGCCATATGGGGTATGCTGCAGGTCGGGCTGTGCTTTGACTTGACTTGGTGCCATGTCCATCCATAAAGAGCATGTCATCCCTTTACTGTAAGGACACTGTGCTAATGCCTAGATACAGTTTGGAGAAGGAGCGAGGCCTAAAACAAGATATATTATGCTGAAAGTATATTAATAAATTCAATTCAAAACAAGATCTACGTGCATTGCCTATCGGAACGGATACCTCTGCATACAGTGCAGTGGTATTATCAGAAACTATAGGACTTGTAAACTCCGATGTCAGAATGTGAAACGTGTAAGAGGAGCCCCTCCTCGCGAACCAGCAGACCTATGATGCATGCATCTGACTTATGCTGGAGCTGAACAGGTGGGAGATCCAGCAAGTGAAGGCCTAGTGCGACCGTCCACTTGCGAACCGGAAGAAATGTGGAACAATTCAAAGAGCTTACCCGCAAACTAGAGACCGGGGAAAGCAGGGAAAGGCACAAGCACTCGATAGGTGCTTTGTAGTCCAGCCATTTACTGAGAAACTGACAATGAGCGAAGAGCAAACAATCCAGGAATCTGCAGCATACTGGAGGTAGAGAGGAGCCAGGACTGCAGTTACAGCAGGAGAGAAGCTCAATGCAAAATGGTTCCCCAACACACATACATCAGCACGCTCGTGCACCCACCTGCCCACCCATCACACAAACTCATGCCAGTCTCACCCAACTCACTAGACATTGGTATCATTCATTCCCACTTCCCACTTCACACACTCCTATAACTCCCTTTTACGAGGGGATTGGGTCCTCCCGACGTATTCCATATCTATGACAGGTAATCACCACAGCTGTGCTAATTACCTGTCATAGATATGGAATACGTCGTCGGACCATCCCATCAAAAGAACGTTACCAGGTAAGAAAGTAACTTGTTCTTCTGCTCACTGACTGGGGAGTGAGTGAGTGAGGGAGGGAGTGTGAATGGAATTGAGTGACTATGAATGTGACCGTACCCTGGGGGTGTACATGCAGTATAGCTGTGAAAGAAGTAGTCTGTCTGGGAAGTTATCTTTCTGTAATTCGTGAGTGAAAGGGGCAGTTCACTCAAAAATGTTATTGTCCCAAAAGATGGGCCATAATCAAAAATATATATAAAACATATTTTTAAAGAAAGTTTCTATGTAAAACTTTGAGCAAATGAGGGTCAAAGTTTTGACATGGGGGCATCCATTTTGTGATGTGAAGCAGCATCCTTTGTTCAGGGTAAGCTCTGCTCTGACGGCAATAATCAAGCAAAAGCCCCCTACTGGGAGCTTTGGCTTACTGCTGCCAGAGAGCAGTGCTTAACACAAAGGGACAAAACTGCCTCAGTAATTTCCTTCACTTTCATTTTACGTTTTATGTGCTCCCCCAGGCCCAGGGAAGCACAGAAAACGTAAAATGAAAGGCTGAGCAAATATAAATATTTCACCGGCTGCCGGCAGAGTTTTCATAATGGCTGCGACTTTCTTTTCTAGTTTTCAGAGCACGGGAAACTGAAAAATAAAGTCGCAGTAATTATGAATACTCTGCCGGATGCTGGCTAAGTATTCATAATTGCTATCATAAATACTACAACGTTTTATTTATAATTGCCGGTACTTTCGCTTGGAGTCCCCCAGCAAGAGGGAGCCCGGGAGACTTGATATGAAAGCCACTGCAATCATAAATACAACAACGTTGTATTTATAATTGTTGGTACATTCGCTTTGAGTCTCCCAGGCTCCTCCGGCTCGGGGGAGCCTTGAAACGAAAGCCACTGCAATCATAAATAAAACGCGGTTGTATTTATAATTGCCTGGACTTTCACTTTGAGTTTCCCGGGCTCCTTGGGGAGCCCGGGAAAGCATAACAACAAAAAAATAAGCACTTACCAGCAGCACACGACAGGAAGAATCCTGACTGCAGTCTGTGCCCTCTGGCTGTAATAAGCAAAAGCTCCCAGTAGGGGGCTTTTGCTTAATTTTTGCTGCGAGGGCAGAGCTTAACACAAGCATAGGAGGCTCATTCATTTCACAAAATGAATGCCTCCTAGTGCTTGAAATTTTGGCCTTTGACATAGGAACTTCTTTTTTTTATATATATTTTTGATTATGGCCCATCTTTTGATACAATAACATTTTTGAGTGAACTTCCCCTTTAATGCAGGAGGTTACGTTACTAATTAAGAATTGTAAAATACTACAACAGTTCCCCTCTTGATGACACTACCTGACCATAATTCACAGTTAGCCTGCATGTGTCATTTGCCTGCTTGTCTTTTATTCCCCATCAGTATTGCTCGGTCACGTGTGCATTCATTTTGAAGTGGGAGTTTCTCCTATGTACAGGAGGACGTCTGTGGAACAGCCCGTATCTCCAGTCCTTTTCTTAAGTATGTGAGGGCTTGTCTGTGCTACATTAGAGAGGACTTTGCCCCCAAAACATGGAAGAACTGATGGATTTTAAGACCTTTGCATCTTCTGCTGTATTCCTCAAAAATATATATTTTTAAAGTAGCCCCAGGTTTGTTTGGGAGTGAGGAAATGCCAGATAAAAGGGTGTTTGTTTTAAGGGATGGTATGACTCCAAATTCAAAAGCATGACCGACTTCTTTGTTTATTGATAGCTCACCAAATACTACCATGTTCCCAGTGATGGACCTGTAGAGATTCCCACAGCCAGAGAGGGGCAGACACGACGTAACGTTCCCTGGCTTAAGCAAGCAAAGTTAAATGCAAGAGTATTTGGGAAAGCTTTCCAGGCGTTTTCACATGCTCCTGGTGCTGTCTCTGGAGTATTTTGGAATTCTCTCATCACGTGTTGCATTTGTGCTTTTGGAAACCAAACGTTGCAGTGGGTTGTTCTCCATGCTTGAAGTGGATGCTACCTTTTCTGCATCACCCGCGAGGCAAAGCTCGAAAACATTATGCACTTTTAGGATAGCATTCCCAAGTTTGAATTAAATGAGCCATCTTATAATAAAAAATGACAGTACTTACACAGCCTGATCAAAATGTTACTTGTTAATCACGGCAACTTGTGGTGGGGATTTCGTTTGTTTCTTTCTTTTTACAGGATAGTTGCCCAGTTCTCAACTACCCTTCCAAGGCTCACCACCATCTGATTCACTCTTCATATAATTACCCTCTCTCCAAAAGATGCCAAGAGTTTCATTATATCAGAGAAAATATTATGTCTCGGAGATAGGTGGCTAAATCGAGAGGAGCAACCCAGGGGTGTGGATGGTTGTGGCTGTTTTCAGGACACCCAACGTGCAAATACTCTTTGCATGTTTACTTAGAAAAATATGCTTTCAATAAGATGGACGCCGGCAAGGATTGGACTGCGGGTTATCAGACGGTGCCACCATTGATGGGGTTCTTTCCACGCTGCAGGATTCTATAGATCATTCCCATGATTTGCTTGATGCCTCCAAGTTCTTCTGTGAACTCCATGTTTCCTCCCGGGTGGAAACCTTGGCAGAGAGGACTTCTGTTGCTGTCGTCTGTCAGTAACTTGAGCGCTGACAAGATAAACTGGATGACCTTTTTTTTGGATACCTCTCCATATGGAGTCCTTTAAACAATATTTGGTCAATCACTATGAATGGTTTACAGATTGGACGACCTTTTGCTGTCAGGGAGCAGTCCCCTGAAAGGGCCTATGTAATATTTCGGTTTTAAAAAACTGAGGCTAGATGTTCACCTCGGTGCCAGCTACCATACGGCTTTCAAATATCCTATTTACCGCCTGTGACAGTCTGCATGTAAGAGGACGTGCCTCAGAAGCATGAGCGGGAGGGCAGAGCCGAAAGAGGGCAGGATATAGTCATGGGCCTTCTTCTGCAGAGACATAGAGTGAGTAGGGCCAATGACTGCTTAGTGGGTACATCCGATGAATGTTTTGCGGGTACGGCCAAGCAGCTGGAGGGATTTACAACGAGAGAGGGGAAGAGTAAGGGAGCCAGCAGATGGAGGGCTGGTATCGAGCCACTGCCCAGCAGCGAGAGCGAAGAGAAATACTTAGGTGTGCATACTGAACGAGAGATGAAGGGGCAGAAAAACACCAGAGTAGAGAGCAGTGGAGGCATGTTGCCACAGATGAGTTGAATCATTGTAGAGTGAAGTCTCTTGATAGAGAAGGGGGCTGCCTGGAGTGTGTGCTATGATACAGCTCATGGAAGCCGAAAGACGACAAAGCCAAAAGGTATACTGATGAAGCCCAACCGAGGAAACGCCACAGAGAGGTGACAAAGCAGACAGTTCAAGGCCCAGGTGACCAAAGGGGGATGGTTAAAGTCAGAGAGGTTTCTCTTGATTTCATTCTAATGAGGTAAGACTCCATTATATGGGGCAGGGCCAGAGAAACACGTAGGAAGATATCTGGTAATCTGATGAGGCTGTCACAAGAGGACCAACAGGTGAAGCGCTGCATCGACTGGAGGACTGAACTACCATCCAGTGGAAGAGGAATGCTGCATTTTGGGAAATGGTCTATTCCTAGAAACCGACAAAGGCCAAAAATAGGAATTCTACACCACTGCACTCTGCAGACTGAAAGAGTCTAGTGGAAGAGTGCATTTGACCAAGACACTGCTTTATGGGAAACAGAGGCAAAACTGAATGCCAAGAAATCGAGAAAAGAAACAGTAAACCACTGTACTATGCTTGACAAAAAGAGCAGAGTAAAAGAGAGAAAATGAAAATCGATCTGGAAAGTCAAATCATTCATAACCCTAAGCGATTACATGACTATAGAATGCAGAGGGGAAAGCACACCTCTGGTGAAGGAGTCCCGTCCGGTGGCAGTTGTATGTTGGATTGATTGTGAGAAAGTAAGTTCCCCACACCAAGAACAACTGAGACAAATGGAGACAACCAAGAAACTGAGCGGAAAGACAGAGCGTTATCACAAAGGGGGGGTCAAGTTACAATCTGTGCAACGTTCTTATACTTTTACTTTAAGACTCTGTGTGTTGTTTGGGTCACCCCACCGGTTCTGTCATCATATACCATTGCATGTTATATACCAATGGCTTTCAAACATGTGATGACTGCTATCATTGGCACACTGGCAGCATTTTGTGGAAATTATTTGCTTCAGCAGTACGTGAATCTATCACAAATATGTCCAGAAAGTTAGTGTGGTAAATCCACATCCGGTACAATGGAGCTGTAACGCATATCTCGGCTATGGCATTTCTTCTTCTGGTATCTACCTATGAGCACCTTGCTCTCTTGCCAACTCTTTCTCCCTTAAATGTTCCTGTGCTGCTGTTCTCAGAAGCAAGTTACGTCACTTACTGAGTACACCTCTGCAGTTAAAATGGCCCCTTTGTGATATTGTCATGAAGAGATGGATGAGAAGAAACTCATGTGTTGGAGTGAGTCTGACAGCCGATTAAATGACTTATGCTGGAAAGAGCCTCGTCTTTGTCTTGTCTAAATGACAGGTGTAGCTCAATTTCTCGTACGTTGAAAGGCACAGCAAATAGCGCGAGATGACGACGCACATTGGATGCAAACTGGTGGCTTGCCTGGCGTTTATCAAGCACTGTAGTAATTCCATTTGATAGCAGAATGGCAGCCATTATTCTTGTTGCACTTATTTTCTGTTCTGCTAGTAGTGCTGGCCGTGAGGTCCTTATACATTCTCGGTCATGGTCCAGTCAAGTCATTCTACTTGTGCTCTATTCATGTATAGAGAGAATCCATACTCTGGCGACAGAGTTACAACAGCTGCCTGTTTTCATTGTACTAATACCCATGTTGGGGGGCACACATTGGCTGGGCAAGTACCCAGAGGTTCACTTTTAACATGCAAAGCTAGCTTTGATTAAGTTGCGTGACAACATCCTCAAAGGTATGTACATTGAATACACAGAGAAGAAGCACCACCCAGCGGAAACGTCAGTTCCCCTTAAGTATGTCTCTGGTTCAGATGTGTCTTCTGCAAAAACCAACATCTTCCTTTTGATCAGCGTAATGTTACTTGAAGTTAACCTTAAGATCGTGGACTTAACCTTAGGAGATACTTTGCTCGAGGTAGATGGATTAGTGACGGGCTCTCTTATTCTGTTTATCCTATATATTACAGAGCCTACGGTAGCGACCCTGTAGTTGTTAAGTTGCTCAACTCATAGGAAAAGCACTTTTTTGGTGGCTTATAACTTTGCCCCCCTGCACAAATCTGCACAAAACTTTGCAAAAAAAGTTTATTGGCCATGCCAGATTCATTCTGCAAAGTTTGGTGAGGTTTTGTGCAGGGGATGCAGAGTTATAGGGTGTTCCCAAAATGTGTGTTTTTTTCCATAGACGCAATGGAAAAACAAATGTTATCATGCCTCCAGCCCAAACCGCTGGAAGGATATGCGGCAGGAGCGGCATGTTGGTTCCCAAAGCGTGCTTTTCTAAATTTGGCATTAATCCGTCCAGTAGTTTTTTTTTTTTTTTAAACGGCCCAAATGTTGGTAAAATAAAATTGGTGATATCTGGATTCAGTCTACGGACTCGCTTCCCTGTTCGCTCCACGGACGGCCCCGATTGGCCCAGAGGCCAACGTGAGGGGCCGTCAGAGGTACACCTGGTGGCCAGTCGGCAGGCTGTGCGGAAAAGGAGGTAGAGAGAGGTAGAGAGAGAGAGAGAGAGAGAGAGAGAGAGAGAGCGAGAGACAAGGAAGAGCAGTGGAATGTCTTAAGGAGTTTCCGGAATTTAAGGAGATCGGGTTCAAGACTGAGGGCGGCAGGGAGGCTATTCCATAGGGAGGCCCCTGCTGAGGATAAAGATCTCCCTCGAAATATGCTTGGAGAATCGGATAAATCAAAGAAGGATGGAGGTAGATGAGTGGAGGGCTCGGAAGGACAGTATATAGGTAGGCATCATTACAGATGGGTAGGTCCCAGGCACCAGAAAGCCTTGTGGACAATGCAGAGGGTCTTGAACTTGATCCTTGCAGCCACAGGGAGTCAGTGGAGGGATTTCAGCGCCAGAGAGGTGCGGTCCCTGGGCTTGAGGCCAAGGATAGGTCTCGCAATCCTGTTCTGGATAAATTGCAGAGGGCGGAGAGTAGAGGCAGGCAGATTTAGATTGTTACAATAGTCCAGCCTAGAGAGAACCAGGGCTCTGGAGACAGTGGGCTTCTGGGGGATGGAGAGGAAAGGAAGAATACCTCTGAGCAGGTGCAGCTGGTAGTGTGACTTCTTAGAGACGTCAGAGATGTGAGGAGAGAAGGAGAGTGTGGAGTCGAAGATGACCACGAGGATTTTAGCCTTGCATGTGGGAGCAGGAAGAGGGTCAAGAGAGGCCGGCCAGAGAGCTGCAGTGCAGGGAAGGAGGGAGTGGGTGTGCCGATTAGTAGAATCTGTCTTACTGGCATTAAGGCAGAGGTCATTGGCGGCACACCACTTCTGGATGGCAGACAGATAGTCAGAGATGAGGGAAGGAGAAGAGGAGGCCGAGGGTAGCCTGAAAATGAGCTGGGTATCATCCGCATAGCACTGAAAGTTGGGGCAGAGAGCAGCAATGCGGTGGCCAAGGAGTGCCAGGTATTGGTTGAACAGCCAGGGAGAGAGATTAGATCCCTGGGGAACACCACAGGTAGAGAAAAAGATATCGGAGAGGAAGGACCCAAGTTGGACCTGGGAGGGTCGGTCGGAGAGGAAAGAAGTCAGCCACGCCAGAGACTGACCAGTGATACCCAGGTTATCACGGACACGGTTGAGCAGGATGGCATGCTTGGCTGTGTCAAAGGCAGAAGAGAGATCAAGCAAGATGAGAACGCACAGGGTGTTAGAGTTAAGGTTGGAGAGCAGGTCTTCACGGATGTTCAGGAGAGCAGTTTCCGTGCTTCTGGCAGCTCTGAAGACAGACTGATGGTCATGAAGCCAACCAACAGATTCAGTGTGGAGATTAAGCTGGGAGATGGCCAGTTTCTCCAGGAGCTTGCCCAGGAAGGGAGTGCCGGAGATTGGGCGATAGTTATACGGGCAGGAGGGGTCGGCAGAGGGTTTCTTAAGAAGAGGGTGCACAAGGGAGTGCTTCAGGGGGGATGGGAAGACTCCAGTGGTGAAGGAGAGATTGCAGAAATCGGCCAGGGCAGGAGCCAGGGAGTCGATTTGGGCCTTGATAGTTTTGGAGGAACAGGGGTGAACCTGTTTCGACGAGACTTTCATAGATCAGACTTGTCTAGAAACCTCGTCTGCTTTTTAGTAAGTGGTTTCATGTTTAAAATTAATATAAACAAATTTCTTTGATCAGAAATGCGCTGTCAATTAAAGCTTCGAGGATTAGTCTTGTGCAGTAATTCTTATGTGTATAGCGTGACTTTTCAGCTGTTTTTATAATATCGTGAAGTACTCTACTGTGGAACATTTTTTGTAAAATTAATTTTTTGAAATGCTTTACTGGGGCTACGTTACCATTGTTAGATATAAGGTTAGGTTTATTCATAGGTGTGCTTTTGTTTATAAAGATTGTTTTCGTTTTTGGAAGAGGGGCTTTACTTTTTTTAGTGGTTGCTGGATTCATTTTTTTGAGTGATGTTATTAGCAGTTTTGTTTGAAAATTTTCTATAAATTGTTTTAGAGGTGGATGACTATATGGCTTGCTGTTATTCTTATCTGCTATGTTATCTTAGTTTTCTATGGAGTTGCTTTTTAGTAGGCATTCTGTTCTATCTGTTAGAAATAAAGAAAGTGTGGGTTTGAAAGTTGTGGAATATATATGGTTGTATTGTGAATGGGTGTGTGGATGTGATGGTAGAGATGAACAAGTTACTCTCTGACCTGGTAACGTTCTTTCGATGGGATGGTCCGACGACATATTCCATAACTATGACATGTAATCACCACAGCTGTGCTGCTTCGGAAAATCTTAGGCGTCTGCGTCCTGCGTCGATGACGTGGATACGCCGCTCTCGAGGACCTCCTCCGACGGCCGACATCACTGGATGTTATAAGTAGGACGCACAACGCCCGTAGCCTCAGTTGTAGTTTTTTCCCAGAACGTGTGGCACCAGTCTTCTGCCAGTTTGACACACAAAACCTTGCGGAAACGTAAGCTGCAATCGCATAAGAAATTCTGTAGCGGGGAAGGCAGGCAGGGAGCGATATGGAATACGATTCTGACCATCCCATCGAAAGAACGTTACCAGGTAAGAGAGTAACTTGTTCTTCGAGGGGATTGGGTCCTCCGACGTATTCCATATCTGACAGACTCCCAAAGCAGTACCAATGCAAGGAGGTGGGAAAAGAATTTAGAAAACAAAAATTTAGAATGCCCAATCAAATTGCGGAATAAAGGACCGCCTTGCCAAAGGCCAGATCCTGCCCACGGATGGAATCGAGGGAGTAGTGACGTACAAAAGTATGTACCGAAGCCCAGGTGGCTGCATCACAGATGTTACGAATAGGAACACCCCTCTGTAGGGGAGTAGAGGCAGCCATACCCCTGGTAGAATGGGCCCGCAAGTCGACCGGTGGGTCCTTTCCCACCAAGCGGTAACACTCAGAGATAGCCAAAATAATCCAGCGAGACAAAGTCTGTTTCGTCACAGCTTGTCCCAAACACTTTCCAGCGTAACCAATGAAGAGTTGATCGTCCACTCTGACCCGGGACATGCGTGAAATATAAAAGCTTAACGCTCTCCTAGGATCAAGCCTATGGAGCCTCTCCTCTTCCTTACCAGGATGTGGAGGAGGATAAAACGCCAGAAGAACAGCATTCTGGCCTCAATGAAATTCCGACACCACCTTCGAAAGAAAGGAAGGACAAACTCTAAGGACAACCCTGTCCTTATGAAACACAGTGAAGGGTGGCTTAACTGAAAGTGCCTGTAAATCACTCACTCTGCGAGCGGAAGTGACCGCAACCAAAAATACAGTTTTAAGAGTTAACAGTCTCAAAGGGCATGAATGCAAAGGCTCAAACGGAGCACCCATCAGAACTTGAGAACAAGGTTCAAATCCCAACCGGGCACCTGGAAAGGTGACGGAGGGAACACATTAGTGAGCCCTTTCAGAAACTGAGAAATTAAAGGAATTTTAAAATAGGAACGCTCTTCAGACGAGCGCTTAAATATGGACAGCGTCGCCAGGTAACCTTTAACGGTACCCACTTGCAAGCCCCTGTGGGCCAAAGAAAGCAAAAAAGACAGAACCATAGGAATGTCACATGCAAAAGGATCCACATTCTTAACCCTGCACCAGTCGCAGAATTTATGCCAACGGCAACGGTACAGGGACTTTGTTGCGGGCCGTCTGGCCGAGAGCAACACCTCCATCACGTCTTCAGGGAGGTCCCAATCCTTATACCTCAACCTTTCAGAAACCAAGTGTGAAGGTTGAGGGATCTGACCCCTGGATGGAGAACCTGACCCCCCTCCCGTGAGAGCAGATCGTCTCGGTAGGGAAGACGACGTGGAGGGCAGATGGACAAGTCGAGAAGGTCCGGGAACCACGTCCTCCGGGACCACGCCGGAGCAATGAGGATTATCCGGGAACCGAACCTCTGTAACCTCCGCAGTACTTGCGGGATGACGGGGACTGGAGGAATCGCGTACAGCAGTGGGCATTACCACTCCACCACGAACGCGTCTCCTAAGGCTCCTTTTGGATGAAATTCCCGCGAGCAGAACCTCTCGCACTTCCGGTTGACACTGGAGGCAAAGAGATCCACTTGAGGGGTCCCCCAAAGGGCGAAGATCTCCAGGAGAATCTCCTGAGCCAACTCCCACTCGTGAGAGATCGCGCTCTGCCTGCTCAGAGTGTCCGCCATCTCGTTTTCGTCTCCGGCCAGATGAACTGCCGAGATTGAAACTTCCTGCTGGATTGCCCAGAACCAGAGCTGCATCGCCTCCCTGCACAGAGGAAGTGACCCTGCCCCCCCTTTTTGTTGAGGTAGTGCATGGCCACCGTGTTGTCCGTCGGGATCAGGACATTCCTCCCTCGCACAATCGGCAGAAAGGCCTTCAGGGCTAGCCTGGCGGCCCTCAGCTCCAACAGATTGATATGGAGTCTGACTGTCAACTCGTTGGCATGAGCTCCCCATCCCGTGAGGGATGCGTCCATCACGATAGTCACCTCCGGCCAGGGTAGCCAAAATGGAGCCCCCTTCATCAGATTGTCTTCGACGGCCCACCACAGAAGGTCCTGGGCGGCCAAGGACACCACCTGAACAGTGTCCGACAACCTGCCGGAGGACTGAGACCACTGGAGCTTGAGTGCCCATTGCAAAGATCTCATCCGCAACCTGGCCTCTGGCACCAGAAGAATGCAGGATGCCATGAGGCCGAGCAATCTCAATAACTCGAACGCTGGGAGACTCTGGGCAAGCTGAAACTTGTGCACCATCTGCTGAATGTGATGAGCCCTCACCTGGAGAGGAAAACACTGCCCCAGGGACGTGTTGAGCACAGCCTCGATGTACTGGAGCCTCTGAGTTGGTGTCAAATGGGACTTCTTTAAGTTGAGGGAGAAGCCCAGCTTGTGGAGGGAGTGGCAGGTGACTGACAGATGATCCAGGACTTGCTCGGGAGAGCGCGCCCTGATCAACCAATCGTCCAGGTAGGGGTAGACATGAATCCCCCCTTTCCTGAGGTGCGCTGCCACCACTACCATGAACTTGGTGAAGACCCTCGGGGCGGAGGTCAATCCAAACGGCAGGACCCGAAAGTGAAAGTCCGAGTCGCCAACCGCGAACCTCAGGTGGGACTTGTGCTTTGGATGTATCAGCACATGAAAATAAGCATCCTTGAGGTCGAGAGACACCAACCAGTCCTGAAGTTGAAGGGCCTGAAGGACATGAGAGAGAGTAACCATCTTGAACTTGTCCTTCCTGAGGAGTTTGTTCAAACAGCGCAAGTCCATGATGGGTCTCAATCCCCCGTCTTTCTTGGAAATCAAAAAATAAGGGGAATACCATCCCTTGTTCCTCTCCGCTGCAGGCACCAGTTCTATGGCGCCTTTTCTCCAGCAGGGATTGAATTTCCTGCGCAAGGAGCGGATCCGGACTCTTCAAAGAGAGATTCCCCGGTGGATTGTCTTGAGGCCTCTGCCGGAAAGGAAGACATTAGCCGTGGGTTATGATCTCCAGAACTCACACATCTGAAGTAATGGCACGCCACTCTGCAAGATGCTGCGCCAGCCTTCCCCCAACCGGCGAACCATGGGACATGGCCTCATGACTGAGCTGAAGAGGCTGCGGCGTTGCCTGAGGGCAAAGTGGCAACAGCCCGAGCGGCCTTTGCACCTTGAGTACCTTGTTTTCCACCTCTGGCACTCCTAAGGTGGCCCCTTTGACTGGCAGCTCCTCTCGCTTTACCAAAGGATGAGTAATAACGAAAGGAACCCTCCCATCCATTGCTGTCCCCTAGGACGAAAAGGCGGAGGTTGGCGAACTGCAGCGCCCAACGACTTTGCTGCAGCTTTGGAGGTCTGCAACCTCTCAAGGCTCTCGTCAGCCTTGCTGCCAAAAAGATGTTCCCCGTCAAAGGGCATGTTGAGGAGCCGGGCCTGCACATCTGGAGCAAACCCCGACTTCCGCAACCACGCAAACCTGCGTATCACGGTGCTCGCCGCCATGGACCGGCTGACGCAATCTGCCATGTCTAAACCCGACTGAACGTTCTCACACATGGCATCCTTGCTATCCTGAACCATGGCAAGGAAACCATCCCGTTCGTCCCCTTCAGGAATATGTTCAGCCGCTAAGGAAACACAGTTCCACAGAGTGTCCGTGAAGCGAGACAAGGCACATACGGAGTTGGCCACCTGAAGCGCCATACCCCCTGAAGAAAACACTGTCTTCGCCCAGCCGTCAAAATGCTTGTCGTCCCGATCAGGAGGGATGGTAGGATACAACGCCTGCTTTGCCGGGGCCGTAGCCGCCTGCACCACCAAACTCTCCGGAGTGGGGTGCTTGGTCAAGTAGCAGGGGTCGCTACTGGCTGGGCGGTATTTTCGCAGCAAAGACTTGCCCACTGCCGGGAGACTCTCTGGAGCAGTCCAAGCCGCCGCCACCCTCCTCTATAGAGCCATATGGAACGGCAGTACCGGGTCAGTTGGTGGACCTTGGTCAAGGATATCCGTAAGGTCATCCTGAAGAAAATCCCCTGGGGGAGCAGACCATCCCAAGTACTCGGTGACCCTAGACATAAGGCACCGGTACGAGGAGTCGGCATGAGTGCCAGGCTCAGGCCTACAAAACTCCACCTCCGGAGAGGTGTTCAGCCCACTGGCATCGTGCAGGGACTGCCGCAGGTCCTCAATCTGGCTATGGCCCGAGAGAATCTCGTCTGGCACCGTATCAGGGACCATGCCATCATCAGAGCCCTCATCCACCGCTGAAATAAACTCAAGATGGCAGTAAGAAGGCACAGAATGTGGAACAAAGCCATGCTTGACCTTGGCCAGAGCCTTTCTAGGGGGTTCCACCGAGCCCCTGGGCACCCCCGTCGAAACAGCCTCGAAAGGCGTCGAGGGCGTCGAGTGAATCGGCGTCGACGCGAGCGCGGCACCGACAGCATCGATGGCGTCAACGCAGGCCTCGAGGCCAGAGCCCCGAGCGTGTCCCTCGACAGCCTGGGCGCCGATGGCGTCGACGACTTCTTCGGAGGCGGGGCCTCGAAAATTCCATCGACGGCCTCTGCGCCACCGGCGTCGACGTCTTCCTCGAAGACACCACAGGTGCACACGGTCTCGAGCGCATCGAGGACCGGGACCTGGACCGGGCATGACGAGAACGATTCCCCTTGTCCGAGCGGGACCTCTGGCGCGAATCGTGCCGACCACCCGAGCCCGAAGGCGTGCGAGTGGTGTCTCTCGGCCGATCACGACCGACCCCACTCGGAGGCGCGGACGGACCAGTACCCTGCGATTCGAGAATCGCTAACATTTTCTTCCCGAAGGAAGCCCATTCCTCCGGCGTCGCATGCTTGGTGGGATAAGCGACCCGCTGACGGGTGGAGTCCTCGGATGAGGAAGGGGAAGGCGACCGATGACGGCGCTTCCCGGAGTGCCTCGAAGAGGCAGAGGAGTGGCGGGACCGACTCCGGGACCGAGACCCACTGGACTTCCGCGACGATGCGGAGAGTCACCCCTCGAATCGTCTGTCGAAAGCCCCGCAGACCTCAACTTCCGTGGTTTGGACACCTTACCTACCGACAACTTCTTCTTGCGCTCCCGCAAGGCTTTGGATGTGAGCGACTGGCAGTCCACACAGTCATCCGTGTCATGGGCCTCCCTGTGGCAACAGAGGCAGGCGTTGTGCAAGTCCATCACCAACATTTTGGACCTCCGGTCCCTGCACATCTTAAAGCCCGGACGCGGGGTGGAAGACGAGGTAGACATCTTCACGAAGAAATTCTTCACAATACGAACAGGTTCGAAGAACCGAGAAAGAACAGAAACTCCAAAGAGTCGAGGTGCGCCGAGATCTCCGAAGCGAACACGTTTGCTGAAAAAACGGAACTGAGGCTACGGGCGTCGTGCGTCCTACTTATAACATCCAGTGACATCGGCCGTCAGAGGAGGTCCTCGAGGGCGGCGTATCGACGTCATTGACGCAGGACGCAGACGCCGAAGACTTTCCGAAGCAGCACAGCTTTGGTGATTACATGTCATAGATATCGAATACGTCGGAGTACCCAATCCCCTCGAAGAATACAGGGCTGTGTGAATGTGTAATGGGAAGGTTGTACGAGTAACTGTGTGTAGAGGTGTGAAGGGCTTGGGGTAGTGAGTCAGAGAGTTGTGACGTGAAAGAATATGTAGGGACATTATGATGTTTTGAGGAGAGTAGTGGGTCTTATGATGTTGTTCAGATGATAATGAAAAGAGTGTGCATACTGAAATGTAATGAGTAAGAGTGAAATAAATATTGATGATTTGAAAGGAATACTGTAGGCTAATATATAGCAAAAGTGCATTGGTACCATGATAAAGAGATTAATAGTATAGTAATGTACTTATGTTGTAGGATGTGAAGAGTAATCTTCTACTTGGTGTCTTTGGTAATTTTCTTTTTTCCTGTAATTATAAAAGAAAGTTAGTGGGTATATATAGTAATGGTGAAGTACTTTCAGTATGAGAGGTTATTATTCATGCATGTAGGAGGAGTTGTTGGGAAATAGAGTTATTAAAGTTGTGTTTTTGATAGTCTAGTGAAATATGTTAATTATGTTGTTAGAACAATTGAAGTATGAGTAGTGCGGTTGAGGAGATTAGAAGGAAAGGGGGAACAATGAGTGTAAGGGAAAGGTGTATATGTAGGTTGCTTAAATGATGCAGAGTATAATGAAAGAAGTGCTGTGTTTGTGGTGCAATGTATTTGTAATGTGTTGCAGTATGTTATGTTATGTGTACTTGTATAGCGCACGGTTGCCCAAAGGCTGCATGTCGCTGGAGAGGAAAAAGACAGAGCCAGGGGAACAGAAATGCCAGAGGCCATCCGCCGCAGAGATCAAAATAGATGAGTTTCTAGGGCTTTCCTGAAAGCCAAATGGTTGGGCATTTTTTCATTGCCGGGGGAAGTTCATTACTCAGCTGAGCCGCAGCAATAGAAAAAGCACGTCCCCCAATACGGGAGCAACGGAAGGAAGGCACACACAGCAGACCAGCCGATGCTGAACGTAAAGAGCGCTTCCGGAGATAGCGCACACATTTAGTATAATTAACGAATAGGGAAACTGTGGCCTAGTGGTAATGTAATGGTGGATTCTTGTTGCAGAAGTGTTTGGTGGCTTATAATGGAGGTTGGAAAACAGGAGTACTTTATATGCAAGGTGAAGTGTTGTATATAGATACTTTGGCATTACATACATATATGTGTAAGCAGGTTGAGAATGGTGGCAGTGTAAGGGTTGTAATGAGTGAGGTTGGAAAGTGTGACATTAATATGGAATGAAAAATGGAAAATGATGCCTGTGTACAAAGGTTTGTTTTTAGGAGCATTTTTATGAAAGATAAAAATGCATATGAGCATTTATAGCAGCAGTGTGTGTAACTGTTTCATAAAAAGTGGAGGTTAAAGATTTGTAGAACATGTTTAAGGGTTACTTGGTGTGTGGAGGTTCAATATGTTGGCAGTGGATGCATATTTGCAAACATGGTCTGTTGCAATATGTAGGTGCTTATCAAGTGTTATTTTTTGCTTTGCATTATGGGAGTTGTAGTTGCAGACTTTTGCTTAAGAAATGTTGGACTACAAGTCCTAGAATGTAGACAAAAAAATAGGACTGGGTAAGCACCTGTAGATTGGAACGGGTTATGCAAGCAAGTATGCATGTACTGTCAAGATATTAAAGATGCGCGCATTAGGTGGCACTTACAAATGTTGTGGAAATCTTTTGTATATGCGTTTTGTTTATTTTCTAGAGAAGTTATACACAGTGCTCCAAAAAGATTTTTTTAAACACACTGCATTTTCCATTCCGTAGAAATGTTATACTTTTGAATTGTCTAGTGTAGTCCTGTGTTGTTTTTGTTTGCTTACATTCTGGGATTTGAAGTCCAAGATGTGTAATGGCAGAAGTGGTATTACAACAAGTCACTGAATGCAGAGACAAAAATACATGATTTCATAACCACCTTAAGCTTGGAATGGGTTATGTTGGTTGGTATGAATGTACTGCCAACATATTAAACTTCCATTTAGCAAGTGCACACAGTACTGCTATAAATGCACATATGCATTTAGTAAGTTTCATGGAAATGCTTTTAAAAATAAAGATGTTTACATGTACAGCATTGCAAGTAGGTGTGCTTAATGATGCAATACATGGCATTTGGTACAGGGGTTGCAAAAGAGAATATTTTGATTGAGAAGCTTATTACAAGGTAAGTAGAAACAACCCTGTATATATCTTTATGAAGGTGTTGAAAAAAATGACTTATATCTGTACTATGTTTTGTTAGATGTAGATCTTGTTGAATCTGGAAATAGAAATCTTGGACAGTTGCACAGTAGATTTTGATGCAGATGCCTTTCATTAACAGGAGATATGGACTCTGAGAATTCAAGTGTACATTTGAAGTGTTGAAGTGACATGACAGGATTAGATGTACAGGTTTTGGATGTGATTGGTGGATCGATGTGTGACTCTTTGAAGGCAGCCAATGAGGGAGTGTTGAGAACATGAAAGTGGAAAGAGTGGATGGGTTGCCCCTGTGTCACAGGGTCCGCGGACATGGCGGTAGTCCGCGGCCAGCACCTGCCACATCCAGATTTTTTTGTGGATGCTTGGCATGGAAAGGGGACTGTGGGGATTAACCAATCAGGTTTGCTGGGTGTGGTGTACAAGAAGAGAGGGTAGTATGAGTTTTGTTTGCAGGTGTTGAGAGCAGTGATAATGGCTATGGCTATGTGTTTCAGAAGACAGACTGTGTGGATTCTGGGGGACTCTTCAATTCAGTCATTGAAGATATATGCTGAGAATCATGGCATTTTAGGAAATACTGGATTGGCAGAATTGGAGGTTTCCTGGCATGCAGTTTGTGGCTCAAACAGGGCAAGCTTGCTTTCCTTCTGTGAGAGTATGGCTCATTTTAAAAGTCCAGATATTATGATTGTCCATTGTGGAGGTGACAGTTTGGGGTTTGTGACTCCAGTGTCTTTGCAAGATGCGCTGAAGGGTTTTTTTAAAAGCATAATGCAACTGTTTCCTGCTGCTCAGATTATTTTTTCAGAAATAAATTAGAGACGCACATGGAGATGTGCGATCAACATTTTCAGTCATCAAATTGAAAAATCAAGACAGGTGTATCTGCGTTTTTGTATGCTTCTGGAACCATCTTTTGAGAATAATATCAATTTTCAGGGTGTGAATTTTTTTATCCAGATGGAATTCCCTTCACAAATATTGGAAATGCAATTTACCTTTATAATGTAAGCAATGCATTGCATTGCATTGAAGAGGTTCCTGTAAGGAAAAAAAACAACATAAAAACAAAAGAAATAAAAAAAGGTGTTTGTTTACAAACCACCCTCGAGAGCGAGAGACACCACTAAAGATTAAATAATCTACATTGTGTTTAATTTCCCTCCTCGCCTCCTCCCCCCAATTGGATGATCTGTCCGGGGGGACACCACGGTAGTCCACGGACAGCACACGCCACATCCGGGTCTTTTGAGGTTGCATGGAATGGAAAGGGGCCTCCAGAGGCCGTGGACAGTCGTGGTGTCCACGGACATCGGAGGATCAGCGAATCATGTTTCCTGGGTGTGGTGTACAGGAAGAGAGGGTAGCAGGAGCTTTGTTAGTAGGAGTGGTGAGAGGATTGAAAATGGCCATGGCAATGTCTTTTAGCAGGCGGAGTGTTTGGATTTTGGAGGACTCTTGGGTCCGCTGGGTGAAGGTCTATGCTGAGAATTGTGTAATAGCCACAAATCTTGGATTCCCTGAAATGGAAGTGTTCTGGTACGGAGTGTGTTGCGTGAAGTGGGTGGACTTGCTCCCATTTTGTGCAAATATGGTTCAATTGAAGCATCCAGACATTATCATTCATTGTGGTGGGAACAGTTTGGGGAACGTAACTGCAAAATGATTGCAGTTTGCAATGAAGGAGACATTGAGAAAGTTGAAGGAAATGTTGCCTAATTCTAAAATAGTTTTTTCATGCATTGCGCATAGGCAGATGTGGATGCATTCCAGTTGCTTTTGTCTGCAAATGGAAAAAGAGAGGCGCAACATCAATAAAGCAGTGTGTGCTTTTGTTGGCATGACATTGTTTCACAATAAGAACATTAAATTTGATAGGAGCAAAATATTTTGGTGAGATGGAGTCCACCTAACTGATGTGGGTAATCAGATTTTAGTGGAAAACATTCAAAATGCATTGAAGCAGTTTTTGTGAAAATGAGAAGAAATAATGAAAATTAGTGAAATGTTTTCTTAGCTCAGTTTGTAAAACCAAAAATAAAAAAATATAAAAGCCAAAAACACTAAAAAGGTTCTTTTAAGAGCCACCCTTTTTGAGCGCAAAACAATTAAAATGATTTCAACTGTCCCATGCCTTGAATTTTTTAGAAGTCCGGGGACTGCAGCGCTGTCCGGATTATGCAGGCTGCACAGGGCCCTGTAACTTTTTTGTTAGTTCTTTTTTTCAACTGTGAAAGGTGGCTCCTAAAGGAACTGTTTATTTGTTTTTTGTGATTTTGAATTGTTTTGGGGTTTTTGGGGGGTTTTCAGGAGAGGCCAGGTAGGGCAGTGAAGGTAGGGAAGGGGCACCAACAACAGTGAGGGAGGGGCAGGTGGAGAGAGGAAGATGTTGGGCGGGCCTTAATCGGGTAGGTGGCAGTGTTTCTTGTGCTCCTTGACCGCGGCCTCGAAAGCACTCCGAAACTGCTCCCCCCTAAAATCGGTGTGTCGCAGTACATACATAGTACTGTGACCCTTGAAAGTTAAGGGTCAACAGTGTTTTGTATGGCTTGCGTGGCGGCCACTGGGATCCCCTGCCCCACAGCAGTACCTCTTGTGGTGACAGGAGCAGACTATGTAGATGGGGGTCAGCCTACTCCTCCCTTCGAAAGGTACCACCTTTCTCACTTCCCCCTTGTGGTTTGACCAAATGGAGGTGGTACTGTAGGAGTACAAACCCGGTGTTCCGCAACTCAGTACAACCTTACACTCAGTGCATCAAACCTTGTGTGCCGGAGCCTTTGGTACACCTCCTACGGTGGTGAAATGTTTCCACACCCAGGACTCACAACGGCAGCTGGAGCGAGGGACTTCCTGTACCTCGACTACATTTTCCTCTTGTTCCTGTTCCGTATCCCCACGCCTGTTCCCCTCTCCTGGCCTTCCAGATGGTGGTGTAGGTGGGGGGAGGTTGGGGAGCAGAGATGGCCAGGGGGGATGCCATTAGATGAAGATTTTAAAGTTCTGCAGAGCAGGTGCTTCAGAAATGCTCTCTCCTGGACAGCCAGATTGAGAATGTGGAAAAGTAATGGGTGGGTACTTTCAGAGGGGCTGTCCGGGGACGGCGCAACTTTCGTCTGACTATCAAGCCACAAATAGGGCTTAGCAAGTTATAAAGAGTTGCTGGATCAACTAAGACGTGTCTAGGAGCTTTGCAAGGGTAAAGTTTGAGCTTGAAACCCCCTATATTGGCCAAAATGGCTGTTTTAAACTGTCTGGGTTTACGGCCAGGGTCCGCGGACACCGATAGGGTGGGCGACGATGTGCGCATGTGCTAGTGTTCGCAGAACAGGGGTGGTGTCCCCAGACTAATTAAAAGTGCGCCACAGCGGAGCGGACATGTCCGGGGGCACAGGGCGACGATGTGCGCATGCGCTAGTGTTCGCAGGATAGGGGTGGTATCCCCGGACTAATTGAAAGTGTGCCACATGAGAGCCGACACGTCCGGACATTCGCGCCATTCCGCAGACCCATAATTGGGCTTTTAAAAACAAAAGTGATTTATTTACAGTTAAAAACATACATTCATTTAACAAAGAGATGGGGAATCAGAATGGGAAACATATATGGGAGAATTGCAAATTTCTGTACAATGTTCATGAGGGGAGGAAGGGAGCGAGGTTTCATCGTAGCGTCTTTTAATTAAATTCAGGGAATTTGATGGGGATGATTGGTTGGGAGTAGGTGAACGGGTACAGGTACAAGTAGAACAGTGGTAGCAAACATTTTCCTTGATATGATTTTTAACAAATGTTAGGAGCTGAATACAAATTATTATTTAGTTCATCCATTTTTGTTGATAATTTCATTAGTTCATTATGTACATTTGGGGTTAGGGGCTCTCTGTTTTAATAATTCTTCAGATTCTCTCAAATGGAATTGGGCTGTGGTTTCTTCATTACAAGTATGTAGTGTTAAAACAAAAGAATGTTATAGTGAGATTTCAACAAATAACATTAGTTATTTGTTTAAAACAATGTACTGCATACCATTAGAGATGTTTTCATCGGTCATTTCTCCTTTGGGGAAATTTTCCTCTAACCATTCCAGTGGGCTTGACATTTCTGTTAAAATAAAAAATCAGTGATTTTTCCTTATAAGCTCTGTATATATAACACATGGTACTAATAGAGGAATTAATAGTGTACTTACTGCTTTGTAAGAGCTTCTTTTGAAATAAGTGCCAGGTGTCTCTCAGTATGTAAGCAGAGTTGTGGATGTTGATATGATACTGTGAGGTGTACATTTAAGCTTTGTGGTTGGTGCATTCCATTATATTGTGTGCTAAATGAAAACCTAGTTGTACATTTTTAAGTGAAGATTTTCTATGCACACTTATTTTTGGGTGTAGAACATATACATAGTGCTGTTTTAGGTATATGTGTTTGTCGGTTGAAGGATACAACAGTGCAAGATGATCCCTGTGCTATTGGGAAGTGTGAATGCTGTTCTCGACATTTGCGCAGTCAGCGGACTTTGCGACTGTTACATGGGGTGGGGGGGTCAGTATGATGGAAGGGATATGCACTAATAAAAACCTATCAAATTCACTGAAAAAACTGTTATAGGGACGTTATGGTTACAAGTAAAACCGCAAAACCACAGAAATTCGCTAGTTATGGTATGCTAAGCAACCATAACTCGTGCCACCACCGTGCACTGCCAAGACTAACACCCAGGACATCAAATATGACATCACACATGTCATTGATGACATCACATATCTGGGCGACTTGTTTTTGTTCACTGACATATCTAGGCCAGGTGTTTTTCTTCACTGACAGTCAGAATATCAACATTAAAAAGATGTTATATGTTACCCTTGACATATGTTCTTAATGTAATTGTCTTAGGGTTTGGCCTTACCTCATGCTACACATACACCGGCAATGAGCAGGCCTCAAACATACAATTCATTCGTATACATGAGTATGCATGTTAATGTTATTAACATTATCTGGTGATGTTGATGCTTTCTTCCTCACTTGAGTTTCCCTGTATGTGCCTTGCATTTGTATACACTGTGGCTCTTCATATATATTGTTTGTACTAACAGAGGTGTGTAGTAAGTATTCAGTTGTTAGCTCTTTATTCCTTAATTAATATTAGTGAAAATTTTAATAGGATTAAAGGTAATATTTTAATGGCCAATACTACGAGATTAAAAAGGCTGTACTTCTATGGTGCATAGTGGAGGCATTGCTTATGAATGAATATGTTCCTGTATTAACAACAACACTCTGAGTTAATGTTTTGTTTAGATAAGTACATGTTTTAATACATTAAGTAGTTTATTACAGATCTCCTGATCACCCCTGACATGTTACCAACATTATAAACACAAGCCCTTCTAAGGACGTCTTCACAATTAATTTAATATGTGATGTCATCAATGACATTTGTGATGTTATCTTTGATGTCCTGGGTGTTATTCTTAGCAGTGCATAGTTGTGGCGCAAGTTATGGTTGCTTAGCTTACCATAACTGGCGAATTTCTGAGGTTTTTCAGTTTTACTTGTAATCATAACGTCCCTTTAAAAAAAAAAGTGTTTTCAGTATATATAGATGTACATTAGACAGGTTAATTATCAATTTCATTATCCTTTCTTTGGGCAAGTGGCGCTCTATTGGAGGCAACAGAACTACTTGTAAAATACTGGCAGACACAAGTGCCCAGGATCCAGTCGGTTTTTAAACTTTGGTATCCCTTCTATTACCTTTATTTTTTAAAGACAAGACACTCTAGGTACAAAATGTACTCCTCCATGGCACGCTTCTGTCCACGATATTAGTAGTTTGGAAAAGGTCCCTCCAGAATAGACTGTAGACTGTAAAACAGGAACACATGAAGGAATGCCTACCTGTATAATGGAACCAATATTAAAAAATTACAACATGATAATTTCTTCTTTTTTACTTTTTCATTTTTACAACTGAACCATTTATGACACATAGGGAACAGTCCAAATTGTCAAGGACGTTCACTATCTGGACTGTTCCAATTTGGACTGTTCCCTTTGTTTAATTAATGGGTATCATGTTGTAATGTTTTAATATTGGTCACACTGTACGTGTAGCCATTCCTTCACATGCTCCTGTTTTACAATCTAGCAAAAAATCATGCACGTTACTGAGAATAATGCTCCATATGTAAGTTATTTGGACGAAAATGTTCCTTTGCTTTTGTAATGTGTGTTGTGATATCCATAAAATGATATATTTAAACGAAGGCCTTATATTATACGTTTTTGATTAACATATCAATAATTGTTGTGTAGAAATTAGACCCTATATGGTTGTCCCACTTTAATGGAGGGTTTTTTCTTTGCTTATATGTCCTTGCATGTGTGCCAGGCTGAGGAGTGGGATTCTGATTTGTGGATAAGACTGCAGGAGCCAGTCTGAAAACCTATTCTTACTGTGGCATGGAATTATTTAACTGGCATATAGTGTAAAGACAACATGATGAGTGTTCTTTCATGGCCATACTGGCCCACATTGGTGGAGCCAGTCTGGACATGTTTTCTTATTGAGGCATTGAATTTTACAAACTCAACAGGAGTATGTTCTTACATGGGGATACTAACATTTTATTGGCAGAGCTAGGTTGGACATGTTTTCTTATAGTATCGTTACTGGCATATAGAAAAGGCAAACCTGAGTATGTTGTTATATGGCAATAATGGCCTATATTGGTGAAGCCAGCATGGACATGTATGGGCACAGCAAGCATGGAATTTCTTTTTATTCTTGGAAATATTGTGGGGAATGCATCATGAAAATGCTTCTGTGCACTATCTGTGACTTTACACCTGTTTGATTTTTTCCTGCGTTGCCCTGGAAAACGATTGCAAGCTGTCTGCTGTGAAATGCACCATTTTAACCCAGTTCTTAAAACATTCCAATAGGCAAAACCTTTTGGTTGATTTAGGCTCCCTCGCTTCGCCCGGTTGCTTTCAATATTTGTGGCAAATATTTACACCCTCCATTTACAAAATTCATCTGCTGCCACTTCAAGAGGCCCAACCTACACCGCACTTATTATTCTGAAACATGTCAGAGGGAGCTTGTAATCATGTGCAGTACTGACCTGGCCTTGCTAGACTGCCACCTTCACAAAGGGATCAAGCCAAATGTGCATGTTGTTTCTGTAGTGCACAGGGGGCTAGAAAGGGATTATTTAAAGGGTTACAGAAGGGAAGCAATGCAAGTGACCGTTTCAAAACCTTTCATCCTTCTTCAGTTTTGCATTTTGCTTGGAGAGTAATAAAACCTGCAGGACATTTTTGTCATAGAATTAGGAGTTGAAGGTCAGGATTACTCAAACACGACCATTTAGCCTTGCCTCTTTGTATCTTCAGACTTTCATTATGCAGTTAGATGTTGCCATGCTTTAGAATGAAATACATATTTGATGCTTAGTTAGCATCTGGATCCGACTAGCCAAGAGCAAGTATTCATTTTGGAGGATCTTTCCCAATGGGGTCTTTGGAGGCGATGCCATATTTCACTGAAGGAAGAGCTTTAAATCAAGCTACATATCACTTTTGAGTGAAAATAGTCGCTTTGATTCCTTACTAAAACGGATCATCCTGCCATTACTATAAACCACAAAGTAAATTGTCAATAAAACGTTATTGCACCAATATGGTTTCTTTGGTCTTATTTCGCAAGTACATTTTTCTTGAGTAGTACTCAGTGATTTAGTGTTGATGGGGACTAGGGTTATATTTATGTTTCATTTATGTTTCAGGTAAGTGTTATTATTTGGAAAAGGTTTAGGATGTAGGGCTAGTGTGATGGGTTAGAGTGAGGGCTGTGGGGGTGCGGGTGGGGGAAATGTAGGGCCTTGGAAAGAGGTCACAAGCAGTATAGGACGTTGCAAAGGCAAATTGAAAAAGAGATATGTATAAGGTGGAGAATGACCAAAGTTGGGGCAGATAAGATGCAAAATGTTATCAGAAACTAGTGTAAAAATATCAAGTAGGGTTTAAGAAGGAATTAAATGGAATGTATGGTATTGGGCAATTGATTTGTATCTTGCAAATCTGGAGTAGATATTTTATAATTGATACGTTTTTGAGTCTGTTGCTGTATAGACATTTGGCAAGGAACAGGGAGGGTGGTTATCTCTTAGGAACTCGCCAGGAAATGAACTCTGGAGAAGAAGTTTGTGAAGAGGATGGGTCTGCCTTATATTACCACTCAAGCACCATATACATTTACTATGTGCCAGTAAGACCTAGATAACCAATGGGATTCTCTTTTCTTCAGCTTCTTTAGGTCTTTTTTTAATGCTATTTTCTTTTTATAGCTGTGACTTGTCATATAACTAGTTTGTAGCCTTCGGCTAGAAGCATACAAAATGAGAAAGAAATCAGTATTCTTATGTTTACAAGCTTGCATTAATTAAGTTATGATGTTAATTAATTTATCATCACTCCTCCTAACGCGTTATTACCAGGTCTTACTCCGTATAATGCAGGATTTCAGGGGTGCGCATTTTGCATTTTGGGGTCTTGGAAGCCCTATCAGTGAAGTTTTAACCCTCCACATTAGAGAATTTGACCTCTTTCCTGAAAGTTGTTTTTGGAAAATCAATTAATATCATGCAGCGACCCTAACAATTAATGTGAGAAGAAAAATAATAATTGACAGCATGAGTCGATACCAGTAACAGATGTATATGGGCACAGTAAACATTCCAAGACACGTGTTTAAAGGAAGCATAAAGGTCTGAGTATACAAATATAGACATCTACAGTAGAGAACATCATACTTATTTTGAATAACTGCTGTAAGGCTGAAATATGATATACAAAGGGATTGCAACATGTTGGAATTGCCCATCCATCAAAGAAACATGATGACTGTAGAATCATATTTTTTATATATTTGTTTTTATTACTTCTAGCGCAACTTAGCGCAGGAGCAGCAGTGCACTTCATAACAGAATGGGGCCAGCATTGGGCTTGGTATTTTATACAGTAGCACAATACTGTTGCTGGAGGGAGAGAGGGATTTCTATTCATCCGGCATGTATTGTTGAAAGAACCCAATTTTTTGAGTTTTGCGCAACTGGATGATAATGGGGTCATTTCGAACCGCTGCAGGGATTAAGTTGTAGATGTTCTGGGCATGGCATGAGAAGGACTTCTTGCGATTCTTATTTTTACAGGCTCGCTTAGATTCCAACCTTGTGATTGCTTTGCTACGTGAGATGCTAAAGTCTGCGGAGGTCTGGAATTTAGCCGCCACGTATGTTGCCGTTCCGTCTGAGATTGCTTTGTAGGTGATACATGCACTTTTGAGTGTAATTCGGGCGGGGAAGGGAGCCAGTGGAGTTTACGCAATGTTGCGGAGTGATATATAGAATAAGAAGTCTACATGGAGAAATTCTGCACAAAGACTGTTATGTAGATAAATAATGTATACATCTTTTTATATATAGCCAGCATTGAAGGTGGCCTCCTTTTTATTGGTATATAATTGCCAGAGAAAAACACAACACAAAGCTTTAAAGAAGGATTTTTCAGCTCAGGCGATTCAAAATCTGAAGTAGTTGTAAAGTTCTAGGCCTCGATAGGTTTATTTATTTATCAATGTTTTACATTTATAAAGCACACTTAGCGCCCAGGGGATCAAGGTGCTGTTAAATTTCAGGTTACACAGGCATAGTTGTTGCATTGACAGAGTGGTTATGGGGGAGTGCAGTTCTGGTGCTGCCCTCAGTGAATAGCCAAGTTTACGGAAATCCCAGTAGGCTTGTTCGGCTCTCTGGTTGAGTTCTCTTTTACAAATCTGCAATCAGAATGCAATGTGCTTCCTTGAGCATAGTCCCATGAGCTGAGCCACTCAAGCTCTGGGGGCTATTGAGAGCCACCTAATCCATGATCAAACCACGGGAGGTAGTACATTGGCCCATCCGAGCCAGAATCGACCCCAATTAATCTCCCCTTATGGAGCTGCCCTCTTCTCAGCATACCCAATCCAGCTACCTCTGCTTCTCCCACGTCCTACGTGGAATCCTGGGAATGCCCCTAAGTACAGTGACCTTTTTCTTCCGAGCGAAGTTTTCAATTTTGAAATCCCTTATATGCAAGAGTAGCAATTACGAGAAATGCCAGTAGAGTAATGGGGAAGAACAATCCGGAAGAACGAGCACCCAGCAGGACCCTGGCAAGAGAAAACTGATGGCTTTGGGCTTAGTTTGCTGTTCCACGGACACAGCGGTTGTCCCATCTTAGAGTGGATCGTCTTGGAAATCCTAGTATAGATCACAAACTGGACCAAGGAACCAGACAGAAAGCGCAAGCTCACACTGATGAGCAAATGCGCACTACTGCATACTCGTGTTTGCATATGCTCACTGACAAGATGGCCAATTCCTTGTGACCTTGCAAGGGGATTGCTGCACGGTAAGCTGCTCTGATCCTCCTCCCAAGCTCTGACATGGTGGATCCATGCCAGATCAAAATACAGTGTTCTCTCCTGGCGCACGGAGGTGTTTAAGGTGGGAGGTCACATACATACATATAGGGAGGAGGTGGGGCATGTGGACTAAACCGATTTGAACCCAGGAGTGGGCAAGCCCATGAAACGGAGCCTTTCCTACCCGCTATGCAATTATCCACAGTGTGAAAGGAGGCATACGTTGCCTGACTTAGTGGGAAAGAGCACGTAGTTCCAGAGTTAGAGTAATGAGATTGTCAGAGGAGCAGCAGGAGGAGTGCAAAAGCTCTGTGGACCAGACAAGGAGGGTTAACTTAAGGTAGAGCTGGGAAAAAGGAGGTGGCTTCATTCAGGGAGCCACAGTCCTAAAGAGGACAGGTTAAATTCCAGGCTAGTGCAGGTGTCCCACTGAGGACCTGGTACCAGAGATTGCAGGAGCCATACAGATAGTGCAAGAGGTGGTGGTGCGATTCACGGTACTTTATGCCCTTGTATTGCTGGAGTGCATTTGGCACTATATGCCCCGTACCAGAACCTCAAGGGGTGTTAGATATAGGTAGGTTGGAGCTCAGGCCATGGTAAAAGCTGCTAGGTCATCAGCCAATCTATAGGAACCTTGCAGATGGAACCCAGGTGGGGGGTGGGGGGGAATTCCATCGGAAGTACGTAAGTTAGTGCTAAGAATGCTTAGCAGCATTTCCCAAAGGAGAGCAGCCATATGAAAAAACCCTAGGACAGGAGCAGGGAAATGCCCTTATCCAGCTGAGACAATACGAGACCCCAGAGGACAAAGAGTACAATCACTGCCTGAGGGCATCGCCTCATCCAAGACATCATGACCAGGTTCCAGGGACCTGACCCCAAGCAATGATGCAGTGTTCTGGGACTCTATGAATCTCCCTCAGACTTGAAGTATCTTTGTTAGATGTTTTCCTGTGTGTGAACACTCAAGAACTTTGCATTCTACAGTAGCCAACATACTTTTGGACTTGGAGTAATAGGCCTTGGGGCAAAGTTGACTTCCTATTTCTTGGGACCAGCAAGGTGGTGGCCGTGAATTGCAAATGATGGGACTTGGGAGGGGGGGGTTGTATGGGGAGGATCCTCTGGTCACCTACCTTGGCCCCCGTCACAAGGCGGGGAACAGTCACACTTCTAGCCAGTGTTCGGGCTGTAGACCCTCCGCAACCCACCAGTTCGCTGCAGCAGATAAATCCTGGAAGCCCTACCCTTGACCAAACTTCTGGTGAGACACTGTATCGTGATATGCCAACCCCTGCCCAATTGAAAGATTCTGCAGCTCTCTTCAAACTAAGCGCCAGTGCAGGCAAAGGCGCCTTTGACGGAAAGCATTTGCATTCACTGGACCCTGGTAACATGTATTGTGACATTGTTAAAACGTTGTCCAGCACATCAGGGAAGTCCCATCAGGAAATTTGGTTCAGTACTTTAAAGGGGACATTGCATGATCCTGTGAGGCCCCTGAACATAATATTGTATGCCCACAAATCTTTGACCGCGGATTGTATCAGAGGGAAAACAAAGTTACAGAACCATTGTCTTCCGGCAGAGAAACTCTCTGCCAAGGTTGTAATTGTGCAATTTCCCCGACACTGAATATTCAGTGAACTAAAATGTGTATAAAGCTTACCACATGTTCCAGTATTGAATTTGCCCTTGTGGAAAGCTGTAAATCTCATCACAAGCAGCACAGGGAAGGGTCATATAGGAGTTACTGGCTTCCAGGATGGCAGAGAGTCTATCTTTACACTTAATCCCCACCCTAAGTCCAGAGCAGCCTCCTGTGCACAACAACCAATCCCATCCCTCATCGGTCTAAAAGCCACGGGTGCAGACAGTCACTGAAACGATCACCAAATGGGAGGCAGGGACCACATATAAAAGCACCCAGCCCCGGTTGCCCACTGTGGGCGGTAGGAGGATCGTGTTTGGAGAAGGCTGGGGACTGGAGAGCAGTGGAAGGAACAGAAGCTGGAGAGACGAAAAAGGCTGGAGAGGGGGCTGCAGTGGGGAGCTGGAGGAGTTGGTGACAACTAAGAGGGTGAAGGAGGAGGTTGTAGGGGCAGAGACTGAGAGTGGACTGAAGGAGGAGGTGACAAGGTCAGCGACCGAGTGTGGACAGGTGGTGGTGGTGGTGGTGTGAATACAAAATTTAGTGGTGATGTCAGAGGGCAGTACTGGACAACAGTTGGTGGCAGGAGTAGGAATTTGGTGGAGGTAGTCATAACAAGGAATGCACAGGAGAAGGTGATGAAAGACAATGGTGTGAAAGAGGAGGTGCTACCATCACAAGGAGGACAGATCCAGATGGAGCGGATAACATCAGGACCCAGGCATGCAGAGGAGGTGCGTTAGGATGTCGTGAAACACAAGGATCAGGAGGAGGGGATATCCGAGGCCGGAAATAACATTGAAGAAGAAATTATTACATAGGGGACAAAGGATAAGCACCACGAGTTGGAGGTAGTAGTTAAGATGGTCGTAGGGGGAGGACGGATACCAGGAGCATAACCTTGGGGAGGGAAAGAGATGCCCTTGAGAAAACTAGAAGGAAGGAAGGAGGAGGAAGGAGACAGGGAGATGATGGTCAAATCAGAGAGGGGAAGGGAGCGGAATGAAGGGAACGCTCAAGCAGATCCCAGAGACCACTTTCTAGCTTTCACCACAGCTCAAGTTCACTGACCCGTGTCCTCTTGGAACTTTGTACTAGAACCAGTTGTGGGTTCTAGGATCCCGGAAATCCTGCGCACATCAAACTGACACATTTCTTTCAGAAAGTGAAAGGATATCAGGTTATAAAAGGGCTCAACTTATTATAACCTGATGTCCCCATTACTCAACAGTGTTTCTGCTCAGCAGGAATGATAAGAAACACTGTTGAGTAATGGGGAGAGAAATGCTGGCCTGTTACCTCTGTCCTAGTCAGTTTCTTACAGAGCTCCCTAAGATCTGCCTTACTGTTCTCACGGGTTTCTTTGCGCTACCTTACCTATGTCCCATCTAACCTCACCCACATTTCTAAATCCCTTCTCTTGTATTCCACCCTTTTCTTCCCTGGTACCAATACTGTACAGTCCTGATTCTTGTAAAGCACACAATCGCTGAAATGGGCATTTAGATGCTGAACTAGAACATCTTGGAAAGTGGGGCTACCAAATAGATTACAAAGAAATTACAAAGTCTTCAATTTGCCTCTAAATACTATATGGTTGACTGAGCCGTTCCTCAAGTTGCAAGGCATTCCACAGTTTGGCAGCCATCACAGAGAAGGATCATCCACCTAATTTGGGATATCTATAAGACAGAACTTTAATTAGGCCGGCAGCTGGAAAACTTAAATTTCTCCCTGGTATATGATAAACAATATGTTTATGGAAAAATACAGGGGCGTGGAGATGAGATTTGTGCACCAGACACAGTGCTTTCAGGTGTATACAGCTCTCAACTGGAAGCCAATGTAGATGTAGAGCTGGTTAAATGTGTTATCTGCGACCCAGTCGAAGGAGAGACGTGGCTGCAGCATTCTGACCGAGATTTTATGGAGCACACCCTTTTGTAAATGCTGCCTACCAAGGTTTATCAAAGTCCAACCTGCGGGAAATAAAAGCATTAGTTAAACCTTGTAAGGAATGGGAAAGAAGTCCAAAAACGTTTTTAAGAGTTCAAAGCTGGGAAAAAATAGGTGCTTGAAATTGGCTTAATATGGGGATCAAAGTACAACCCGGGATTCAGCCATACGGTTCCTAGCTTTTGATGTGGGTGTGGGACAAAAGCCCAAACTAGGAGGCAAAAAGGTCTTGCACCTGGTGTCCATGGTTGGTGACAGCAAAGTGTCAATCAGGGAAGAAGATAAATGGCATCTTGGTGATGTATTAGTACACATAAAAGATTTTTTTGGAACATTTAAATTTCAGCTGATTATAGATCATCCAGGAGTTAATTTGTCCTAAACAATATTTAAGGTAGGTTGCCTTATCCTTCGTCAAGTGGCTCAGATGGAAGATTAACTGGGTGTCATCTGTGTAGGTAAAAAGAGAAACCCCTAGGCTGAATCAAGTCTGCCAAGTGTTGCATGTATGAATTAAAAAGCAGTGGACTAAGACGACCCCCGATTAACCCCCCCAGTTAACCGCTATCCTGGATGACTAATGAGGGGGGTGGAGGAACTACTCTTTGGGCTGTACCTTCAAGAAAGGAGGTGAGCCACCCCAAAGCACCAACTCTCATGCATAATCCATGTAAATGGGTTTGGAGAATCGAGTGAGCAATAGTGTCAAAAGCTGCTGTCAGACAATTACAACAATTTCAGTGTTATGACCAGGTCGAAAAAACGTCTGTGCGTCATCTAACAGCCCATACTCTTCCACAAAAGATTGAGGTTGAGGGATTGCAATCCCTTCCAGTAGTTTTCCAGGATAGGGAAGTTGGGAGATTCGACAAAGCTGTGTTAAATTATCGAGATCTAAAGAAGGTAATGGTGTAACAGTGGTTAACTTTAGACTATCTGGGAAACTGCCAGATGGGAAAGAGGAATTGATAAAGTGACAAATGCTGAGAGCTACTAAAGAGCGTACTTCCTTATTAATCCTAGCCAGACGAGGTTCATGGGGGGGAGGGGGGGTGACGAATGGCGAGGTGACACAAGTCCTAGCAGTGCAGCTTCAGAAATGGGCTGAAAAGAGGTAAAATGTGCTCGTGGAGCCCAATCGTCGAAAGTCATTACTGCTACTGTGGACCTGCCGTCTATCAACTCAAGCCAGTTTGAGCTGGATCATGGCAATTTTGTCTGAGAAGAATATAGTTACATTATCACAGAGTGCTTCAGAAGGAATATGGTGATTAGTGCAGGTATTTGGCGTCCATAATTCTGATAGGGCTTTGAACAGTTCGTGGGGTGAGTTTCAACAGGAAAAGAGGCATTCTGAGCAGCATTTCTTTTTTGCTAGGGCTACTAGTGTTTCTAAAGATATATAACTTCTGCTTATGAGCAAGTAAGGTGCTGTTTGCCCATGTCTTCCTCCATATTGGTTCAAGCTGATGCAGTTTGATTATTTTCCAGTCTGAGAGCATGGGAATATCAGGGCGGATTCTTTTCTTTTCCCAACGTACCAGTTTTAACTTGGGTGGGGGCAAATGGGCTAACTGTTGCAGACATATTGTGGTAACAACTGTCTAGAATTGACGACGAGTCTGAGGCTGCCTGATCCAGCTCGGGTGGAAATGATGAGAAGGAAGGAGTTACCCTCTCTAACTGGAGATTCTCCCATTTATGACTGATCTATGTGGTGTATTTGCCTGCAGCTAAAGGGTCTGGGACAACAGAGTTGATTGAAAATTGGATACGTGTATGATTTTTTCATGGCAGAAAGCAAGGAATACAAGCCCTAAGAGTTTCTGACTTCTCAAATATCCAAAGCAGTATTTGGCCTGCGCTGTGGGTGGAGGAGCTCACCAGTTGTTCCAGGGCCAGATTATGCATTGAATGTAAAAAAAGATCTAGCTTTGACATTTTCAGAGTTCTTGACCCAGTAATTGGTCACCTATGATAAAAAGATGTGAAGGGAACTGGAGCTGTTGGGCTATTAGATATTCGATGCCTGTCCCAAATTGAGACCCTGAAGGAGGACGATAATTAACTATTATGAGATCCATTGACCGGGGTGGATTGAAAATGCATTTCAGGTGTAATATTTCAACCAAGTCAAAATCAACAGTGAATTTATGAATTATCATTAAAGATTCCCTGTAGATTATTGCCACGCCTACACACCTCCACCTCTCTTTGCTGATCTATTTTGGCTGATAGATAAAATCCCAGGCGGACAAAGATTGACAGTGACTCATGAGTAATCCACGTTTCTGTAACATTGATCAAGTCCAATTGAACGTGACAATAAGATTGTGAATAGCCATATGATTTTTCACAGCCCGGATGAGATGAGGTTTTTTTTATCAGAAAGAAAGTTTGGTGAAAAATGTCCCCCAGAGGAATAAGCAAAGGAAGCTTATTCCTGGCACTTATGACGTAAATGTATGTTAGTAGAAGAGCCTTAGGTCATATATTTGTGCTCAAATAATGACCAAGAACATTTGGGTCTCGGGAGCCTTTGCAACAGCAGAACAACTGGTCTAGAGCGCTGTGGTCCTGGAGCAACTGGTTGTTGCGATGGAACCCCAAACAACTGAGTAGAAGGGAAACGTTCATGACGAGGAGTGAAAGCTTCTGGTACATATGATTGTTGTGGTGAAACAGCCACTGGCCAGGTAAAAAGATGGCCTGTTTATTACAGACTAAGAGATTGAAATGGTGTTGTGTCAAAATAGGTATTTTCTGCTGTGGTTTCTTTCGGTGTAGTCCCCATAACAATAACAAAGCCATTATTAGGACCTATAAAAGGAGTATAATTGTTTCCAAATGAGGCGGCAACATTGCCTCACGCTAACTCAATATACTTTGAAAGTGTATCAGAAACAGGAGTACCCTAATGGTTTCTCTATGATAACTCACCATCTCTTATAACAGACAGTAACATAGGCGGAACTGAACTCAGCTAATCCCTCAGATGGATTGGGGAATTTGTGAAAATCAAATTATAGGATGCCAATCAAAAGAAGCAGCGTGGCCTGGCTCAAACAGGGTTTGTGTCGGTGCTTTGGGCTGATCTGTGTCTTTTATGCTCTGCAGACACCTCAAGATGACTCCTGGATCCAACGCCTGTCTAGCTGATGGGAGATGTAGTTCCCATTCAGCTGCAACGCTTGAGAGAAGTGTGGTGTGGAAGTAAGTCTGGAGGCCAGAAGTGTCAAGTGCGGGCCTACCTCAGATGCCCTGGTTTTCATTTTGCTGCACAGCGGTCATCCGTCCGCCGAACCCACCCTCCTGTGGTAAAATACCGACCAGGTTGGTGGCCACAAAGACTGGGACCAATCTTTGGAGGGAAAACCCAAATGGGGGAAAAAGAAACTTGAGGAAAACGGGTAGCAGAATACTACATGTGGAGATCCAGAAGCAACAGCGAACAAGGAACAGGAAGTAACCGAAGGACTGGAGTCTCTCAGTTGCAGATAAGTAGTACCAGTGCACCATCAGAACAAGGAGAGCAAAGGAAGGGTAAAGGCAGGGCTCCGGAAGTGGAGGCAGCCAGAAGCAAGCAAGGACAAAAAAGGAACAAGATGTAGGAACGCAATAAGGCATACTTAGCCGGTTTGAGCCGCAAAGATATACTGGTATCTCGGAACGGGATAGCGGAAGCTCTGCTATGGTACCATGTCCATAGTGGTGGCCATCTTGGGAGACACAATGTGTGTTGGCCCACACTAGTCGTGTGGATGCCCCGGAGAGAGGCCAAAAGCGCCAACAACCGAGGCGGCCCCAATGCATTCGAAGGCAAGTTCTTCCAAGAAGTTCACTGAAATCAAACGCAATATGGATTACATGTCAATAGAGTGCAGTTTTCAACAACCGCTAGCACTGAAAACACTTAGTGAAAAGATTAATCAAAACTCTTCCCTCGCAAAATAAAAAGGGGGAAAAAGAGAAATAAAACTTAGCAAGTCACCACAGATAGTTACATCAGTACCTCAATACTGTATTTGGCTCGCTGATGCCAGACTGTTATGCCCTGTGGGCACCTCTAAATGATGCCTAGATTTTGCCCCTCTCCCTTATAACTTTGGTACCGTCTGACCCTTAATTGTGATATAAGAAACTGTGATGAAGCACAAGGTGTTGCTTCTAAAAGGGAAGGGAACCACTTAAACATCACTACTGAGAAGAAGAGGAGGAGTGGAGGAATGAAGATCACCGTTGAGAACCACAAGAAACATTGTACTGGTTCCCGAAATCTGATTGGACAGTTCATGCACATGATCAGAATAAAAAGAGAAGAGGGAAACCAGGAAGTAGAACACAGTTCAGGCTATAGGACAGCAGAAGGAGCAGCAGAAGAAGGGCTTACTGAGGCTGCAGAGGTGCTCTCAAGCGGTCCATGGTGGAGGTCCATCCGACTAGAGGGAGAAGTAGCAGTCCAGGTGGGCGAAGCCAGGGGTCGAGAGAAGACGCGCTTGCTGCGAGGGGCTACAGGCTGCAGAGATGCTGCAGCACACCCGAGAAGGGCAGAAGACTGCAGAAGCCAAAAACCAAAGCAGAAAGACCCTCAGACTGACCCAAGGCTACCGGGAGAGACCCTAAAGGTACAGGGGTGACGGGGAAAGTTGGTAGGGGAAGAAGGGAGCAATGGAATACCCTGACCCAGCTAAAAAGGGGAAGAAGGGAAACTCGGGATGCAAAGTAACCCAAGAAAAAGCCAAGGAAGATTGGTCTGGGACCCGTACCTAATGAAGATTAGCATAGTCGGGCAGCTTCATAGTCTCAGTACCTGGCAGGTGAGTGAGCTGTGATACAGGTCTGGGACCCACGAGCAGAGTTACAGTGCAACACTAGGACAGCCAAGTAAAGCAAACCAAAGAACAAGAGAAGCCTAAGAAGGGGTCTGGGACCCCCACTTGATAAAGAGGGCCCCTGGCAGGAGAGTACACCAGGGCTGTACATTGAGAACATTGTAAAGAGAGTTAAGAGGAGGGAGGTATCCTCTTGGCTTGTGTTGAAGTTGAAGTGGTAAATGAAGAGGATTGTCCCCCTTGGCAATTCAGAACATAGCCCAGGGGAAGGGAGTCATTCCCCCTGGAGTAATACAACAGACAATGTGTGGAACTTTCTTTTTGTGGAACTTTATTCTATTGGCAGAACTTGAGGACCAGGGGAATGGAGCCATTCCTCTTGGTAATGAACTGTAACCAGAACTTCCCCATCCAGTCCAAGGGAAGGGAGTCATTCTCTTGGACCAAGAACCCTGCAGTACTTTTGTAGTTTAGTTATACGTGTATTGGCTGGAAATAGGTTTTCTTTTGACACAGGAAAGTGGACTATTTATTTTAGACAACATCCTGACTGACTCCTTAGTTTTGGTTGATGTAGGGACACCCCTTTATTAGACTTAGGGCAAGATAGGGTTTTCTTTCCATTTTTCTCAATTAATAGGAGTTTATGCCAACAACCATGCTACACCTGCTTCAATCTCCCATCTCCTCACCCTTACAAAACACACATACGTAGTTTGTCAAAATTTAGCAAAATAATTGGTTGAGGGTTTCCTGCCATTGGGGGAAAATTTGAGTATTTACAGCTTCCCTGCGCCTGTTGCCTGTTCCCCCTCACCATGGGCTTAAAGCTCTAAAGGAGAACGCCAGAGGTACCTCAACTGGCCAACTGGCTGGGCCCATTGGAACACTGTTGGACGTCAACGTGTAAAAGGGTTTCATCTTGCTCTATGAGATTCGAAGGTAAATGTTTCTGAAAACTGTTGGGGAGAACATCTTGTAAGAGAAACCTTTCTCTGCTCATTCAGTCGCAGGTCGTGACCTTGCTGAAGCCCCGTGGTATTCGTGCTAGTTGACGACTGGTCGTCTTAACGCCGGATGCAGTTTGGAATGACAGTTGTTGTGCTCAGCTGACAGGGGTGAAGCACCGCTGGTGGGCAAATGCGATTTTACTTTAATTCAACGTTAAGTCGCCCCGTGATCGGTCAGCAGCCATCAGAGGCGTGGCAGAATAATGTGTCTGTGCAGCAGTACCCTGCATGACATGGACACACTTCATCATTCGTGCAGATGGGGGAGGGGAGGGTGATCTGTAGTCTGGTTTTAGTGGGGAGTTCCAGTGTATGGTATGGGGGAAGGGGGCAGGGGGAGGCCTTGCCTGTGCGGGCACAGTTTAAGTCAAAGAACATTGAAGGCATTTTAGATTGGAATAGTAACTATCTCTCTATGAACAGCTGTGACATATTTCCTTCAGCTAACAGTAGGTGCGTGTATGCAGGCCTCGAGCTCCGAAATTTGCCAGCTCGTGTTCTGTGCAACCGTAAACTAATCTGCAGCCACACCAAATGTACAAGTTATCGCAAATTCCAGTTTTTTTAATGCATTTTAAGAATAAATGTGTCTTTTTGATTAATTGTGGAAATGTATTCTATGAATTACATGTGTTGATGATGTTTCTGTGTGTTAAAGTGTATTAATAAACTAGAAACGCACAAAGTTACTTCTACGTTTAAAGAACTTAGATATTTTGTTCAAATCACTCGCAGGCTTCCTAGGCTGGCATCTCAATGCGTTTTCTCGCATACGCCAAATGTGCAGAGATACAGGGGTGGACAGGGAACCAAGAGGCCCTGGAAGTAATGTTATCTATCGCATTCCATATTTTCAGCAAAGCCCAACCCTTTTCCTATGGGAAGATTTGGAAATACTACACACAAGAGGGCCAGGGTGCAGAGGCCTACCTGGAAATCTCCAGAGTTCCCTATAGGCCAGTCCACCCCTGCAGAGACAACAGAAATATAATTTATATTAATGGGACGATCACAAAAATGAGCGCACAATTATAATGATCGGTATGTGAATGTGCACATGCAGACCCAAGGTTTTTTCACTGACCAACGCGAAGTACGGTTAGGGCTAACTTTCTGTAATAAAATGACTAATTCAATCTTTATTTGAAAAGACTTTGTGGTTGTTGTAAAAAACCTAAAAAACACGGACATTTGCTAGTTATGGTTCCAAAGCAGCCATTGCTCGGGCTCGGCATCCGCTATTGCGCTTCTTGTGACGCCTGCATCCCTGATTAGCTGATGTGCAGGTGCCAACAGTGCACATAGGACACGAGAAACGAGATAAAGGGATAAACAGTAGTTGCAGAATGTTCCTGTTTAGTTTTACTTTTGATTTGCGGGCCAACACAGGCTTATGCTACCCTCTCAAAGTGATCCCTTATTGCTGCTATATGCCACTTTTCATTTCTTTTCTTTTTTAGCCCAGACTCTTCAAATCTGTCTCAAATTCTCCAGACTAAGATCGCAGATGCTTTAAAATGCTCCATCTGCTGCTAACCAATCGGAATGGCTTTCTTTGAAGTAGCCAAGCAAACTTGGTTTACGGAAGACCACGAGCTCCGTCAAGTCTGTGCTCCCAAATGGACCAAACTGGTTCTGTAGTAGCAGCACGTGGGCCCATGATTGGTCTGCAAGGTCAAAATATCCCTAACTTGATTTTGGTCTATTTTCGCCACTTGTTTCGTATTTTTTAAGTAAAGAACTGAAGGGATTGTCACCAGGCAAAAAGAAGATTTCGAATGGACCCGGATGCCATTTTCTTCTACAGGAGTGTTGTAACTCAGTCCAGTAGTTTTTGCTGTAGGCGCAACCCAACGTTCCCTGCAGGAGTTTGGAATGGAAATACAACTTTTGGGTTCACCATTAAAAAGTTGCCCTTCCCGTCCTCCAGTAGGAACTACACAAAGCTTTCTAAACACATTGAGTTGGTTGTATATTTGTTTTGGAAGTTTATATACAAATTTGTCAAATGGCTCCGAAGTTATGAAGATTCAGAAAAGTGCTCTGGCTGTGCAGGGGCCAGCTGACCTGGAACTACTTTCCCAGACGCTCATCCTGATACTCTGATGCAGAGAATATCATATACTGGACATTTAGTTATGTTATTTTGCACTTATATAGCGCCTTATATACCATTGGTATGGTCTGAAGGCGCTGGTAGGTTGAACGCCCTTGGGAACCGAAGTTCGGGTCAGTAGAGAGAATAGAGAGTCCAAAGGTGCGTGTGCGCACCCGGTATGTGTGCAGCTGGAGTGGAATTCCTGTGGAAGCTGCTTCCTAGCGGTAGGTGCGGTGGCTGGGAGATCAGGAGTATGTGTTCGATCTGGCCGGAATTATCCAGAGCGAGTGTGGCAGCGTTAAGCCTGAGGAGAACGCCTGGCTGGGGGTGTGAAACCAGCAATGTTTACTTAGAGTGATCGGGAGTGAGCGGCAGATGTTGATATGAGAACAGTTATACCGAATGGTGTCATAGTATCTCTGTGTTCTAGTTGAGTGGTGGTGTAAGGAGAGAGCAAGCGTGGGGTGTGATATGAGGTATGCTCTTTCAGAGGTTCAATGCATTCCAAGGTATAATACGAACGTCGTGCAATTCTGAGCGGTCAGGTTCGTTCAATGCATTTTTGGTCATTTCAGGCGTTCATGGTTGCACTACACACTCACGTGCTCTGGTTCACCATGCGTGCTCTCGTCTATCCTTCATTCTCTAGTGTGCTCCACTTGTGTTCTCAAGTATTCCATACGCGTGCACTCCTGCCCTTCTCGCGCAAGTACTCCATTTTACCCTGCGCATGTATTCGTGTCTGTCAACTTACTCATCTGCTCTGTATACTCGTCCGCTCTGTATACACATACCCACTGTACGCTTATCCGCTCAGTACACTCATCTGATCTACCCACTCATCCGGTCTCCACACTCATCCGCTTTATGCATTATTCTTCCGCACCGCATACTCATCCGTTCATCATACTCATCTGCTCTACGTACCCATCTGCTCCATACACTCGCTCGTTCTATGTGTTCATCGGCATTTTTCCTTTATTCCATTGGCTTCATGGCCTGGCAACCAAGAGCAGTCACACACTTGGTTGGCAGGGGCTCCGGATTTGAATAAAAATCTGCGTGCAAAGTACCTATGCAAAAAGCTCCTGTTTTCGTCTAATCCTTGTAGAGAAAGTGTTGCAAGGGGCTGTAGAAATAAGATTATGAAAACGGGGAGACCGAAAAAGTGACCAGTGTTTTATTGTTCCCACTTTAGGATGAGCACAGTGTCTTGGCGAAAATTACGAACAACCGTGTGTAATGCTCCTTAGCATTATGCTTCTGATGGATTCTCAGAACCTGTGGTCGACCAAGAGGAGTTGGAGCTGCAGAACCCAGCAGATCGGCCAATAGACTGCACGCTTTCTGCGTCGCCACTGCGTGGTGCCTGATGGTTTGGAAGCAGCCCGCGTTTTTTTTCCTAAGGTAAGTCATGAAAGCCCTGCTGTCGGCCTCTGCATATCGAACTAATGTAAACCTTGATAATGTAACATTTAAATAAGGGCCCGCTGGGAGGTCTGCATCAACTGAAGCGTATTCCGCCGTCCTGAAGTGCCCTGTTTATCCTATCGTGACAGGATCACTGGCAACACGAGTTCTCTGTAGGAGGTTGAGTTTATACAGAGCGGTTGCTACAATGGCAGACTCCACAGCCCATGCGTTTTCATATTGGTTACACTAGCGCTCTTCTTGTCATACCGTAGTAACTTAAAAAGCATGGGCGCATGTTTAGAGTGCGTACCGGAGGAGGAGGGGCCTGGAGGCCACGCTAAGTAATTCCACTCGGCGTCACGACTGCCAGATAACTATAAAGCTTCATGACTCCTGCGCCAGGCTGAGGTAAAAACCCATCAATAATGCAGGCCGTGTGGTCTCGAGTTCTGTTTCCAGGAAGTGAGCACTAACTAGAAGCACGTGAAGGGCAGCACTTGCCAAACGCTATACTGAACATAAAGGCCGCATGAGAGTGTGTTCAAGTTGCCTGTATATTGTTACTGTGGTGAGGGACCTACTGTGCGCGATGGCTGGCGAGAAGCGTGCACTTGGATTCTTTACAGTGTGTGCATTTTCTTGTGTTTTTGTTTTGTTGAACCGTAGCATTCCTCGTGACTTAATGTTCTTTTCCCAGGCCGGGAATGACTGCTTTATTTCCCATTACCCGCATCCCCCGGCAACCCCTCCCCCCCTTACGAATTCAGCTGCAAACATGAAAAAAAGCGTCTGCAAGCCTGGGAAATAAACAGCCATGGCATCTGTTTCCACATACGTGCAGTATGAGCCGTTGGCTTCGCGCATTTTCAGCAATTCCGTGTTTGCCATGGTTGGATCAGGTTTTCTGTAACTTGAGTGAACTTGGAATTAAGAATTATAGAGCAGCTTTCTCTTACGTTGATAAAACCGGTAACTTGTTTTCTAGGGACACACAAGATCATATAAATTGCTGCGCTTTTAAAGTTGTAAAGAACCCAAAGGAAAATTGTTCTAAAATGTAAAAAAATAAATAAATAAAAAACGAAATGTGCTTTGTGACATGGTTGTCAAGCGGACTAGTGCTTGGCGGCTTATTAACATCAACTGGAAACGCTCTCGACGTTGACGTCATAGCTGCGAAAATTCAGCCTATATTAGTTTAGCCTGGAGCCCCGGGGGAACCCGCCAACTAAGACAGCGTGTGGGCCGGACGTGTTTCCAGTACTTAATAAACCATTGAGTTGATAATTGACCAAAGCAAGCTCCAGTACATTTTACAATAATCTACACTTGCAGAGTTTTTTTTGTGTTGGGGGCTGGGGGGATGCTCATGTCTTTCAGATTCGTCACGCCAGTGTGCAGGAGGCGGGAAAGGATGGCCTATAAGAAGCAGCCACTTCCCATCATTGAAACACGCTAGTGCGGTTCGTCCTTGTATACTGTGGCTGTGGGAAAGTCTCTGGGCTGGTGGAGGGCTAAGAAAAAAAGTTTGAATGCATCGTTCTTGCGCTTGCACAGCACCGAAACCCCAGCTATACTCCAAAGTGAGGGAATACATTCTCCACTGGCTCTGCAATGCGGCACGTTCCAAAAGCGGGGGGTTAGGGGAGGCTTGCAGGAGTTTTCTATATAATTGGTATCACCAAGAGGTGATGGGTAAGGCAAGCAAACCCCAAACTTACAAAGCAGTTGTAGAGAAAAATATGAAGTCCAGACAAAGGCAATTTCAAGAATAAGAATCCATGATAGAGAAACCACTAGGAATCAAAAAGAAGCAATAATATCACATCCCTGATCGAATATGTAGGGCATTAAGGGATGAAGCCTACAAAATGGTTTATTAAATGCATTGAATTCTTTGAAGGCAGAAAGATTGAAGAAAGTCCAAGTGTTGACATGGAGTTCTGAGTGCAACATGACCAAGGAGGCATGTCAGGTCTAGTTGTCGTAAAGTGGAAATTGTGCCCCGTCAACCAAGGTACCACGTACTTAGACGTTAACGGAGAAAATATTCCTCAACTGGGCGCTGATCGTAGGCGATGTCCAATAAATTATTTGCATCCTCGGATTGACTTGACTGATGCCATAATCTTGCACGGAAGCAGGAATTAAAATGCTGCGGGTGGGAGAACGCACTGTTGGAGGCCGATGCAAGGTCTTCAGGTGGATGTGGAGTATTGTTTGTAATATTTTAAGAGTATTTATTGAGGGCGGACCAAGCTTTAGGAAGGAACAGAGTGCTTTGCAATCATAAGAGGAAGACCACAGAGGCAGAAAAAAGGGAACAGGGGTCTAACTGGGGAGGCAAGGGTGGGCTATTGGCAGCAAGGAATCTACAAGCAACCAGGGGAGGAGAATGTGGCGAGCAGATCGCCGAGCCTTAGGTAGGGTGGGGGGAGTGCATGGTGTGTGGACCTAGGAATTGGGAGTTTGCGACTTTGTGGTTCCTTTGGTGGCAAAAGTTCATGTGATGGTCCCTTTTGAAAAACCTTCAGTAAACAATGACTTTTTCTAGCTGGACTGCATAAGGTCCTTCGCGCCTGTATACAATTATGTTTATTTTGGCTCTGTACAAGTGTACAAACCTACTCACTCCTCGGTTGCTTCTTATTGTTCTTCAATGTTTCTTTTTGCATTTCGAAGAACCTATGACCCAAACTTTCTGCATATCACTTAAATATCCGTGTACACCTATGTCCCATCCCTTTCCTCTATACTTGTGGGTATATCCATTAAGACGTGATGGGTCCGAGACACAGTTTTATGGAAATGAAGCCAGTATGGCCCTGCCATACCATGATGGACTCTCCACTTACACCTCCAGTCCTTTTCTTCACAGCACAGGACTGGATTAATAGCACTAGAAGTAAATGTTTATTTTCCCAGTTTTAGGTCCTGCGAGCAGCTGTTCCCAGCTTCATTTGGAGAAAGCCTTCTATGCAAACATACCTCTTTCATTAAAAGGTGAGCAGAGTGTTCCTCTTTTCCGGCAGACCCCCCAGTACCAGTTATACTCTTAGGTGTCGAAGGCTAGGGAAGGGACACATATGGGTTTGTGGGGGCCTGCTCCAGCTTTTCCCCTGGAAACTTCGAGGATCCACTACATGTGTTCATATCGGCACCCATTTGTAGGGTCTGCTGGGACCAATTACCTGAGGTGTCACATTCACGGTTTGAGGCCAGCACATTGGCTAACAATGAGAAACGAGCAGATTTCCTTGCCCATGGTCTAACAGAACCTATTACCAGGGTTGACCTGAGATAATGTATTGACCCATAGGGGCTAACACTGTATTTGCTACCTTTGTGGGCATTGTTACTGTTACTTGGGTTTATCCGAAGGATGCCAGCTCTCATACTACCAGAGTGCAACCTGATGGCTCTGTAGAACTCCAAATTGTAACAGATCAGCCCCAAGGCAGGTGTCTGGAAAAAGGTTGACTGAGCATGTTTGGGACATTATCAAAATAGCAGGCCTTACTAATCCAGCTGATGTCAAGGTGGTCAGGTTCAAGACCCTCTGTAGGTTTTGACAATATCATGTCATGATGAAGCACATCGAATGCCACTGAGAGATCCAAAAACATCAGCAAGCCAGCTTCATCATCACCCCACCCTCCAAAATATCAAGATGCCGGACTGAATGTCCAACATAGAAGTTTGTGCTGTGTGCTTTTCGAAATCCCGACAGGTGAGTGGCCAGTAGGTTGTGAGAAATAACAAAATGCTGTAACTCTAAATAAGCAGTTCTGTCCAAGATTTTGAGAAGGAAGCTGGCATTGGTAATATGCCGATAATCACCAGGGTCAGAGGGTTTCAAAGAAGCTTTTTTTAAGATGCGGGTAATACAAGTCTCTTTTAGAGAGTCCAGTATAATGCCAGTGGAAAAACTCTCATTGACCATAACAATAATGGCTTGTGCCAAACGTGGAGCACATTCCTTTATAACTTTACCGTGGCACACGCCACTGGTGTAGTTAGTGGCTTTGAGCTCATGGATACATGTGGAAATTTCATTGTTGGACACAGGGCAGAAAGTGAACTTTAGGATTACGTTGCTCCTAGATCTCAAAGGCCCAAGGGAGGGATCTATGGAGTTAAAGGAAGTGTCAGAACGCCGATTAAAGGACAATTCTGCTTTGATATCCCTGTTCTTGATAATTTTTTGATTGAAATGCCCCAAGAGTTTGTTAATTCAGTTAGACGAGGCAGGAGGGCTAGTAGTTCTACAATAGCCATTTTCAAGGGTACGTAAAAGGCAAAAAAGGTTCTTTAGTAGCATTTTTTGGTGAGGAGATTTTGCTGTTCTAGATCTCCCTCTTGGAGGCAATAATATATTCAGCCTGTGCATTGATTGGTCCACTCTGTTTTATGTTCATCAATGAGAGACTTACGCCATTTCCTTTCCGCTTGACTGTGAGGAAATCCCTAATGGTGCTGTTGTCAGTTGCTAGATTTCTTTTGCTGTGCTCTGCTCTGTGCTTGGTATAAGTGTATAAATAGCATCCAGAGCTGACTGCAATGAGGTATGGTGCAGGTCAACCCTTTGCTCCAGAGGTCTCCCAAAGAAGGAATCCTTTAGCAATGGGCTAAGCATAGGAACCTTGGCTTGAGACGTAATTTTGCTTAAATTACGGCATAGACATAGACCTATAGGTACTCATTCTGGATTTGGAACTACTTCTACCTCGGCCATCATTTCCAGTATTTCTCAGAGCCTTGCATAGTCTTTTTGACTGGACACCTTCATGGAGAAGAAGACTTGCAAGCTTTCCCTGGCCTGCTGGCTAGGTTTTTGAATTCTGGATCTATACGAAAGCTAGAAGATCCCCCCTCCCACAGGGCTGTAAGGACAAACACAGTGTTAGTGGTGATTCAATGACACTTGCCCTTAATTGTATTCTGCAAAGTAGAAACTGGGGCTATGCTAAATCAGGGTTCGAAATTTCCAGGAGCTGGGAGCTATTTAGCTCCTGGTTGCAGCCAAGGGGAGCCTGGAGCTACTTTGACTCCTGGGGCAAGTGGTGCCATACAAAGGCATCTATGTGATATTAACTAATTATGTTTGGGGATGTATATGAAGGACGATAAAGAACACAATTAAGGGACATGTAGAGCATATTGGATAATTAAATGGACAAGAGTTTGCATCTTGCACATAATTAGATTTGCTGCACTGTCTGGCCTAGCTCCTGGTTGCCCAGAGGTAGCTCCTGCCTAACTGGCTATGCCGGATACCCATAAGCTGCTTTTTGCTCCTGGTTAACAAATCCCAATTTCGATCCTTGCTACATTCCTTCTATAAGCATTACCATCTGAACCCCAGTTCCTGATCTGATGCTCTTTTTGACCTGGTGCTGGTCGAGAACATAATCGGTTAGAGAGGCTTACTGCCATCCTCCCCTTTATGGCTTTTTGGTACTTCATAAACCAGCCCAAGAGTTTGGAGGAAAGGTGACGGGACATACCGTTAAGTTCAAGTTGCTCACTTTTCAAGGTTTGTGGTATATGCACTCAGAGTTGCCTTCTTCTTGTCGGTTAAGCGTAACGGTGGCCCATCATGGGATTTGTGGACAACTGCATGGTAACCATTGTAGACAAGAGTGACCCTTCTGTAACCAAAAATGTCAGTCCGCTTGAAAGAAAGCCAGTTTCACCTTCTAAGGTAGGGGCCACCTGGTCCAGGCGTAAGAGTTTTAAGATGGAAGACTTTATCAAGAAATGCAAAGATTAACAATAACATCACAGTGGGTCTAAATCCCGGCTGCCTCTGCTGTAAAGCAATTTGGAACACATTTAGCTTTTTTTATAGAGGGGCGTATACTCCACAGAATGACATCAATCCCTAGAAAGAAGAAAAGAGTATGACCCCGAGCCTTTTGATGGAGAAAGCAACAAGTGCGAGAACCAGAGACGAGATTGGGGCCCATGTTGGTTAGCCAGCGGATACCCTGTAGATCAGAAGGAGAATTGGAAATCTTGTTTATAATGCCTCCAACCTGCATTGCCCTCCCCATTCCCACTTGCTGTAGCGGAGAGGCCACTGCACCCTGTGCACCATTCCGACTACCCACGACCTCTGAGGCGGCCCAGCTTTGGAGTCCATCTGAAAAGAATTGGGGGGACTATAGTGTCAGGCTGCCCTTTGCAGGAGAGTTAAAAGTGACAGAACGCTACCTGCTGCAGAGGTAACCCTCATGTACCCAGAGAGGATAGCCACATCTCAAGAAGGACAAAGACAGATTTAGGGAGTGCACTTCAAGCACCTTCGATACGGGCCATGATGTAGGATTGCGTAGTGGGTGTGCAGGCACCAGGAATGGAGCAGATGGATCGCTTGTGCGGGTGATGACGGGCATAAGACTGGACCCCTGACACTTTCTGAAGTGAGTTCTTTATTGGTAGCCCATGTTCCCTCCTTACTATCTTCCTGTATTCTCTGCTGCGACTTTTGCAGAGATAATGGTACAGGGGCACAAATGAAGCTTGGATTAAGCTGTGGATGGGCTTCTTTCACTATTTCAATGCTTTGCAAGAAACGCTGTGTTTTCAGGAGTGAGGGTATGGCTATCCCCAGGAATCTAAGTACTACCAGGAGAAGAGCCACTTTAGTAAGTAACTTGTAGTATCCTCTATATATCTCTTCCACAGTGTATGCCACGGGTGAAATGTGAACGGTACGTTTATTTCTAAAGGTTACGGACCCCGGTTATAATCTACTCCTGTCACCATCCTCTGCTTGTCTTACCCTCCTCCCATCTAGGTTGTGTCCACGTGCACAGGCATTCAGGAACATTTGATATGCAAATGCTACACACAGAATCACCTTCTCAATATGATGTTGATTTTGTTCACTAGCCGATCATTAAAATGTAACTTGTGGGAGCAAATAGTGCCCATGGCAGTTACTCTACATCATTGTTTGTGGCTGTGGCGTTTTGTTTTGGTTCTGATGGGAGACTATCTCATCTACAAGCATGTGTGACTACTGTAACCTTGACAACCTTCCTTCTAGAAGACAAAACGGCCACCGCCTGTTCACCTGATTGGTAATGGACATGTAAAGTAAGAGCATATCTAAAATACTTGGCATATCTGTCCCAGTGGTGTGCTGTACATGAGCAAGGGATATAGACTGTGTCTGTGACAGGTCTACCTCTAGGGCATGCTCGTGACACTACGTCTACGGCATAGCATCCTGTAGATGGGAAGAGTGGGTTTCAATGGCAAAAGTCCTGCCGCTGACTGATCACTCTTTACGTACCCTGTGCCACTTGAGACCAATTAATCAAAGTAACTGAAAAAGTAGCCACAGCCTTTCCCAGCACTGGAAACATACTTAAGAAGAAAGCACTTAAAGTGGGCGGTTGTGCCTCGTCCATGGTGGCAAAGACAAACCCCACCATTTCCTTCATGATCTGCCAGAAACCCTGCCCCCTGCTTAGGAGCCTGTCTCTGCATTTATCAGTTCTTACTGTTAGTGTTTCAGAATGTTATTTCTTGGTTCAGTCAACATGTTGCAGTTGGCATGGCTGCGAATACAAGTAGACACTTGCTTGTTCATGCTCCCATTTCTGAAATCCTTCTCCGGTGGTACCAGTAGGACTTCCAAGATCTGTTTTCCCTAGTTTGTGTAAATCCCTGGAATGTGGGTAGCCCTGCCCTACCCTGTAACATCCTTCTTTGACATTCCACTTGTGACCACCCTTATTGCTTTACTCAACAACCTTCTCTTGTAGCACTCTTTATACTCTGCCCATTAGGGAGTAGGCTGGCACCTATTTGGGTTGAGTGGGGTTGTTTGTCAGAAGCAAACATGGGGGAGCCATGCACCCTACACCAAGCCTCCTCTTGGGAAGGGTATTTATTGTTTGTGTCTCTCATTGTTATACAAGGTCTGGTCCAGGATATTAGGTTCTAACTGATACTCGTCCGGGCTGAAGCTACGGCAGTGGAGGTATCGTAAAGGGGTCACCTGCGGAAGATGAATCAGAGTAGTTATTCTGCATATACCTGCCTAACTTACACTCCCTCAAGGTTTGATGGTCTTGTCAATGAAGGTTATCATACAGCGAGCCAGCTTAGCAGTAATGCGTTTTGACGTTACCACCCTAAAGTTTCCCTTGTGCTTCTGGCAGAATGTCCCTGCTTTGAGAAAACCCAAAATTCTTTACTAATGTTTCTTGATCCAGCACTTGATTCTGCTGTGTTTAACTTGTTTGTCACTTCACAGGGGTAACAACGTTAAGCAATTTAATTTAAACGTTGCCCCCAAAAGAACATTAAAGCTCAATTTGTGAGGCCATGTCCTATCAGCCTGGGAATGTAACCACTCCATATGAATGTTAACCCTGTTAGGCCTCATTGGTGAGATTAGGTTTGGCTCTACAGGCATAGTGTGCTGCGACCGACATTTGAGCCGACTCCTCCAAATCGGAAAGATGTCGTTAGAAAACCAAGAAGTGGTGAATACAAGAATATTTTTTTATTTGAGCTGCAATAACGTACATACAAATTATCTTGGTAAATTAAGTCTGATTTCAGCAAACCATTTTATGCATGTAAACATCTATTAAAACATGCACTAAAACTAATGAGAACGGATAAAAGGCATATTAAAACACACAATGCTATCTCACCCCCTCATCGCCATCTCCTTCAAGAATTCATGCTCACTTATCGAAGGCCCTGTGTGCATACTTGGGGTTCCGGGGGGCTAGTTCTGGAAGAGCCATGTCTTGAGTAATTTACCTAATTTGCTGTATATGGGTTCATGGCATAAGGCCAGAAGTGAGTATCAGAGTTTGTCTACAAGGACTGAGAAAGCACTGCACCGTTGGATACTTTCTCCTATCAGGTTATACAGTAAATGGGGGTTGTAGCTTGCAGCATCGGGCTTACTTTGTCATTTTGGAGTTAACAATTTCCAATTCTGTAAGAAATCCTTAATGTACTGCTCTGCCAAGAATTTCGATCCCCCAAGTGGTTAATGTTTTGCAGCATGGTTATTCTGTATTACCGCTGGTTGTATGGCTTTACCACTGGTGTTAAATAGCATGGAGGTAAATATCCCAAGAGTTAATGATCACCAGAGGTGTAAGTAGATCTCTGGTCAAAATCATAATACTGCCTTGACTACCACCAGCTATGAAATATACACATTTTTGTAGCAGTCTTAAAGTCTCTGTAGATAAAATGTTTTGCAAACTTTACTTGAGTGTTTTGTGGCAGCAGACTAGATACACATTTCACCGGAGCTGCTGTTTAGTTAATACAATATTTAAGACCAACTCAGAGCTGATATTATTTTTGTAGATTATTAGCTCGGTTTTAAAACATTTACTGTGCTAGGATTTTCTGGTAGCAATGTGCTTACCGCCGACAGTGATATATATACCAGTTGTGGTAAATTTACCTTCAGCAGCAAATCCAATATACATTGGTGCAGCAGATTCTGTGCTAACGGATTTTTCTTAGGTCTGTTTATTTTACCACTTGCTGTATTTTCCATTTAAGATTGGTAGTAGCATCACCACCTTTTTTAGAATGAGGGCCCTGGTGTTCCAGACTTGTTACACAGAGAGCCTTGTAAGTGATACGCTTTATGGTGTTTTATAATGAATTTGTTTTCTAAAGGGGCACATGTTAACAGTGGATTAGGTGGGGAGTTTTCTCCTTGTTGTCACCTCGTATTTGGAGAAAACCACAAGCATTTTGTACCGTTCAAAGTTGCTTGGGTTGGATTGCTTGAAGTCCCAGCTGAAGGGTGCTGCTGCTGCACGCTAGGAGAGGGGGCCAGATGGGGTGAGATGGCAGGCTAGCCTAGGCAGTATGGAAAGCGCAAAATGCAACATAGGGCCTTAAGGTAGAAACTATCATGGATGTATCCAGCCTGTTTGAAGCAACCTTCGGGTGTCCATTTAGGGTCGAAGTGCAGCGTAAAATTGGCTCACGCACCAATGGCAATTTGTTCCTTTTGTGGCACACTTTTTAAGTAGTACACAAGGGGGGTATTTTTGGTAATAATAAGTTGCACATTGTGCTTTATTTTTAAAAAATAAATTGTTGTTCAATAACACTGCTCAAAACTACTAGTTGCACAGTGAAATACCTCATCACACTGACCCACTTTGGCCAAACAAACTGGCACACACTAACATGTTGGACCTGCACTTTTGGCATTGCCTGATTGCCCAATAGGCCAGTCCTAGCCTGTGTCCATTCACTATATCAGGGGGTCTGCAACCTATCGCTCTTCAGTTTATTTGGACTATAACTGCAATCATCCCTCATCATTGACTATTCTGGTTAGGGCTGATGGGAAATGTAGTTAAAACAGATATGGATAGCTCATGAGATAAGGTCGACTGTTGTGTCTGGCAAGGACACGGTTAATTGGGCCCGGCTCCATACCGTCACTGGCATCCAATCAGGGGTCGGGACTGTGGCAACTGCACGTGGCTCGCTTTTCGAGCTCGGCAGTTGCCGCGAAATAGAATAGAGGTTAGAGACACGCTACTGGTCTATGTGTGTTTATTTTCCCTCAGGGAACACTCGTACAGGGGTATTCACCCCGAGAGGACAATGGCAACAAGGATGGGATAGTACACGCGACCTTGTCCTGCACCAAAAAAATTCTCTCCTTCCCCTACGAGGCACTAGTAGTGTACTGCTGTACTTTGCCTGCAAGATGTCGGCACAGGACCAGGACCAAGGAGAGCGGCATGAATATACCGGATGCAAGTGCGATTCGCAGGCCAGTGCCGTTTGACATGCAGGATCAACATTCTCTTGGACCACAGTGGGAGAAATGGCTGCAGTGATTTCAAAATTATCTGGAGGCTCATGATGAAAATGCACCCAATCAATTTGCAAGAAGATTACTGGAAAACCTTGTGGGAGACGACGTGGAAGAACTAATTCCCACTTTCCCGCCAGAGGATGTCAAAACCTATGTTGGTCTGAAGGAGGCACTGTGCGCCTATTTCAATCCACAATAAGAAAATATAGACCACGAAAGGCATACCTTCAACACTGCATGCCAACTCACAGGAGAGCCATGGATGCATTTGCGACCAGGCTTTGCAAGCTAGCGCACTGTGAGTTCCACAAGTTCTCAAACGAGGAAGCGATATGCCTCCGGATCATTGGTGGCTGCCTATCTTCGTCATTCAGGAAGAAGCTACTGCGAGAGCCATTTTGTCTGAACACCATATTGCAGATGGCCAGGACCGATGCACATGCCGATATGCAAGCAAATCAGATGGAAAGTAAGAAGGGATCTGCAAAGGAGCAAATATATCCGGTAACCCAGGGGGGCTCAACCGCTACGCTGCACGCAGCCTCGCAAGAAAGTATATCTCCACAGGCAGGTGCTATCGCTGCAGTCTTCTGTTTCCACATGATGCAGGCGTGAAGTGCCCGGCGTTTGGTCAAAAGTGCACCATCTGTGGTAGGGAAAATCATCTGGCAGTCGTGTGCAATGCCTCGCCAAGTAGTGCTCCTGGGCCCAACTATACCACCTTGAGAAGGGAACAACCTGCACGCAGTAAGATGCCCAGAAGAGACACAGATACCCGACGGGATGCTGTGAGACATGTATGCCAAATCACAGGAAGGTCTCAGTCGCCCCCCATTCCTGGAAGAAAGAGCACCACATGACTACGCATATACGATGAACGCAGTGACATCATCACCCGAGAGTGATGTTAACATGATGATAGGGGAATCATCTGGCAAACTTTGTGGTCGACATAGATGCCACTCTCAACATCATATGTATCTCAGAATACAGGACGATGGCGAATCCTCCACGTCTGGTTCTGTCAGAGTTGAGGATATTCCAATGGGGAGCAAAGGGCCCTGTCCGCAACCACTAAAAGTTCGCCATGACTCTCTGGTACAAAGTAAAACATGCCCTCTCGGAGCTGCACGTATTGCAGATGGGGCTCCCTGGGAGAAACCTGTTAGGTCGCCCTACTGCGCACAAAATGGAGACCGCAGCAGTAACGTACACTATGTGACATGACAACTTCATTGTTCAGACCTTGCCAGCACTATTCACCGGTCTGGAGTGTCTCAAATGGGTCCGTATAATGCTGCATATGGACGAGTCCGTCCCTCCCGTTGCTCAACATCCAAGGAGGATACCTTTTCACCTTCAAGCACAAGTGGAGAAAGAAATACAAGGACTACACGAACAAGACATAATTGAACCAGCCAGCGGCCCTACCCCCTTAGTTTCTCTCATAGTGGCTGTTCCCAAAAAGGGCACACCTGGTGCAATACAGATATGCGTTGATATGAGACAGGCAAACAAAGCCATTGGATGTAAGAGACATCCCGGAATGCACCTGGAGGACATGATCAGTCTACTGAATGGAGCCCAGATACTCTCGAACCTTGATCTCAATAATGGGTACCATCAGATGTCGAGCTTTTCAGATATAAAAGACTCCATTTTGGTATCTCTTTGTCAGTGGAGATATTTCAGGAGAGCATAAGAAAGGTCATTCGTCACATCAAAGCTGTTTCAACGGACTGGCCACCAGGGGGCGCGCGGATGTGGTCTGACTTCGCGTGAGCTCTGCCACTTTGGGTCCCTAAGAGGGATTGAGCCCCCACTTGACGACCCCCCAAGATTCTACGTCGGTGTGCTGCCAGCATAGAGCCCCCCCCTGTTTGGTCGAAAACCCGATCGAAAACGACCCCTGCAAACCGGAGATATACGTCCATCAAAAAGACGCCACACGTAACGGCTCCGCGGCCTGCTCGCAAGGAACTGCGCAACAGTCGGAAGCGGACCCTAGGCCTGCCAAACGAAGGACGCCTGAAAGACCTAGAACCCTGACCACGGAATTCGCACTCCCAGCGACGTCCCGCGCCACAAAAGGAGCGGGACAGCCTCGGTCGAGTAAGCGGAGTTTCCGAAGAGCGAGATCGGGCTAGGCTTGGCCCTGGAACAGCGCTGAGCGGGGAGACGGTAGGCCCGCCCATCCCATCCCATCTCCCCGTGAACAATGGCGGCATCAACACGCAGCGGCGGCTCGGACCCCTCGCGCCCTAAATGTTTCGCCTTGCACAAGAAGAAATCACCCCCAAAGCGCACTCTGGGTAACCCATGCGCATTACTGAACCCGCACCCTGGGCATATCCGCAAACACCTAACTTACAGAGAACACTGATGTCGTAGTGCAGAGGGTACGGCCCCCGATCCAGGGGCGTGTGCCTCCTCTGACCCCGACTCCGTCTCCCCATCGAACAGCATTGGTGATACTAAGGAACTTTGGGAGAACCAGTGGACATTAAGGAGAAACTAGCCATATTCTCCTACGCCTCGACTTCTGCCGAAAACTGTGCCCATACCATGGCGAACCCAAATCCCTCGGAGAGTGAATCAGCAGCTACCAAAGGGGACATTGCCGCCTTGCTGGGCGAAATAAAGAATATGGGTTCCAGCATTGGCTCCAAAATTGACAAGATTACCCAACGTCTAGATACCATGGAGGAGAGGCTCGAAGGGGTCGAGAACAATCAAGTGCCCATAGACGCTCTTGAAGCGCCCCTCGACCAACGGATGACCGAACTGGAGCAACGAGAGGAGAGCTTCAAATTCAAGCTTGATGACTTGGAAAACCGGGAGAGGCGGAATAATCTGAGGATGTTCGGAATCCCGGAACGAGAAGGGGAAACGGAGAGCGATCTGAAGAATACCCTGCACGACATCATCAAACTCTTAGTTGCCGACGATGCAGTTGATGAACCTAAGACGGAGAGGATACACAGAGCCGGAGGGCCCCCAGGCGGACCGAGATCTGTCCTCGCTCGATTCCACCGCTTTCAGGACAAAACACGGATCCTCGAGAAAGCAAGAGGTAGCGACTCAATTACCCTCCAAGGATCCCGAATCTCGATATACCTATCATCCATGACCCTGGCACTCCGACGCACGTGCGGGCCTATCACCAAACATCTGAAAGGAAAGAACATAAGATACAGGTGGGGGTACCCCTTCTCTCTGTCCTTTGAATATAACGGAAACAAAATCAAGCTGAGCTCAGAAGGGGAGATCAAGGCGTACATCTCCGAACTCCTTGGATCAAGCGCAGAGGAACATGATCGGGGAGACCCACGCTACGAAGAAAGAGGATGGCGTATACAGGGCCCCAGAAGGAAACGTGTCAAGGGATCAAGGAAATTTCAGAGAGGTAATAACCCCCCAGAGGGGGAGAACTGATGAACTACAACACTGGTAAGACGACATATACTTTAATACATATGTCAATGGCCTGAACTGTGTAATGATATCTAGGGTCAAAAAAAGATCCAGACCATGTACACAAAGATGGGGGGTGAAGGGTGACTCAATCAAGATTATGATGTTATAATAGTCTTGGGGACCCGAGGCGACGGTCCCTAAAGGTGGTTCGATGCGGGACCAGCGTTTTCACCTGGGTCCGCACGGACGCCGTCAATGTGGGAAGGGTGGGGGGGCGGGGCAGACAAGAAATGTACAGAGGATGAAGCAATACCGGCAACACGAAGGATCACTCAAGACGACGTGAGTCCCTATGACCAATATACATACTTCAAATGGGTCTCGAATCCACAACCGAAATACTGAAATAATGGCACCAATTGAAGAGCAGAAGGGTAGGGAGTCCCTAAGGATAGGAACACTTAACGTGAAAGGCCTCAACTCGCCGACCAAGAGATCACTAGTGGCAAGGGAATTCCGTAGATCTCAAATAGACATTCTCCTTCTACAAGAGACAAAGTTTGCCAAGGGGGAGGAGAGAGGAATACTTGGAAAAAGAGGGGGTAAGGAATTCTGGGGCTCGGGTCCACTCAGGAAAGGCGGGGTCAGAATCCTGATCAAGAAAGGAATCAACTTCGAAGTGGAAAAGACCTGGTCTGATGTAAGCGGGCGGGCTCTCCTGATATCTGGGACAATCGCAAAGATCAAAGTAACAGTCGCAGTAATACACTCTCCCAATGCAGGACAAGCCAAGTTCCTAGAAAAGACAATACCTAAAATAATGTTGGAAGCATCCGGCCAGGTTGTTCTTGGAGGAGACTTTAACCAGTGGGCAGACCCGACCAAAGACTGGGAACCGGGCAACCCCGAGATAAGAAGCCAAATGAGAAGTGAACGCACTGGACTTTCAGACATAATGGAGATATATGATCTACAAGATGCATGGAGAATTAAACATCCTGATGAAAGGGGTTACACATTTTACTTCAATCCGCACAAAACATACACCAGGATTGATTACCTGTACCTCACCAAGGACCTCCTTGACACCACATCGCTATCAGAAATAATTCCGATGACATGGTCGGACCATGACATGGTCCTGGCAGATATAAGGTGGGCAGACTTACCTGTTTCAGAGGGAAGTGGCGCTGTAATGAAATCCTGCTGAAAGATGCAGTATTTAAAGTTGAAATGGCAACTGAAATCGAGGAATACTTCAAACTAAACAACAATGGAGAAGTCTCCAAGCAGATAGTATGGGAGGTGGCAAAAGCCACCTGGAGAGGCATCCTGATACGAGAAGGATCTACCAAAAAACGAGAGAGAAAGATCATTGAGCACAGACTTGGGTCCGAAATATGCCAACTGGAGAGCGAGAACAGAGAACACCTGGGCACGGACTGCGACAACATCAACATGGCACAACGTAAAAGGGAAGAGATAAAACTATTGGAGCATGAACAAATAGCACGCAAACTCTGATTCCTCAAACAGAAATTCTATGAGAAGGGGGACAAGGCCGACGCACTATTGGCAGCCAGACTCAGAGAACAAAGGGCAGAACGGAAAGTCAAAGAGATAATTGAAGATAACCCTTTCTTAACCCATTCCTGACAGAGCTCTTTAACGAGATATTAGAATCAGGGACGGCCCCCGACTCCTTTACGAAGGCACTAATAACAGTGATCCCAAAGGAGGGAAGGAACCCCAAACTTTGTGCTTCATACCGCCCAATTTAATTGCTCAACTTGGACGCAAAAATTTACACCAGGGTACTAGCCGCTCGATTAGAAGTACTGATCCCTCACCTCATACACAATGACCAAGTCGGATTTATACTGGGTAGGCAAGGGGCTGATACCATGCGTAAAACTCTTCATCTCATCCATGCATCACCAGACCTACTAAGTGACCCTGCCCTACTGTCAATAGATGTTAATGTTAAAGGTCATTTGTACCGTGCACTATCACCACCGGAGTGGTCCCCTGGCGCTCTGGCGGCTCTGAAAGAGGGAGGGGGGGGGTGGGTTAGTGGGTGGAGGCTGGAAACGTGCAAGATTGCAGTGATGTGCTGTTGGCAGCTTCAGCCCGGTGGTTCCGTCGGCTGGGCCTGGGGTGTATGCGGCCGGTAGTCGTCGTGTGCTGATGTGCGAGTCTATGTGTGTTTTGTTGTTGCAGTGTAGTGAAGTTCTTGCGGTTTGCTGCGCTAGAGGTTTGTAGTTGTGTTTGATTTGGAGTTTGAGAGGTGTATGCAGAGAAGGAAATTGTTAGTGGTATTGGTTAGTTGGTGCAGAAAAGGCGTTTGATAGAGCGGAGTGGGAATTCTTGAGGGCAGTCCTTCGCAAGGTGGGGATAGGGCCGAGATTTAGGAAAAGGATACAAGCAGTATACACATCCCCAACAGCATCTATCTCTGTCAATGGGGAATACTCCAGATGGTTTGGCATGGGACGTGGTATTAGTTAGACAGGGGTGCCCCCTCTCAGCTATACTTTTTGCACTCTCCCTAGAAACCCTGGCCCAAAAGATACGATCCGACTCCAGAATAGAAGGCATACGATTGGGAACAAAAGAATATAAGATGGCACTTTATACTGATGACATACTTCTACACATTACCAACCCCCCTGTATCTGTCCCTCATGCTCTCCAACTATTAGAAGAATATGGTAAACTCTCCGGGTTTAAGGTGAACAAGACTAAATCAATATTGTTCCCTTTGCAAGGAACAAAAGAGGAAAACGAAACCAAGTTCTTGCCCTTAGGCCTCAAACTCGAACACTCTGCCTTTAAATATTTAGGCATCCAGATCACTAAAAACATAAAGGACCTATACGAAGCCAACTTCCCTCCCCTCCTCCAGAGCTTCTCAGCCGATCTGAACAGGTGGGACAAACTCACGATTTCGTGGTTAGGGCGGATTAATCCCATTAAAATGGTATGCCTCCCCCGATACCTGTACCCCTTCCAGATGCTACCTATCGAGATACCAAATGCGTTTTTTGACGAGGCTAAAAAACTTATGCTTTGGTTCCTTTGGCAGGGAAAAAAGGCGAGGATTGCATTCAATACTCTGACGCTTCCCAAAGACAAAGGAGGGGCAGGCCTCCCCGACCTGCGAACATACTACAAAGCCTCACAACTACGCATCCTTATCCCACACTTACATGAACACAACCATCTACAATGGGTCCACATGGACAACCATTACTTCTTGCCGGCCACTGTGTCAGAATGGCTATGGACCCCTCACAAAAGGATACAACGGAAAATTAAGGGCCACCCGATATTGAGCACCATCTGGAACATCTGGCAACCAAGCAAAGCAATGAACAAGATCACCACCTGGCCGTCCCCACTTAGCCACTTATGGTCCCCTGGCATAAATGATCACATTCCTGAGGTAGGGAGATTCCAATCCTGGTACCAGGCGGGACTCGAAAGGGTAGGGCAACTCCAGCAGAAGGACAAATTCATTACTCTCCCAGACCTAACTGATGCCCTAGGGATAGGCCCACTGTCCACCTTCCAATACATTCAGATAAAAGGAGTCCTCACAAAATCCACATGGAAAGAAAAACTGCAGAGAGTACTCACACCATTCGAACAACACTTGGATTCTAAGTCTGAAATGAAGGGTTTGATATCGGCTATGTACAAGGAACTTATCGAAGCAGGCACCGGGTCCACGGAACATCTTAGAAGCAGATGGGGGAGAGATTTAGGAGAGGAGATAGACCCAGAACAATGGGAAATGATATGCAAAAACGCATCCAAGATGTCCTTATCCAGCCAATATAAATCACACGCCATCAAACTCCTACATAGATGGCAATACGACCCACTCAAATTGTCCAAGATGTTTCAGACTCTGAGCCCAAAATGTTGGCGAGAATGTGGAGAAACTGCCGACTACTGGCACATGTGGTGGAGCTGCCCACGCATTAGAGTATTCTGGGAGGAAGTCCTGGCATGGAGTAAGGACATAGATGCCATACAGAGAGACGCTGATCCACGTTTGGTTCTCTTCGGAATGGAAAAAAACAAGGACGAATGGACTAGACTTAGGGGGTCTTGCCCCACACGTATTATTAGCAGCCCGTGCGCTGCTAGTAACAAAATGGAAATCCAAAAAGGTTCCAAGTAAAAAGGAATGGATCAATTTATCAACCAACATTTATACAATGGAATTGATCACGGCTTCCCTGCATAACAAAGCACCGCAATGCGAGACCTTATGGTCGGAGATTTGAAGCACACACCTCTCTGAGACGATGGACTCCCAACCTGAAGACACTACGTGATCTTAAATAAACCAAGAATCCCAAAACATTCAATACAAGCCAGCTAAGACCCATGAATCAAGGAAACCTCATTATAGTGAACCGAACATTACCCGCTATGAACATGTCAACAGAGAAAAGATGCCGCAATGATGTCTGCCCAACCACGGGGAGGGAGGGGTGTGGGTATGGAGAATGTTATTCTGATTGTTACTACTAGAGATCCAAAACGAACGCAAGGACGATCAACTGTATAATGAGACTCTAGTTTTGCTCTTTTGATGTAACCACATGCTAACAGAGTTGTAACAAGTGAAACGTTCGAATCTTTTGTTCTTTTTTTGTTTTTCTGTTTATTTTTGTTTCAAAATCAATAAAACCAAATTAAAAAAAAAAAACAGTTTCAACTACAGCGACGACATCCTAGTGTTCAGCGTCACCGCAGAGGAACATGATGAAGCACTACCCAAGGTGTGCGCTGGTTCTAGGTCAAAGTTTCGAATGCAACGGATCGAATGACCAAAGGGTCGAATCAAAAGGAGCGAAAACCAAATGGTCGAATTTTGTTTTTTTTTTTGGGGGTCCTCCCCCAAACCCTCTAATTTGTGGAAAAACCACTTTTTTTCCAAAATGGAAACCCCAAAAAAAAAATATAAACAAAAAAAAAATTCAACCCTTTTGTTTTAGGTAAAATTGACTCTCACCTTTGGCATTCGATCCTTTTGAATTCGGTACTTTAACTGGACACCGTGTGCGCTGCATTAATGGAAGCAGGACCAACGCTGAATTATGAAAAGTGCACGTTCCACAAAGCGCACCTCATGTTCTTAGGGCATATATTCTCTCAAAGAGAGATGAGTCCTGATCCGAGCAAGGTTGCTGCCATTACGGGGATCTCGCCACCGGAGGATGTGAGTGATGTCAGATTGTTTCTGGAAATGGTGAGCTATTACAGTAGATACCTACGTGACTTTGCCACTGTCGGTGCTCAGCTCAGAGAACTCACCAAACAGGGGCGTGCCTTTCAGTGGACTCAAGAGTGCCAGAGAGCATTTATACAGATCAAACAGGACATAGCGTCAGCAGAACACATAGCATATTTTGATCCTGAACTGTGCACAGAACTAACAGTGGACGCTAGCCCAGTAGGACTGGGAGACATTTTGGCGCAGCACAGACTGGGACGAGAAACTCCAAAACAAGTGGTTGCGTAGGCCAGCAAGAAGCCATCTGAGGTGGAAACAAAATATTCACAGCCTGAAAAGGAGGGGCTAGCAGTTGTATTGGCCTCTGAGCACGTTCAAATATTTCTCCTGGGAAAGGCGTGTACCAGTGTAACTGACCATCAGGCGCTACTATCTACGAAACCCACACTGCAAGATGCCCCCCACGTAGAAAGGTGGGACCTATGACTGCAGGACTTTGATTTCACCATACTACTCAAGCCTGGCAAGGAATGAACCCAGCTGACATCATGTCACGTCACCCCCTGCCTAACGCTACAATGGAAATATCGATGGCAGAAGAATACGTCAACTTTCTCACACAACAAGGAACCCCGAAAGTAATCGCGAACAAAATGTTGCAGGAACAGACTCGACAGGATGGTCTGTTAGAGAAGTTAAGAGAGCTAATAAGGTCTGGGAGGTGGAGAGAAGTGAATAGTGAAGAGTCAAGAGACCCCAATGGAGCTAGCTGCATTCAGGCGGGTACGTGAGGAACTCTCAATATTAGCAGATGGTCCTGTGATGCGAGGACATTGAATAGTCACCCCACAAAGTCTGCATAAAGCTGTCATTGAGCTAGTACATGAATGGCACAGTAGCTGCCAAGCGGCAAATAAGGGACACCATGTGGTTCCCAGTAGTAGATGAAATGATGGAATGCACCTTCGGCACCTATCATCTCTGCCAAAGCACCTCGAGAGCAAATGCTCCGGAACCACTTTGAATGGCTGAACTTCTGGAGCGACCCTGGACCCATCTTGCTATCAATTTCTTCAGACCATTCAGAGAAAACAAGTACTGGATGGTCTTCATGGACAAGTTCTCACGATTTCCTCATGTTCAGCTGCTGGCGTCCACTTCGGCCAGCTCAGTAATACTGGAGCTGGACAACATCTTCTCATTGTGGGGCATACCTGAAGTGCTGAAATCGGATAATGGCCCACCCTTTGCCACTTTTTCCCTTCTCTCTCCCCCGCACTTGCGCGATCTCAATGTCACTTGGCCTGGTAAGATCGTTGTGTTGTCCTCCCTTGATCCTGCCCTTGCCTCGTCGCGCCTTTAAATACTTGTGTGTAGGCGTACTATAAATAAAGTATTGTATCATATCACCCTTCAGCGGCGGCAAATTCTCCCGATTCATGGAGCACATGGGCATACATCACCGGAAGATAATGCCAGTATGGCCTCAAGTGAACGGCATGATTGAGGGATTCATGGGGAGCCTAAAGAAGGTACTGCAACAGAATGAACTACGGTCCATGTCGCTCAATCAGGCTGTTTGCAATATGTTGTGGGACTATTGGAACTCACCACATGGGATGACGGGACGGTGTCTGTCGGAACTGATGTTTGGAAAGAGGACACTAACAAGACTTCCACATAATGCAACTGCAGCAGTGAGAGGAGAAGATGAGCTAAGCATGGTGGATGTGGCCGAAAAAGAACATGAAAGACTACGCCGATGTCAAGCGTCATGCCACAAAATTGAACATTCAGTGCAGAGATTAAAGTTCTCGTGCGCCAGAGACAAGGCAAGAAGACTGATTTGATCCTGTGCATTTAGTGGTCACTCACGTGAATGGCCCGATGATCACCAACCAGATCTCCATGTAAGGTCATCTCGAGTAACGTGTCTCATTTCAAAGTGTTCAAAGAAGGTGCGCGGGACAGTGACGTGGAAGAAAGCGAGGTAACACTGCCTGAAATTGCTGCAGGGGAGCTAGAAGTAGAGGCAATGCCAGAAGGTGCAACGAGACCTGTGCGGTGCATCAAGCGTCCCGTACGCCTGATTTGGAAATATGACCACCAAACTGTGAGTGGACTTTGTTTGCTTGCCAAAAGGGGAACATGTCCTGTCTGGCAAGGACACAGTTAATAGAGCCAGGCTCCAAACCGTCACGGTCACCGGCATCCAATAAGGGGTCAGGACCGCGGCGTATGCACAAGGCTCACTTCGCGAGCTCGGCAGTTGCCGCAAAATAGAATAAAGTGGTTAGACTCACACTACTGGTCGCTGTGTGTTTATGTTCCCTCAGGGCAGAGTCGTGCAGGGGTATTCACACCGACAGGACAGTGACTGCACAAAAATGTGCTGTACATGTTCTTATTTGTAAAATGATTTGCCCGTGTTTTAGCATTGTACCAAGCCCTTTGACCCCAGTTATGTAATTCGAAGAAGTCATCACATGACTGTCAGCAATTTTTGCTGTGATGGTTTGTGACCTTGATTTTGGGTGAAGGGACGTTTTCCTTGTGTGAATGACACTTTGACGGTCCTATGATTACTGTTGCTGACCACAACTGTATTAATGTTTCTGACATAACTATGGTATTGGTAAACTTGATGAAATTTCAACGCTGTGAAGGACCTGTCTGGTTACAAAGAAGGTGTTTATGTGGAAGACCCACGGCCGGGAGACTAGCTCAGGGGAAACGCCCTTGTCTTGGAAGCAAGACAACACAGACCACCACAGGTTCGAATCCCGGTCCCCAGTATTAAGCGTGTTACAAAAAAAAATGAATTAATTAGCCCCACACCCGGCAGGATAGCTTAGGGGCAACGTGTTTGTCTTGGAAGCAAGAAGAGAAACATACATCGGGTGTTGCCAACCGATAACCCTGTATTGCACTCTTAGTGGGATAAAATCCCTTGACAATTTGAATAACAGATTGTGAGTCGGAATCTCCTAGAAAGTGGGAGACACCCCCTCCATAGTATACAAAAAAACTCTTCAGGAGCGAGATAGTTCAGTACTTGTGTATGTTCATAACTAGAATAGGCTATGTATTTAAATAAGAAAGGTGTGCACCTGGTGAAGTCAGTTCAAGAACCACCAAGAACCTTCAAACTGCAGGAGCATAACGTGTTTTTATAAGTATATGTAACAAAATTCATTACAAGAAATGAAAATGAAAATAAACATGAAAATAAACAATTAATCAGTTCAAACCCAAGTCTAAACATACAGTTGGTTTAAGGGTCGAACTCAACATTAACAAATAGCGAATAACTGATAATGTCAAAGAAAACTTCCTTTGAAGTAAATGTACAATACAAATGGTAATTTAGATTCCAAGTTAACATATAGTATATGTAGACACAAGAATGTGGATGGGTTGTAGCGTAACATCCAATGATATACATTCACAATAATTCACATTCAAAAGTAATGATAGTGTGTTTTGTCCTAAACACTCCTGGGAGTAATCGAGTGCCAACGCGTTTCGGATTCAGTTGAATCCATCTTCAGGGCAGGAAATGTGTAGTTCCTTCGTGCATAAGTGGGTGTTCCTATGGAAATGTAAGGAAACTAATTAGCTCATGGGGAATTCAAAAAAGTAAAGGTTGTATGTAACATCCAAAGATAGGCACTAACCTTAATGGAGAGAGTTCTAAACCATGTGATATGATCTGTACGGGAAACAAGAGGTATAGTATCGGCTTGTAAGTTACTAGGTTTGTGTTCCCCTAGAATTCAAAACTTTTAGGAGGGAAGAAGGAGTAAAAGTATGACTCACCACGTCCAGAGGCAAGTCTAAGGCACCCCGGGTGTGAGTGGATAAGACTGACAGTCGCTCGCACAGTACGTGTGCTGTAAAGAATCAAAAAATGCAAGTTTTACTTTTCAGACGAATTCCGTGACGAGGGCGAATTCATCTCATGACAGTGTAAAATTCAAAGTCACTGTATTAGCTGAGTCAATAGTGTCTCATGGAAAAGGTCGAGTATCACGCCCGGTTATGGCAGCTGGTAAAAGCCTATTCTATGTAGCATTGGGACTGAGCATGTAGCTCCTGTAGGTCCATTCTTACCTGCATTCACGATGCGGATGCAGTGTATGCGAGATCCGCCAGGTAGGCTGTCGGTTCCCAACTGTGAGTTGTTGAGAGGTCGTCATGGCAGCCGCGCGCATGCGCGGTCCGACGGTGGACGCCATATTGGAGGGGGCATACGGCGGACAAAAGGAACGGGATACAATGGTTTACAAAAAGTGTTCTAAGCGTACCTCAACTCTAAATTGCTAGTTTAGATTGTGTGGCGCCTCTAGGTGCAAGCCGAAGCCATTTATGACACTATTCACCCCCGATCTATGTAAGACTCGCAACGCGAGTAGGTTGTCATGGTGATAATCGTCAACATGCACGGCGCTGCAGAGTGCAGCGTCTAATTCCGATCAGTCATGTCCCGGATGGAAAAGAGAGATCGGCTCAAGTAAGTAAAACCCAGTCAAGCATTGCAATGATGGGTATCTGTATAAAGCATCGACTGCTCCTACGGAGGAGCACCGGTGCAAATGGCATATATCGAAAATGGATTTCAGCCCAAGACTAGCTAGAGAGAAAGGGGTAAATGTATGCTGGGTCGAATGAAGTGTAGATGTGTAGGGTGTGTGGGGGGGTACCACCGCAGTTAGATAACTGCGCGGTGCCCCCCTCACACACATGGTTCACAATGCTAAACCAGACAGAGGCACATCGCCAGGGAGTATCGGCGTGTCGGTCGACTGGTTTGCTGAGTATAGTGGTGAGTCATTGATACCTATAATTGACCATCAGCCATAATAGTATGTATAAATACAGCAACAGTTATAACATTGTGCAGAAAAACACATGGAAAATGCAAGGAGAGAAAAATGATGAAGTTGCACATAAAGATCACTCATGACATGAAAATGATTTTACATTTAAAAAGACAACTTAAAAAACCAAAGGTGTCCAGCAGATAATTGCAGATAATTGTGTAATATTAAACGAAACACATCAGATCAAATTCGCAGTTCATGCCCCTAGGGGCTAGGCAGTCCAGCAGATCAATCCAAAAAATGTCTCTTTGTAATAGGCGTCTATGTACATCCCCGCCCCTTGGGCCTACCTGTACTTGTTCCAAGATAATACATCTCAATTAGGCAACTGTGTGCCTTGCTTCTAAGAAGTGCATTGACACAGGAGATCTCAAACTTTTCGTGCTAATGTTTGATTTATGTTCCATCCATCTCAACTTAGCTTTCCTCATGGTTATACTCACATAGTACCAACCACAGGGGCATTTTAGTGCATATACCACATTTGTTGAATCACACGTGCATGAATGTTTAAGTGTGATGGATTAGCCAGTGTGTGGATGAGAGATGGTGTTGCCTAGGATGAGATTACTGCAGTGTTGGCAATTGTAACAGGGTTGTGTACCCTTATGTTGTACACTTGATGAGGGGTCTGCCACCGATTCGGCTCGAATTAGGCTGTTCTTGAGAGCCTTACTATTTCTATATGCGAAAATAGGGGGCTCTTGAAAGAGGGATTGAGTTTCGGGGTCCATTTGTAGCATTGGCCAGTTCTTATGGATGATACTCTTGATCTGTCTGCTTTGATTAGAGTGCGTTGTCAAATATACCAGACTGTCCTCCTTGTTCTTGGTTTTGGTCGTGAGCAGTGTGTCCCTCTGAACATTTGTTACCTTGTCTTCAATCCTAGCAATCGAGGCCTGCAAGACCACGCATATCAACACACGTTTGAATCCCGGTCTTGCGCTTAGAAGCCGATCTCAGGCATTAAGCGCGTTATAAAAGAACAATTATGATAATTATTATAATTATGATTAAAATAAATAGAATGAAGAAAATACAGGCTATCGGCAGGCTTCCTGAGCCATTTATTCTATAAAGGGACACTTATATCACCAGCCCTATAATACAGATTCAACTATGACATTTGTTTCTTGGATTTCAATTTTATTAATCACAGTGCAATACTTTAGGCTAACATATGCCACGGCTCTGCTGTAGAGCATGCATGACGTTGGAGACTTGGAGCTGAAACTTTTCTAAAAGGTTCCTCAAGGGTGAGATTGGGTCAGACATACAGAATTATATTAGGTTTCCATTTGACAGGTGTGCCATTCAGCTCTTTATCAAGTGGCCTACACATGAAATGGAAGAGGGAGGTGGGGGACATGCAGCTCATATTTTGTTATGTTTCCTCTCCCTACTTTGCAGGAGCCATTTTGTGTTCGACTACATGTCTTCAGTTTAATTTTATCCTCTACTGCTGTTATATTTAATGTATGTGTCATACATCCACCGTAAGGCTGTGCATGCCCCCATTGGCTCCACCGTGCCGTCTTGCCTGAAGCAATGCTATAGGAAGTGTTATAAATGGATACATTGTTATTTGATAAAATTAGCCCTAACCGCATCATGTGGCCTGGACCACAAGGCATATGGTATTGGTCAGACCGCAGCTTCTTTCACGTGGGATTTTTTAAAAATTCTTCTTTCCGTCTTGTCGACGCGCCTCGGTCCTGCGGCTCTGATACCGATTGATCCATTGCGCAACCTCAGTTAAAGAGTCATTGTTTCTGGGTGCCCATTGCTGGTTATTCCCCCTGGCCCCCTTCCAGGGACGACCAGCGCAACCCCATTTGAGAGTGATATGTGGCTACATCCTCGTTGTGCTAATTGTGCATGCAGGCTCCTAGATTTCCCATTAGTGCCGGCTAGTCTTGTGTCTCCGAATAAATGAGGCTTTTCATCTCTGATTGGACACGTATGAGGAGCATGACAAAGGGGTTGCATAATCTGGCAGCCACTGTTGTGTATTCTTTGCATGCACGGTTAGGAAGGCATTTTTTATTGGAAGCATCCGCACCAGTCTACTCTCTTCAGCTTTTTGAAAGAAGAGCCTTATTTGAAAAGCAAAATATTGGACGGATTAGGCAGGTTGAGGAGAGCATCTTCAAGTGCTGAGCAGAGCGTTTGTTTTGGAAAGGTTTGGACTTTTCGAATTTAGTTTTTTAGGCAGTGGTCGAAGTGTACGAAAAGAAGTAGTGGAACTATGTTACCTGCTGGCCTGCCCCTGCTCCCCACACACCCCATTGACACAACCCCTCCCACACACAATACACCCCCCAAACAATTGCACCTGCTGTTTAAGGGAACGCTCAGTGCAGTGCACTGAAAGTGAAGGTTTCAACTTCTCCCTACACTTTTTTTATTTTAAAACAAAACCATTCCAGAAATGTTTCTTTTTAAAATAAAAGTATAGGAGCTGTACAAGGTAATTTAAAAAAGTATAGGAGCACCGCTCCCGCTCACTTCGACCACTGTTTTTAGGAACGTAGAGACATAGCGTGGCTGCTAGACAAAAATGTAGACACCTTTGAGCCAAAGTAGGTTGAAGCAAAACATTCTGGAGGCTTGGAAGAAAGTACGCTCTTGCCGGGAATGCAAGGGAAAAATAAAACTGCCTGGCTAACGCTTTTCAGTGCAGGGCAGGCAACATGAATTTCCTGAACTGCATGTGGGGGATGTGATTGGAAATATGTCAGTAGTCAGTTCTTATTAGTTTTGCGAAGTGAAGAATGCATTGCTTGTAGCTGTTCAAGGAAGTGTTTTCTTTGGGTGCCTTGAACAGCGCACAGTGTTGTCTGTTCCGATGTGGGGGTGTTTGGAGAGAAGAGTCTAATTAGCCGTCTGTTGGTCTGCAAGATGGAAATCTAAAGTGTTGAGTAAGCAGGTTTTCATTTGCTCTGGCATTTTGAGAACCACCAATGTTTATTAAGTTCTCCCCCTACTTTAATTTGCTCCTCGTATGCAGGGGGATGAAGCTTGCCTGAGAAGTAGTTATCCCAAATAAGTGTGCCTCATACAGTGTGCTGAATTCTCCTCGCCTTTTGTGGTAACTTTAGCTGAGGAAAGGCTATACTCTTAAGAGGGGTGTGATTGTGGTTCAGTAGCAGTACAAACAGCGAAACATAAAGGAATTTCTATTCAAGCTCCTATTAAAGTATACACTTTAATCAAACACACCATGTACAATAATAACTAACTAGAAAATACTGTAAAAGCCGACTCTGTGGAAAAGAACACAGATTATGTGAAGATATCCCAGATGCAGCACTCTGGATGATCAGACCGGGGAGGAAAGGCAATTAAGACCACAATATTCCAAGCATATTTTGCTGAGGTTACTAAAGGTATTCAAATTACCTAGGCAGTCTCTAGGGCTGAACGATTGACCAGGGGGCAGATACTAGTCAATAATACCTTTGCAAAGGTCTTGTTGGTTCGATGGCATCGAACCAGGCATCCCAGCATTGATCACATTCGAAGATGCAAGTTGGCGTCGAGTCTGGGTTGAACGGAAGGTGGCTGTGTTCTCAAATCGTCAACTCGTGCTGTGGGGATTGGGTGATCACCAGGTCTGTTGACAGTGGTGAGCTGGTACCAGGGTGCTCAGGTGAGTTGATTCTATGCAGGAGGCTTGGAGACAACTGTTCGGGAGTCACCAGAGCTGGGTCGATCGACTTAAAGAAATGGCGATGACAAGGCTAGTGCTTTGGATGGAGACTTCGAGCAATGCAAGGCAGTAGCACTTCAGTGGTCTGAGCTGAGACAATGACACGCTTCAGCTGGCGTAGTGTGGCAGCGAACCGAGTCGAACAGGCAAGCAGTGGTTCGAAGAACAATCAACGGCAAAGCAGCGTCGAAGGGTCCTGATGGTTGGCTTGGTGTCGTGGCTCACAGCGGGTCGATGTCGACAGCAGGAATCTCGGCTGTTCTGGCTTCGAATGTAATGCGAGTCCCACTCCAGGGACACAAGGGTCAGGGTTAGTCCTTTCTCCGTCTCCGAAACATGGTGGAGGCTGGCACACACCTTCAGGGGACCTGCAACACAGTGAGGACCCAGGCAACAGGGAGTTGGCAGAGATGTAGTCTTGGTCCAGCAGCAGAGGTCACCCCTAATGGTCACTGGGGATGGTTAGGGGACAGAGCTTGCCTCTTCTTGGAACACCTGCCTTCACCTCACAACTGGAGGGCTCCAGATAGGACTGCTCTCCTAGCAGGGTACAACACAATCTTCTTTCAAGATTGGAGTCCAAAGAAGTCGTGTTGAGAACCCTTCCTGTAAAGGCACAAGTCCACAGGAAATTGGACTAAAGCTAGCCTGCTCCTTGCTCTGGAAATGAGTGGACTTTGCCTTTCTGACATCTTCAGAGGAGAATTGCCTAGCATTTCGGTGCTGTTACTGCCCAGGTGGGTGGGTCCAGACTGATCTGGATATGTCTCCTCTGTGAAAGGTACAGTGAGCTAAAACAGGGTTGTAGAGCTGGGAAAGCTCTCATAGAACAGGTTATTTGAACCATGTGTGTTCTCATTAAAGGGGCTCCCACTATTTTGTATAATGTGCAATATCAATTTAATGTGGCAGGAAGAAGTATGAGAGATGCTGTCCACCATGCCCCAACTCTGGTATGGGTTATATTTACTGTTTGCCGTGCACCCATGCCAGGACACCCAGAGTTATGCATTTTTTAGAACAGGGATGCGTTTCATGAATGCAGCCCCTGCGCAAAAGAGACTTGTCTGTCACTGCCGCTGTTAAGAGGGAACCTGTCCCACTGGCAGAGCAGGTGCTGCGACTCATGATACTGATGCAGCAGGGCACAGGTACACATTATGCTTTTGCCATGCTTCTTGTGAAAGGGGAATCTGACCAGCATATTTCCCTTTCAGAACTGAAATTACCTGCAACATTTCATTTAATAAATATTAAAGAAATTCTAGGGGTCCTACCCCCTTGCCAGATATTCCTCACAGAAACACGCAGAAGAACATGTACCAAAGAGTAAGCACAGCTGTTGCTGGTGGAAGCATTTTGGAAGAGCAGCTGTCGTATTAAAATTCAACAGTGGCCGCGGAGTGCCGAGACGTGTGCAGTCTCAGGCTGTCTTGGCCAGGCAGGGACACCAGCTTACTGAGGCGGGTGGAGGCGGTCTGGTAAGCACAATTTATTTTTCCATATTTGCGGCTGCCTTACGTGTCGCTTACCCTTCCTTTATTGCCACCCTTGGCTGTCCGTCGTCGCCCTGCTTGCCCCATAGCCTTCTCGTCCTTTAACTACAAATACAAATATGTTTTTTGAGGTACATCAGCCCCTACAGTAATATCCTTCCCAACTTGTGACCCATTCCAACTCGACACTGACAGGGCTTCAAGTTAAACCTGATTTTCTGCGGCTCCTGCTGCCTCTGCTCTTATCCACGTGCCCTTGTCTTCTCCAATCAAGCCTTTTAAAACAGGTAAGTCTTTCCAAGGGAAAATCACTGATTTTCTGGGAAACTAAGGTGGCACTACAATTCTGGAATCAATTGAGACTGCTAAAGCAAGCACAGCAGCTATGCCGTCTGACGAAGGGACAATCTAGTCACTTTCTACTATGAAGAGAATTATTGGCACTTCAAAAGCCAGATCACCTGAGAATCTGTTTTCTCAGGAGGGTGCTCCGATGATCCCGCCAATAGAGCACCATAAGACTATGGATGATGCCTTCAGCAGAACGCCATCCTTATTTTTATCAAACAACTCCAATTCCTTTGAGACCCCTGCTTATTCCTACGATCATACACCAATGCCTCTGTTTTCCCCTCAATTAATTGATTCTTCAGCACCCTCGAGCGGAGGGCCCCTCTTCATTGAACTTTGTTTTGAACTCTGTAGTGAAGCCTTATGAGAACATGAATTCAAAGACCAAAAGGCTACTCTGAACACAATCGATTTGAAAGTAAACTTTCTAGGGGTTTATTTGTGCTAGGTTCCTGATTCTGAACAATTGGAAGGGTCATCCCAGTGACTCTGTTTTCCCTCTGCAAAACCAGCCTTTACTTTCATTTACTTGCCAGCCAGATGTGCTACTGCCATCCTATCTCGCACACAATGCGAAGCAAGTGGAATCAGAGAACGAGATGCTGAACTTAAGCCAGCTATCTACTTATTCTTTTGACATTGATACCGACTTAGGCAATCCGACTTCAAAGAGCAATAATAACATGCCTCCAACAACCAGCAATAAGATGGTAGTTTTGTTTTTTAAACCTGCAAGAAAAGAGATCTCGGCAGGTGGGACCAGTACCTGGTGTTGATCCCTTGCAGTGCTCCTTCCACTTAGAAGGCCGTTCTTTAGACAATTTCAATGCTTATCGTATCCATCTCAAGCAACTGTTTGAGTACTGACAGGTTGATTACTCTAAATTGACACTAAATTGACACAATGTTCTCAGCTTGTTTGAGGACATCCCTCGTTTTCTTATGATGAAATTAAAAGACATCGAGAAAGTTGAATTTACGTCGCCAAACAGAAATGACATGGTGACGCTCCATTTATCTTCTGATTCCACTGCCTCCATACTACTGGACGAAGCTCCTTCTCTTCAGTCCTTGGGTACGACATTTACAGCTTTTCTGACCAAAAACCTGAAGCCATCTCTGATATTTATCAATCTAGGATGAAAAAAAGAATGAATTTTCAAACAAATGCTTTTTCTGTTCTAATTGATAGAAATCAAATTAACAAGCGGAAAGTTGTAGTGTCTAACCTGGCACCTCTGTACTCTTTTTGTGGGGAAGAAAAGATGTCCTCCCTTGTTTCCAAGCTCTGCAATTCCAAGCAACTTGGTTCCATGATAAATTTGCGCTACCCTAATGTCCTTTCTTTCTTGGAATACTAGAGGGCACTTCCATCTTTTCAACTCTACCAAGAACTATATTACCTTGTCTGACTTTGACATTCTCTTATTTCAGGGAACTTGGTTACAGGAGAAACCGCTGTTAAATGGCTATAAAGCCTTTTTGTGCTGCCCAGGGGGGCCCAAAAGGTTATCCTGCTGGTGTCTGCCTAATGGCCATTCAATCTAATTCTTCTGCTCAATGTGAAATGTTGTCCTGTAGTGTCACTTAACTTAATCTGGTGGGACCCTTGTGGAATTAATCAAATTCTTTCTTCGATTTGCTTTTAATTATATTAGAAAGCTTGTTCGATGCTACCAAGGGAGAAAAATGGGTGATAGGCGACTTCAACTCTACATGCATACATTCTTTTCTTCACTGTGATAGGCTTTAACAAGAGGCGTCAAAAAAGGGTGGGAAATGTATAATTGATTTTATGAACCTGTGAGGGCTAATTATGTTGAATGTAAATGGGGGCTGCGACACTCCAGCTAGACCTACTTGGTCTAGAAGCACGTCTTCCTCAACAATTGACTGTTTTCTTGACAACTTATCTCTTTGACCGCTGCTGGTATTTCAAAGTATCAGACTCAGAAGCCAGTTACCATGCAACTCTACACATTTCTTTATTGTCAAATACCACACCTGTAATTGGCACTTCTTGTAAATCCATTATAATAGAAAATCAGGCAACTAGACTTGACTGGGTTCTGAAGATGGTTGACAAATTCAACGATAAATTAGACCGGTTTCTAAAGATTTATTTGGAGGCATTTACTGACCTTTTTGAGATTGCTGAGGCTCTGTATTTCTTCACAAGCCATTTCATATTCAACCTTTTCAAACTCACTCTTATGACAAATCTGTTTGATTGAAGAAAAAAGAACTGAGACATAATTTACGCTCTCTACGCAAAAATAACGATCATCATTCCATACTATTACCTTTCCTTTATTGCCACCCTTGGCTGTCCGTCGTCTCCCTGCTTGCCCCATAGCCTTCTCGTCCTTTAACTACAAATACAAATATGTTTTTTGAGGTACATCAGCCCCTACAGTAATATCCCTTCCCAACTTGTGACCCATTCCAACTCGACACTGACAGGGCTTCAAGTTAAACCTGAGACATAATTTACACTCTCAACGCAAAAATAACGATCATCATTGAGATGCCCAAACAATGTTAACTATCATGAGGGCTAATCGGGAAAAGAGCTTTTGGCATGTAATCAACAAAGTTGACTCTTTTCAGGTTTACTCTCAAACAAATTTTATCGCAGAGTCTACATGGAAAACTCATCTTGCACAACTGTATGCCATGCCAGAATCCTCACATTTTTTCTTTTCTTCCCTCGACAGCTGAATTATGGCATCTTATATTTGAACTTTAAGACATTCACTATATGATTTGCAGGGCCAATCCATTGCATGCTCCGGGCACCTCGCTGTGGCAACATTCAAGGGGAATCTATCCCTGTGATCAACCATCACATTCAAATTATTCGAGTCTTCAATGCATTCCTAAGTCATGGAAGTTTTCGTATCTAGTTCCAATCTTTTAATAAAGGAGACCGAGAGGACTCTCTAGACTATCGGCTGATTGCTCTTCTTGATGCCTCGAGTAAAAGGTTCTCGACTTTAATTTTAAGAACTTGGAAGACTGCCTTAATGAGTCTAGGACCTGGAGCCTCAACAAGTCAGGTTTTAGAAAGGGAATGAGCACCCCTTTAAATAACTTTATTTGATCCATTCTGTAGTAACAGGCCATAATGCAGCGCTCCCCTGTATATCTGGCCTTTGTCGACCTCACCTAGGCATTGGACAGAGTAAACTGACTCAAACGGTGCAGTAAAACGAATGCTCTTGGCTTCCCTAGATTTAATATCATCAGATGCATTCATTTCGATACCTGTGTCAGAATACGTTTAAATGTTAAGAGTTCCATGTTGGGATAGGTGCCTATTTTCCATGGGCCATGCTAAGGTTGCGGTCTGACTTTTACACTGTCAAATATCTGGGTATTATGATTGGGCACTTTAAAACTGCAATGATTATTAAAGATCTCCACCCCTAGGTAGTGTCATTCCTGGCTCAATTGAAAAAAAATGATAAAAAACATGGTAATCTCTCAATGTTGCCTCTTTTGATATTATATAAAGGTAAAATAGTCCCATGCCTAATTTGTGGCACAGAGATTGCATTTGCGCATTCCGACCTGCCACAAATGGAGGGCAAGAGCTGGAGACATACCCGTAACCTCTCTCAAGGGGGTTCCCATAGCCACAGTTAGTTTTGAACTAGGATTATGCTCCTTGCATGTGTTAATGGACTGAAAATAATTATTTGCTTAAATAATAAATCCCCCTCCATTTTCACGTTTATGTATAAATGATCCCCATTTTGTCAAGCTTGTCAAATAAGAGCTTAGTGAAATCATTGTATAGTGTTGGTGACGCACAAGATCCTTTTGGGACACTGCAGGTCACAGATACAGGGGCGGGGGGTTGCTGAGGTGTCCGAAAAGACCCTCATAGTCTGATTAGAGAGAAATGATTTGATCCAATTGATAGTGTCAGGCAAAAAGTGGGCAGCAGTTTCAAGGTGTTGGCACAGAATATCATGATTGACCAGATCAAAAGCTGCAGAAAGGTCTAGTAGAAGGAGGATGGACAGGTCACCTTTGTCGTTGTATTGGTCCATTTGTGCTTTCAGGTCTAGAAAAGCAGTTTCCGTTCCGTGACCTGGTCTAAAGCCTGATTGTCTTAGACCCAAGAGATTATCTTCCAAACATGTTTGGATCTGTAGATAGGCTGCCCAGTCAGAGATCTTTAATAGAAGCAGTACTGTGGCGATATGGCGGAAATTGGTGGGGGTGTTGGGGTCTAAGGTTATTTTTGTGAGTAATTGTAGCACACAGGTTATTTTTAAGTCTTCCACGATGGTGTTGGTGGAAAGAGTTATTGATAAGGTCGGTGATGAATGGTGCAAGTTTGGTTGCACAATCTTTTACCAGGGATGTGGGGTGAATGTCACCTTTGCATCTAGAAGGTTTTAGGCCTTTGATGATGTTGATGGTGTCCGAGATGGTCAATGGAGTGAAGACAAATGTATTCTCCTTGCGGGGTTCCGTTAAGGGAGGTGTCATTGGGAGAGAAGGATTGAGTTTCAGTGTTCAGCTTTAGGGCTTATTGAGTATTGGAGCTTCTATCCTGCCGGGGATCCCAGGCTAGGTTAAAGTCTCCTAGTACCAGCCGTTCCCCTGAGGTAAATGCCTCTAGTTCTGTAGGAGTCGATTTCAGAAAGCCCTCCTGGCCTGTGTTGGGACGGGATATATCAAAGCTACTGTGAGTGTTGACGCCCCTATTTCGATGGTAATGAACAGAAACCTCACTCCTTTGTCTGCATGTTTGTTTATAATTTTGGCTTGGACCCCTAACTTGACCGCTATGAGCACCCCTGCCACCATCCCCAGCGCATTGGTCTGTACCATTTCAGAATAGTGCCTTAATCGAAACCTATGTTTGTCCTGTTGCTTAATATGGGTCTCCTGGAGTGCCACCAAATCTGGTTCATGGCGGGTTAAGAACCCTTCCAGCTTTCTAAGGTTTCACTGGGTTATTTAAGCCCTGAACATTAAGCGTTAAGCACTTGAATATGGAACATTGAATGTGTTGACCGACTCCCCCTGGGCCATTTTCATTAACTTCATACTAGCAAGCTACTCATCTCTAGCCATGTGCTGAGTTCCCCACTTCCTTTTCCACAACTTAACCCCCAGAATCGCCCCCCCTTGCCACAAATCCCCTACACAATGATATTTACCCCACCCCACCCCGCTTTCCCTAGTGATAACCACAGTACCTATTGAGTCTTTGGCCCGAGCGCTCAGCAGTGGATCACCAAAATCCCCAGGGCTAACAGTGGGGTGTCCTAAAACCCCAATCAAGTCTTTTCCGTGGAATCCAAGGCTGCATACTCCGTCCCTGCATAGTAGGAGCAACAATTTCACAAATCTGTTGCCAAACAGTTCCTAGTTTCCTCAGCTTCTCATGTGTTGTCTTTAGCATCTGGGCATTTGAGACGGGCACCCCACGATCAGTTATGTTGACCCCTGTTTCGTTTGTCACCTTGTTCCACTCTTGACCATTCCCACGGTTTTGCCAGTTTGGGATGACATGACCCTTCTATCGGTTCCGGACGTGAGTCCTCTTCATCTTTTATGTGGAGCAGCGAGTTAACCCTGTGCTGTCTGCTCTCTATTGTAAAAGTGAAGCCGAAAGGGAAGGTCCATTTATATTTTATGTTCAGAGTTTGTAGTGTCTTCACAACGATATGCATGTCTGAGGTCTTGGTAGAGCTAGATTTCTGCGCCATTATACGTAATTGGTTCTGAATGTCTGGCTGCCCTGAGGGTCTGCTCTTTTTGTGGATATTGTGCACACACGACCAGAACCTCTGTAGGGCGTGCCCTTGGTTCTAATCTTTTCGTGCCTGCTCTGTGGACCCTGTCCAGGGGGATCCCGACTTCTGTCATCTCCTAAAAGGTCCATGAATATGTGTGGAATTGCCTCTTTTAAATCAGTCTCCCCTATTGATTCCGGAAGATTTCTGATGCGTGTATTTGACCTCCTGGATCTATTTTCTAAATCCTTGCACTGTATTTTGAGATTATGGGCAGCTCTGTTCCAGGGCTTCGTCCCATTGTTTGTTGTCCTGGATTAGTTATTGGATGGCTTTTTTGTTTGTGTGTGTCATCTCTCCTAGTGATGTTGCGTCCCTTTTGAACTCTGTTAGCATCTGTTTGATCACCGTCATAAAGGTGGTGAATTGTGTTTGGAACGAGGCAGTGAATTTCCCCTGAAAGTCTTAGAAGCATCTCACCAGGTCTTCTTTAGAACCCGCCATAGATGAGCTGGTCTGTAGCCCCTGTTGCCGAGCAAGTTGGCGTTTCGGTGCAAGGATGGTGTTTCTGTAGCCCAGTAGTTTTGCAGTGAGTTATCTCTTGTAACTTGTGGCAGGAGCTGTCTGGCAGAGGTGGATTTCTTTCTGATCCCCGGCATATGCTGTCTCCAAGGGCGGCGGGAGCACTGCCCACAAGTTCCCCTGAGTGTTCCGGGCTGAGGAGATGCAATACGTATTATAGTTAGTGGCTGCAAGATTCTCACAGATGTCTAGCGAACCCACCACTGTGATCCGCCTGCAGCGCCCCTTATTAGACCACTGAGGGGGATCTTCTGTGGACAGTTTAGTGTGAGCCTGCTCCGCTATTTCAAGCACCCCCAGTCGCTAAATGGCACTAGGCCCACTGCTGAGTACCGCACTCACCAAGGCAGGCGCCTCACCACGGGGTCCGCACTCAGAGGGGAACGATGCTAGGTCTGATGGCCCAAATTGCAGCCATGTTGTTCGAGGTGGGGCAGCCTACCGCTCCTCCTTGGGTGTTCGTTGCGGCTCTCCCTGTCCGTCATTCTTCTTTATGTGCCAGTTTGTGTAGATGGCCCCATCGTTGCTGTCTGCTGGTGGGGGCCCTGATGTCAGCCAGTGGGGAGAGATGGGGAGGGCCTTCTGTGAGTCTTCATGTGCACCCACACTGTGTCAGGGCTCTTCCTCCCGCGTGTCTGCGATGCCCCCCCTTGCTGTAGGTGAGAACTGGAGCGCAGAGGGCCTTGCCCCGCGCCGCCTTGTACTGGCGGGAGGTGTTTCCTCAGGCAGTCCTCTCTCTCCACAGTGCCACGCCAGTCTCTGGGGCTCCCTGTGACGTGCCAGTGGTGTTTCTGCCCAGCAGCCCTCTTCCTGGGGGCTCCGTGCCACAGGCCGGAAAAGCATGGTCTGTCCCAGTCGCAACGTGTCCTCCTTAGGTTCGCTCTAGATCTCACATTTACTCCCTGCGGAGGGAGGGGGTCAGAATGACAGGTATGAGAGCCAGTATCTCTGTTCCAAAATCAGTGCTGACTAGCTCATGTTGCGATGTGGACTTGGGGATGGAGCAGGCACGGACACGTTGTTACTGTACAGTGGCCATCTTGGAATCGGCCAAGAAAAGAGTTTATGGTGACAACAATATCATCAAGCTTTGCATTCACTGTAGCAAAGCCTGCCTGCGTTGCGGTGATATAGGGATCCATGTTAGATGCGCTCGAGGGACCCGCCAACACAGGTCCCAGCTGTCGTGTCTGTCCCAGAGGCCATCCCCCTGCAGGGTACTTGTGAATGAGTCCGTTGGCCCCTTCTTGTGCTTTCCGCCACCTCGGGTCATCACTACAGGAGGACGTAATAGTGCCACTCTACCTCAGGTACTCTGGATTTCTCCACCTCAAGAAGCTTGAGATGACCGGGCAGTGCAACGCTTCAGGGCTATGACTGAGTGTTACACTTACAATGCCCGACTGGTAGGCACTAATATATGTCGCCCGGGTCAGTTGCCAATTTCAAGAGTTTGCCTAAGCCAGCAGTGGCAGTGTTTCAGTTGTATAAGAAGCGCGTCTCGCCGAACACGCAGTTTCTCCCCTCACACAGTGGCACAGTCTAGCTGGAGCACATCGCCCGAGCCATGCCACAGGGGCAGGCATGCTCCGGGTGAGAGCCGCAGCAACCCCCGCAGCACTCACCCTTTGGCTGGGGGACTCCTGCGCGGGATACACCAGGAAAACAATTTGGGCCGCAGCCTATCAGGCTGCACACTCACGCTCCCAGGTGAACGTACCTGCTGTCTTCTCGCAGATTATACTGGCTTCAGTGGAGCACAGGGCAGCCCCAATCCCTGGCCTGTTGCGGTACCTCTCACGGATCCGTGGCCTGGCCTCCCCCTCAGCAACATCCACAGCTCCGCTCATTGCGTGCCGACGCCCTCATCTCGATCCGGCCTCATCTCAGAGCAGGATCTGCTGCCTCACTTCCCGCTGCCAATCTTCTATGTCGGAAGTGTCTCTCAGGGACAGGTCTGCCTGAGATTCCGTCAATGCGCCGACATCATCCCAATGGATCCTAAAATGGTGTAACAATCTAATCCAGATTGTAAGGATGCAGAGCTGCACGTGTGAGCAGCTGTCAACATTGCTTCTAAACAGCATATCCCCCATGTTCCTTTGAATTCTCTTGTGGGCAATAGAGACAGAGACTCTGCACAATTGCAGGGCCCGACATAGTGTCAACTTGGACACTAGGTAGCCTCAGGTTCATAATGCAGATAAAGCACTGTCTTTATTATGACAAATCTTTGGATGTTGTTACTTCTCCCCGAGGGGGCGTCCCTTCCCATGAGGCCAGGGAGGTGAGGCTGCTAACCGATTGTCTCCCTGGGGTCTTACTCAGCGAGAGGGTCTCATGGGAAGAGAATCCCCCTCTAGGGATAAGGACGACCATCTAAGGGAAACGCAGTATGTCAACCCTCCATCACCTCCACCCACCTCCTAAACATTCTCCTATCCCCTCACTCAACCCCCTGTAGACCACACTTCCATTTGCTTCTGTAGCATTAATAACTCAGGATTAACTGGGATGAGGAAGAGTAGGGATGACTTTAGGAAGATTTCCCTTGAAGGTACTGGGACAAGGAGAACATGCGGAGCAAGAGTCCTCAAGAGAACATACACACACATTCTAGTTGTTTTGCTCGACCGAAGATAAAAATAGAAGGACTTACCAAAACATCTAGCCCTCCTTGGAGGAACCACAAGTGTGAAGGCGGTGTAGCGCAGGAAGAGGAAGTAGATTGGGACGCAGAGGAGGGAGCTGAGAGGCGCAAAGCCGGTGCAAGTAAGAGGGACAGCACAGCAAGCTTGTGGATGGACGCTCCAGGCATATCTAAAGCCTATAAGATGCAGAGGAGGAACTCTGCTCAACCGGGAAGAAGTCGCAAAGCCGCCATAGGACAGCAGAAGCCCACGAAAGCTACAGGGACCCCACAGCTGTTGCTGGATGCCCAGGAGAGGCTGGAACCCTCGTGGACCATGCACAAAGGTACATGGGTTTCTGGGAAGGTGTTGGGGACCGGATAGGGCTGTGGCAGATACAGAGGGGCCGCAGAGAGCTGCCAAACTCCTGCTGGTACTGGCAGGGGAGCCCAGGAAGCAGAAAAAGCCAGGAAGAGTTGGATGGGAGACCCTACCCGAATTGTGAGAAGCCAAGGGGATGGTAGAGAACATATTCCTCATCGCATCATGAAGACTGAAGAGTAAGATAAAAATAGGCTAATGCCCACCCAACCAAGATTACCAGAATCGTACTTGGCAGGTTAGTGAACCAAGTTGATCCAAGCATTAACTGTCTGAGAAAGGTCGGGGGAAAGGAGATATTTCTCCAACCGTTGTAAACTGTAATAAGAAGCATGCGAAAGGCCAGGGGAAGGGAGTCATTCCACCAGGTATTGTGAACCATGAAAGAAAAGCCAAGAAAGTGTGAGGGCAAAGCCAAGGAAAGTCGGGGGAAGGCAGTCATTCCCCATGGCTGCGTATGGAGAAGAGACTCTGAAAGTTAGACACCTGGAGAAGGGAGCCATTCTGCAGGAGTTCAATATTGAAGAAGCAACTATGGGTAGTATGGTTTGTTGATGTTTGAACTGGAACTTAACCTGGAGATCCTGACTGAATCTGTGGTATTTTAGTTCAGGTAGGGGAAACTCCTCTTAGAGTTAGGGAAAGGTATGTTTCTCTTTATTTTCTGGTATAATAAAAGTTTATGCCAACAACCATGCCACCGGTTTGTCAGTCCCCTCCTTCTGCACCCTTACATTATTCACAGATGATTAAGTTGATCTGTGTTTGTCATTGATAATTTGATTGGTGTCCCATTCCTCTCTCTTTATTAATTTGGTAGTATTACAATACATGATGCACAAGTATCCGTTTATCAAGATGTATTAATGAGATTCTGAATCATGCGCACATAGTAATGTATAACCAATAATATCAATGACATTTTGACAATTATACTTTTACCCATTGATATTCGACATTTGATGCACAAATTATGAAGATAATCTGGGGATCTATTGTATATAATTGAGAAATACCCACTTGGCCGTTACTCTCATCGCCAACATATATTTGCATGAATGCTTGAGCACACTGCTGTATTCCCCGAGCCATAATGAATATTTCATATAGCCCATTAGGTCAATATTATATACAAAGGGTTTATTAGGACCATCATGGATGTTAGATTTTTTTAGTCATGTAGCATATTGGCATTACAGTTTTGCCATAATGAGACGATGTGCCCTAAGGTGGCGGGCCGATCCTTTTTTGTGTTAAATATTTTTTTTTAAAAGGAACTTGCCTTTCTTGTGCGGTGCAGTGCTGCTGAAAGCCTTAGTCCGTTTTCCATATTGATGACTTTGATGTCATCTGTGCCGGGCCGCACAGGAAAGGTACATTTCTTTTCTTTTTTTGAAGAGATCATTCGCACCGGTGTAGGAAACTACATGGGTGCTATGGTGAGGGGATGAGGAGCGGGGAAAGGTAGGGGGCGCTGGCTGCACAGGCAGCTTGGAATGCAGGCTTGTACCATACAGTACAGCCCAGCGTTCCGAGCCTCCTGATTGCCTGGCACCCCCCTTGATGGTGCTAATGCACAATATTTCAGTGTATGGATACTCCTGTGTAAATAATCACTAGTAATGAATTCACAATATTTTTGACATAACAGGGTAATCAATTGAATTACATCAGCTTGGCATTGACTTTGTAAATGATTCCATAAAAATGTTCATGGACACAGAGATGGCAAATTGATGAAATGACCCATCTGGTTTCTTAACATTTATAACCAAGACTAAATTCTGAATGATGCAATGGTTCATCATTTTGATTTTATTATTGTTTTTATTGTAGCTTTCCGTGACAAACCATGCCTTAGTATGAATGACCTAGCAGTTCGACTGGACTGCGCCTATCGGAGTGGGATCAAGCATGATTTGCATTCACTCTTTCTGTAATGGCATAGGCAACGTATGATGGTCTGGAGGGTTGCCCAGAGCAATTGCCAGAGGTTTCAAATTAATTCTAAACCTTCCAGCCATCACCTCTTTGTTTTTCTTAGCAGGAATATTTGCTATGAAATTATAATCTATATTTAATGAAGTATGAACTCTCTTGTCATTAGAAATATGATAAAATTATCAGGTCCATTGCAGATCGTACATGAAAAGCAGTCCAATATGGCGCTCACCACAGAAAGTTTGAGCAAGTGGAAGATATAGAAGAAGAGGAAGGACTTCAAAGCTTATTCTTTAAAACGATTAGTGTAAAGCACTGTAATTTTATGTGTCGGGAAGGTTGGAGAAAGGTTGGTGAACGAGCGAAACGCATCGTTGCTGCCTGGCAGCTCACATGCTCACGCTCAGAAATGTTTTCAGTAAAGCGCATGCACGATTGAGGATTCTTAGTTCGCAAAAGCAAATTCTACATGCTTTCTGGAATGCAAACCATGGAGATTTCTATTTAGAATGTTAAATACTGGAAAGCATAGGGAGATCATTCGGTACTGTGATGAATTGAGAGTATTCACCTCTTCTACTCAGGGGGGGCACCCCCTTTGAGGCTAGAGAGGTGAATCCACTCTGCAAGACTCTCCGTGGGAGTCTGGGCAAGTGGGACCTCACTGGGAGTGACTCTCCTTTAGGGGACCAGGACTCTCATACCCACAAGGAAATCCCTATGCAAGCCACCTTATCTGCATATATGGGACTGCCTCCAGCAATGAATAATGTGCCCTCCTTTTGTTTGGCTCCAGGCAATATTGGATCAACCATGACGCCTGAAGCAAAAGGGCATATTCCCTTAAGATCAAACTTGTATGTAAGACGGACGAGTGGACCAGAGAAGAGAAGAGACGAGAAGACAAGAGGAGGGAGGGAGAGAGATATGCATGGGAATCCGTCTGATGTAGCTACGCATTGGAGGGGTGGAACCGAGTGGAGCACGCAACAATCCAAGAAGCGGAGAACGCCAGAGCGAGATGCCGGAGACCTGGCAACCTGTACAGTAGAAAAGATGCTGTCAGAACAGAGCTTGGAGGACCGTCCAACATGGTGGCGTGATCATAGAAGCACAGTGGTGGGCCTAGGACCCGTCTAAGCACGCTGACACCAGTGGAAGTTGTTGTATCGTGCTTGGTGTGAATGCAGGTTCTTGGGAATGCATGAGAGAATGCTGGTGTGCCTGAGAGAATGTTTAGCTGTGAGTGTAGGAATGCTTTTAGTGAAGGTTCCAGTATGTGTCAGTTGGAGAGCTGCTGCCTGGGTGATGGGAGCCAGTGGTTCATACGTGTCATCTTAATGGATCTTAATGTACTGTAATACAGCTAACCTATGGAACCTGACAGATGTGTCCAAGGAACTTACTTTTCTACAAAAGCATGAGACCTGAAACCTCCCATCAGCAAGCATTTGCTGTGCGCAGCAACCTAGCGAGATGCCAAGAGCTGGGGCGTTCTCCGAACTGAGAGACGAGGAACCAAAGAAACAGACCTGTGTGAGCGCCAAACCCTGAACGCCACCCACGACGAACAAAGGTACTGGGGTGCAATGGAGAAGGGGGAGGCTGTTAGGGGAACATACCTTAAGTTAAGGAAGTTGGGAAAGCTATGATATTGATGTTGGGACATGGAAAAAGCATAACTTATATATATATATATATATATATATATATATATATATATATATATATATATATATATATATATATATATATATATATATATATATATATATATATCTTGAGAGACCAAGGAAAGTGAGTGGAGATATTAAGCATGAGGCTTTGAAAAAGCCAGAAAAAAGAATCATATGAAGAATGGAAGAATAAGTTAACTGTTGAAGAGTGGGAGAATCACTAAATAAGAGACTTTGAAAACCACTATCAGTAAAGATTGCATGTTGTGCAAAAAGCTCGAGGAAAGAGCCTAGTAGGACCCCAGAAGTGGTGGGGTCTCACCCATGATAGAGATAGCAAACCCCAAAATTGTCATGTGGAAAGAGAGTGAAATACTCATTCCGAGAAAGGACTGTAAGACTATTTTAAGAAAACCATTAAGGAAAGTACTGAGAATACTAATCAGCATTACACCATCTTGAAGACGACACCTGTGAGTAGCTGGCAGGAGCTCATGAATAATGCACTGAATCAGAAGGGACCATCTTAATGAACTTGTTGTAGAGAGACATTCTTTTGGCAAACTTTAGTTATTAGTATTAGGTAGGTAGGGTCAGTTAGATTAGATTTTGAACAGAGGACATTTTTGATTTGGACTCCCCGACAACGGGCAAGCACCTTTAGTTAGTTTAGTCGGGCAAGGAACATCCCAGTAGCAATAGGGTAGGATAGGCCTTTTATTATTATTATTATTGAATAAATAAAGAAGAAATGTCCAATATGTGTCCGACTCTTTCTTCCGACCCACCACAGTACAAATTATTCTTCTATTAATGAGGCAGCCACAATGTTTATAAAATATAAACTCTGCCACAATAAATGGTGTACCGACATGTTTACCTGTCTAGAGGATTTCGAGTGCAGCGCTATTCTCCTACGTGGAGGAATATTGTATTGAATATGTATGACAAGGTCTGCATTAGTTATGATTAAGTTGGCTTTCCCACAGGAAGACCAGTTTTTGTGCGGTTTATAACTTTGGTGCCATTTGATGAATCTGCACAAAGCTGAGTAAACTATTTGGAACCAACTCTGAATTTTGTGGGCATATTTGCAGTGGTTTTGTCAAGATCGGTCAAAGTTGTGGGAGGATCCCAAAATTAGAAGAGGACTTTTTGGGCAGCTTATAACCGTTCGATGAATCTGCATGCAACTTTGGAATCAAAATATAGATTCATCAAGGGGGTCAAAGTTTTAGGGGATCCCAAAATGTTCAGCATCGTGATAGACTTGAATGGGGAAATGGGGGAAAAAATGCTTGTAGCTACAGTCCAAATCACTGGACTTTTTTTCAAAAGTGTAAAAATGTAGGAACAAAAAATGGGGATATAACCTTGGTGCCTCAGGCATGGTATGTGGCCGGCTATGTAGCGGTTAGTCTGGCCGCTGGCCATAGCCACCAGGGAGCACCTATGGGGTTAAATTTGGCACTGGGCCTGGCCTGCAGCAATGGCCAGTGTCTACTTTGAGATTCTTAGCGGGGCCTGCAACAGAGCTGAAGCCCATGCCCCAAGGATTATGACCACTGGCCATGGGTGCAAGCCATGTAGCGTGCCACTGCTCCAATTATGGGGTTTAGTGGGCACTGGGCCAGATTATAGGCCACATCCAATGTTTACAATGGGTTGATTAGTGGGGAATGCAACATGACTGAATCTCATGGCACAGGGAGCGTGGCCAGTGGCCATAGCCGCAAGTCATGGACTGTAACCCACAGTCCCACAATTGTGGTATAGGTTTCAATAGGCCAGGCTGCAGTCCATGCCCTATCTCTACTTTGGGTTGGTTGGTGGGACGGTAACATCTTTGAATCTCATGCCCTAGGATTTGTGGCCAGCGGACATGCCGCAAGCCGTGGACATTGGTCCACCATCCTATTATGGAATAGTGGGCATGGCACCAGCTTGCAACAGGTGTAGTGACTTTTGTGGGTGACTTGCTAAGGCCAGGCCATGGCTGATCCTCATGCCCCAGTCACTTGAGCCATAATGTGCAGTGACAGCATGTATTGCTCAAAGTGACACACGTCAATGTGCTCTGCAAAATATATGTTAAAAGAACTTCAATGTTTGATATATTTTAAAGAGGAATTTTTAAAACTTACATAGAGTGCTGGAACAGAATGAAACAACCTCATTTGTATAAAGCGTTGAATTTCACTAAAAAATAACATTGTTAAAGGTGCATTATGGTTAAGTTGTGATGCCCAATTTCTACTGTAGATTGGGTGGCAGGGCTTGCGAAATGGCTGAAGCCTGTGCCCCAGGGATTGCAACCACTGGCCATCGATGCAAACCATGTACACTAGCCCTGATGCCATTATGGCGGTATAGTAGAGACTGGACCATGCTGTGGGCTAGGTGCAGTGACTATTGAGGGTGGTTTCATGGAGCTGGGCCCACAGTTGAGCCTCATGCCCTACACAAGTCAACCATGACTTGCATCCCCAACATGGGCTGCTCAAAGTGATGAACATTAGTATGCACTGCACAAAACATATTTGCTAAGTAGTGTTATAATTCTTTCATACATGTTTAAAGTGACATTTTTAATGACTTACATTGAATGCTGAAACATCATCAGTTAAAGAAAAGGTTGGAATTCAGTGAAGAAACATTGTAAAGTGAAATTATGGTTACGTTGCCCCATCAAAAACCTGAGAAATTCAGTTAAACTTAGTTCAAGGGGCGTTATGGTTTCAGCGCAAAATCTAAAAACCAAAGAAATGTGCCAGTTATGGTAAGCTACGCAGCCATAACTTGCGCCCCAGCCATGCACCACTCAGACTTACACCCAGTGCATCAAAGATGACATCACAAATGGCATTGATGAACTTACTGATGAGATCACATACATCAGTACTCTTCAACAATCTTCATGGAAAGTCCTTAGAAGGACTACTGTTTAGAGAATTGCTACCAACATAAGAAGGGTGATGGGTAGATCTCTCATGAACTACTCCAAGCATCACAAAATGTAATTATTGAAACATAAACTTTCTATGACCTGAAGCATGGATCATAGAAGTTGAGTATTATTAATCTAGTACATTTGGCTTACAATCGTAAATTCTATCACAATCTTGACTAATGTTAAACTTGGTTCCAAGAGCTTAGTATGCAAGAAATGTTAGACATGGGTCTGGATATACATAATATTTTATTTATTTATTTATTTATTTATTTTTGCATTTATAAAGCTCACATGGGGGCCCTTGGGCATCGTGGCGCTGTTACAATTTCGTGCTTTCTTAGTTACAGTTGGATACACATAAATGGCAGATGGAACAAAAAACAACCGGTAGTTGAAGTGTCATACAGTAGATGATACAAGTTATTTTGGCTTACTGGTTCCATGGTTACAGGGGGAAAACAGTAGCCATATATACAATGGAAGTTACAAGATGTTGGTATGGTACTTGCAGTAAAGAGTCATAGTAGTGGGGGAGAACAGTGGGACTGTGTGGCCTATTGGGTCCTCGACTGCTGGTAGGTCAGCGATACAGGATAATGTGGTTGACAAGCAGTTAACTGGGCAGTGATGGAATGAAGAGGGTGAGAGGGGTGACGCTGGTAGGGGAAGTGATGACGACAGGAGTAATTTAGTTGAAGAGTAGGCTCTTCAGTGATTTGCAGAATGCATAGTATGAGGTTTCGCTTCAGAGTGCCGAGGGCAGAGCATTCCAGTTTTTTGGTGCAAGATATTGGAAGTTGGCGCCTCCTGCTTTGGTTCCTTTGAAGAATGGGACGCATATTTGGCTGGCAAGATGGTTTCTTATCGGTCTGGGTGATGTGGCTCTTATTATTTTTTCTGATGGGTAAGGGGGGGCTGTGAGCATGAGGCACTTATGTGTGATGGCCTTGGTTTTGAAAAGAATGCACTCTTTAACTGGAATCCAGTGGGCATCCCTTCTAGCCTGTGTGATATGCTCCCTTTTTGGAATGCTTGGAGCAGCTCTAATGGCATTGTTTTGTGTGACTTGTAGTCGGTTGTGGTGTTTGGCGGAGGTGCCCACGAAGAGAACGTTGCAATAGTCCAGTTTAGCCCCAATAGTGGCCCTGGCTATTGTGAGGCAGTTCTTGGTTGATAGGTACGGTTTGACTGCATTGATGATTTTGGTGGTCAGTGCTGCAGAGGAGGCCATGGCGCTAACTTGGTGAGTCTTGTAGAACAGGAGTCAATGTGGACCTCCAGTGTTTTTACTGACTCTGCAACAGTGATGATGGTGTTATCAATGTTGAATGTCCTATATTGGGGGTTGAGTTTGTTGAGGGTATCTTTAGTACCTACCAGGTGGATCTCTGTTTTATCTCCGTTGAGACACAGTCCATTTACCGCCCTCCAGGCCTGGATGGCTGCGTATGTGTTGGACAGTGTTGTGGCGTCTTGCTCATAAGATCCAGAGAGGGGGAGTAGGACTTGAGTGTCGTCGGCATAAATTATATAAACTATGCCGCGATCATCCAAGTCATTGACGAGAGGTAGGATAAATATATTGTAGAGTCTAGGTGCAGTACATGATCCCTGAAGGACACCACACTGGATGGTGGTAGGGGCGCCGTAGGCCTCGTCCGCAAAGACTCTCATAAGTCTACCTTTCATGAAAGAGGAGATCCATGCTGTGGCTTCAGGGGAGAAGTGGGCTGCATTCTCAAGTTGCCTACAAAGGATGTCATGGTCAACAAGATCAAACGCAACCGACAAGTCGAGGTGGAGGAGAAGCACCGGCTTGCCTTTGTCCATAATGTCACCAAGTTGGATTTTTAAATCAAGAAGGGCAGATTCTGTGCCTTGTCCTGGGTGAAAGCCTGATTGCCTCTTTCCCAGAATTTTATTAGCCTCAAGAAACTGCTGTATCTGGACATAGACCCCTTCATCTAGAATCTTTAACAGGAATGGAACTGTGGTGATGGGTCTATAGTTATTTGGGTTTCACGGTCTAGGGATTTTTTTTTAGTAGTGGGCAGACCCAAGCCGCTTTTAGGCAGGATAGAACAGAATTGGAATTGCACAAGGCATTGATAAACACTGTCAGGAAGGGTGCTAGATATTCCGTGCAATCTTTAATGAGATTAGCCGGACAGATATCTCCCTTGCAATTCAGGGGTTTGATTTGGCAAATGATGGCTAGTACTTCCGTCTCTGTAACTTCTTTGAAGGAGAAGAGTGTTTTATCCATGGTGTCAGTACTGGTAGTGTGAGAAGGAGACAGATTGGATTTAGGCAGCGCCTCATAGTGGGCATTGATCTTTTCCTGCAGAAGCTCAATTTTATTGATCATGGCTGTTTGGACATTGTTGCACCAGGACTCGTCTTTGACGATATCCTGGGTGTTGGTAACTGGAGTGGCCAATTCTTTGAAAATGGCAATCAATTCTTTAGATTCCGATTTAGCATTAGCAATCCTGATGTTTTTATGCTGTTGATTTAGCTAGAATGATAGTTTTTTTGTATTGTGCAGCAATAGATTTATAGCCAGTTAGGGTGGATTGCTGTGGGGCCGTTTGCCATTTGCTGAGATCTCTGCGCGTAGATCTTTGAGCTCAGAGGTGAACCAGGAATTGGAATGTTTCTTCCCTTTGGCTTTCTTGCTCTGTAGCGGGGCAATAATATCTACCGCTTTTTTGATCGTAGTGTTGTATAGCTCAGCCAGCATCGAGGGGTCATTTCAAAATTGGGTTTTTAAGGCTGGGACTTCAAGGAGTGGAAAAATCCTGTCTTTGGTAAGGTTGTGAGAGCATCTAGCCCGTGCTGAGGGGGTGTGTGTGATGGGTTTAAGTAGGGAGCAAGTGGTAGGGATGGTGAAGTGAAAAAGGTCATGATCAGTCCAAGGGGCAGGGGTGTTGGAGCTGATGTCAACTTCACAGTTGTGGTCTAGTACCCAGTCCAGTATGCGACCTTTGGAATGGGCGGGGTTCAGGATTTTTTGATGAAAGCCCAGATCAAGGAGCTCTTTTGCTAGAGCCTAGGGAGTCGCAGCGTCATGCAGGTGCATGATAAGGGGTTCTGGGAATGAATGCGAGGAGTGGGGCGCTAGGTTTTTCCACTCCTGACTGTTTTTTTGCACTCTCTGCCCCTTTCCACATGAACAGCTCTTCGGCCGAGGGCAGACCCAACTGAGAAGGGCGGGGACATGCCCCCATAAAGAAGAGGGCATTCTGTGGAAAAGTTAGTTAGAATTTGGACCCCTGGGTGATGCAGTCTCGCTTAGAGGGAGGATGCTCTGCCTCAGACCCAGTTAGCACGAGTGATCTCTTCGCCTACCTGCTCAGGGACTAAGCAGTGTCGTAGTGGCCAATATGAAGGTGTCTTCTACGTCTTTACTAACAGTGATGCAATCTATATTTCTAAGTGTATGTTTATGTATGCGAAGTTCATATACACATATATTGTGTGAATAAAGGGCCTATAACGAGCCATTTGTTTTAGTATAAAAATTAGTCTGTGTGATTTCTTGCCTGTCTGAGTCCAATAGCTTGTTTAGCCTCTGGCTGGTGAAACGTAAGTGTAAGTGTTCTCCTCACATGGCCAAGCAAAAGAAAAACAGAGGCCAGGGCATCCAGGTCATGGCTCGTAAGTATGTCGTGGATTTCTGTGGCATGGGCTCGGAGAGAACACGCATTTATAAGCACAAAGTAAGGGGGGCTATTCTCTGTCCGGGTTTTGTTCGTATGTGTGACTGGAGGTGGAGACCTCTTTTTTTTATAGCCAGTGAGCTCTGGGGGCAGTATGACCACAGGGCGATGGGTAGGTGTAATAGGCTCAGATTTGACAACTGTAGTGACATGGGAGGGACGAATGCTTAAAGGTTTACTGCTAAGGTGGGTAGGTCTGGGACGGTTGTTGATGTGAGAGGGTAGTGTGCGACTCCTAGGTCTGGCTAATCTCCTAGCTAGTAGATCCATGTGCGGTGTGGTGGTATGTGGGGTGGTGGCGTATGAAGTGGTGGCAACGGGCTGGGCTGTTGGGAAGTACAGGCTCACAGAATGATATGACCGCCAGAGTTGAAGAGACTTTAGTAGAACATGGTTATAGTGAATGAGCATGTAGAGGGTACACAGCTATGAACAACAAGCAAAACAAGCCTGTTCTGAAGGGCTTACAAAATATAGCAGGTAGAGGAGTGGGTAATAGTCACAGAACAGTGTTTAGCAGTACAATATTGTGGTCCCAATACAAAACACAGTGTAGAGCGGGTTACGTGATAGCTTATAATCATAGTACAACGCCTGGTAATCATGGATCGATAGTACGTACAGTGCCATTATAGTGCAACTCGGAGGATTGAAAACATGATATACAGCATGGTGCTAGGGGTAGGTTATACACACAGAGTACACAGATCAGCTTTGTGAGTGGCGCCTTGGAACACATACATGATGGTGCACTGAAATGGGGGATAGATATGATGTGCACCCGTTTAAGGCTTGTTTCAGCCAGGAATATCCACGTGAGTAAAGACGAAGGGTGAGCGTTAGGCACAGGGATCGATACGCGATCGGGTATGTATGCCAGTCAATTGAAATGCTAGGAAGCAAGCACCTGTAAAAAAGCTGAGGTGGGTGTACAGTTGTTTATCACGAATGCATACCCTCTTCTCAGTAGCAGGGTAGCAAGTGTAGGAGCATGAGCGGTGAGCGAACTGGAAGCACGGCTCCATAGTGAGCAGGACCTATAAGATAGTGGGAGGTCTTACTACAAGACGTGCAGATCATAAAATTACACCAGGATTCGTAGAATTGTCTTGTACTCACTTAGGGGGTCTTGGAGTTGAGGATGATCTGGACGGCTGGTGGGCAGAGCATAGTTTCCGGGCCAACAGCACAAACGGCCCAGACAGGCCCTTAAGAAGCGGCCGTTAGGGACAGCGCCCGGCTTCTGCCGGCCGGTTCCTAGGATTGCCTGTTAAACACAGCAGTGGCCAATCAGTGTGGTCGCAATGGCGAAGCGCTGTGGCCTCGCCGAAGTCAGGTGAGCGTGTCGGACATTTGTAAATGGCAAGGCAAGATTCAAATTTGGCCACGGTCGTGAACCAAACGCTGCAGCAAGACGATGTATTTGTAATGAAGCAATGTTATCCTGGTGCATTCTTCTAGGAATGGTGTGCCCAGGTGGGGAGAGATGCAATGGTAGATTCTGAGGTTGTGGTGGCTCTCCTGGGGAAAACCTCTCTCATCTCTCACAGCCGATCGTAGATGGTGGGTGAGAGGGCTCCATCCCTTCCGTGTTCACAGTGTGTCATTGTAGTGTGAAAGAAGGCACTTGAAGCGTCATCAGATGCACACACAGAGAAGCTCTGAGGGGGAAACAATTACTTTGACCAGAGAATGAAACTGAGGTAAGAGTCAGTCAGTCATACATATAAAATATCCACATTTTATTATTTGTCTAGGACCTGCTTATTGTTACATGTTTGCGCCCCATGAGTTGAGGTCAATCTACTTACTATCACACAAAAAACTTTACTAGGATATGTGATGTCATCAGTGATGTTATTGATGCCATTCATGATGTCATTTTTGATGGACTGGGTGTTAGTCTAAGCAGTGCATGGTGGGGGCGCAAGTTACGGCAGAGCAGCTTACCATAACTAGCAAACTTCTTTAGTTTTTAGATTTTGAACTGAAACCATTCTGTCCTTTTAGCTAAGTTTTCTTCATTGAATTTTTCTATGGTTTTTATTGGAGAAACTTAACCATTGCTTATTTGCCCTGAGAAAGTGCTGTTTTTTAAAATCACAAAACGAATGTACCTTAATGTGTAAACAGCGTTTGTCTAAATCTAAGGGGATTTCAACACATGAATCCTACAAGAGGATTTACGTGTTAACTGTACATATCGGCTTCTAAAAATGTTTTGGTAGGTGGTGCAACATGATAATGGCTCATTTGAAGCACAGAACCAAGCGTGCTTCCTCAGTTTTTCAGATTTTATTGTTGACTGTTACAGTAGGGTCAAACAAGGAGGTCCTTGCAATACAGGTAATCAATGTTGATGCATGAGTATGGGGTGCTCCAGCTGCATGTTTTTTTTTAAAACTTGTTTTTTATAAAATTTTCATGTCAAACATCAACAATAGACAAACAGTAAACTCCTTCTCCCTCCCCATCAGGGCGCTCATGCCCAAATTTGGGCGCTTTATGCATTGAAAATATCCGATACTTTTATATTGTGGGGGCACCATTGTTCCATAAAGTCCGACTGAAGGTATTCAAGTATCCCTTCCCATTCCTTTACAAATATGTCTCTCTTGCCCTGAATCGTGTGGGTGACTTTTTCCATCGTTATTTGGGCCCATACCTTTTGCAACCATGTGAAAGTCAGAGGGGTGTCCTTATTTTACCAATTCTGGGCGATGGTTGCCCATGCTGTTATGAGGAGCCCCATGAAGCCTCTCCACTGCGATTTTGTGAATTCTTTTGCATTATGGTCTCTCATACCGCATAGCCACACCCCCTCTCCCAGCTGCGCCACATTCGGAAACATTTTTCCCATCTCTCCCTTTACTTCCTCCCTGAATGGTGTAATCCCTTTACAGTCCCACCATATATGCCTCCACGATCCCACCTCCTCACATCCTCTCCAGCATTTGTTTGACGATTTGGGAAACATGGTTTGCAGTCTTTCTGCAGTGTAGTGCCATTGAACAACTATTTTGGTCCACATTAGTCTAGTCTGTGCACAGCATGTCATCTTGGGGATTAATTTCCACAAGTCCTCCCATTGGGTTTTTGTAGGTTCCTCCCCCAGCGTTCTGCCCCATCTGATCATGTACAACCACTTTATTTCCTCCTCTTGTGAGTTTATAAATGAATAGAGAGTCGACACCCATTTCTTGCCCGTGTTGGAGATAACATAGGTCTCAAAGGGCGTGAGATCCCTAGTTGCCGCTTTCGTAATATCCGGGGATTTCAGCCAATGTTTAAGTTGCTCATATTTGTACTTGTCTCGTCGGGAGCAAGATGCAGTTGAGTAGCAAGAGTCAAGTGACCTAATTTCATTGTCTATAAACATTTCCCCTATTTTCGTTATGCCTGCTTCTTCCCATTTCTCATATGCCCCTTGTTCCATACCTGGTGGGAATAGGGGATTTCGGCAGATGGGTGTGAAGGGGCCCAGCGCCGTGGTCATTATACCTGTCCGTGTTTGGGAGTCCCATGCCTCCAGCGTGGTCCTCTTAATTTCGCTTATGCCTAGATTAGGGTGTCTATGTTGTTTCTGTTTCCAGAGTAGTTCCACCAACGGAGTCCTTGCCACTGCACGATCTTGTGTCGCCCAGATCTGCTGTGGATCTTCCCCCATCCATTTCCGCAGCTGCATGTTTTTTAACTTCTGAAAGGAACTGTAGTCAAAATATAAAACAGATTCCTTTTTTTGGAGCACAGTGTAGTAACTGATAACTGTTTCTTTGGGAGTGATTTTGGAGATTAGTATTGGTCATTAAACTGTAATTTGTGCCCCACCTTTGTCAGTTCTCCTCAAAGTATTTCAACGGGAGGTGGAATTTCTTTCACTCAATTCATCTTTCATATGTTGGTTGGTATTCTTGAAATACAGTGTCTATTGTTAGCACTTGTTTTCCCCTCTGGAACAATAAACTGTGTATACAGGAGCTCTATTACATCCCAGAAATAATTAGCTATACATCTAGGGCAACAATGGCCTCCGTGTAGTTTTTGATAGTTTTTCTGACACTCTTTCACATCACATCTTCAAATCCACTGTAGTGATGTCCCCTTTAAGATTGTAAGCCATGATCATGTCATGGCGTGCTCCCAATAAAAGGAGCCTCATGCCGGCACATGCAATAGTATGGCGGCGGACTCCATGAATGGCAACTCTGTGTCTGACTCAGTATTGTGGCACTGTGTTTCAGTAATCTGTCTAAGAACGGATCCATTGCTGTTGTAAGCCTGCGTGATGGCGGCACCCCTGCTACCCGTGTGATCATGCTAGCAACCATCCTGCTGTGTGGCCACAATAACACCCACTGTGTGGCCACGGTCGGGCAGGCCTGGGTGTTTCTGAGGCCCGCTCACAACAATGGCGACGAAGGTCTGCTCTCTGACCTAGCATGCAGGACACTGTGACGCTCCGGTTGGACCCATGCCTCAGGCGGTGTGTTTCCTGTGCTCCCTGATCAAGGCTCTTTTAGCAACAAAGCAAACACACAAAAAAGGTGAGCGCGCCTCTCTTTGTACACCCAGGCCAAAATAGCGGTGATCTATGTGCGCTCCGTGACCGGAGTTGGAGGTCAAAAGGAAAGGGCCTGCTGTATGCTCTGTGATCAGAGCTGAAATGAAAACAAAAGGTGCCTGGCGAGCACTCCTTGAACGAAGATGGAAAAAAAAAGTAAGGGAATTGTGTGTGCTGAAGAAAAAAAAGGAAAATAAGGACAGAAGTGCGTTGTGTGCGCTCCATGATTGGAGCTAGACAAAAGTAAGGAGAATAGGTGATTCTTGTGTGTGCTCTGTGATTGGAGCTGGCCAAAAAAAGAAAAGGTAAGAACATTACTGCAGTTAAGGGAAGTCACTTAGAAGTTGCGGCTCCCAAGAGGGGGGGTGCTTGTTTGCCTCTCTGTGTAATCTACATGCACGGCATAACTGTGAGCCACCCTTCAAGTCCAGTGCCTTTTTGACACAGGGAGGCTTTCCATTTCCCCCATCCGTGTCAGCCAACATGATAATGAAAGAAGTAATGACCAGTTAATATAAATGGGCACTCCAGCAGGGACAAGCTGGTAGGGGATGACGGTCATTAGGCGTGTGTGCCTGATTTCTGGCCAGACGCGTGCGGCCAATTTCAAGTCTGTGGTGTGCTGGAAGCAAGACTGAGCGGCTCCACAGTGGTACCTCTACAAGGCAGAGTTGCTAGTGGACAATTAAAGCGGTACTCGCCCAACAGTTGCCCAGAGACTGTGTGTGTTTGCAGGTAGGAGACGCTGCCTTTTTGTTGCACCGTTAACATGGCTGATGAGGAGAATGACGGACTAGCTGCTGGTGGAGCAACCCGTTAGCAGGGACAACTGGCTGAGTTTGACATATCTGGGGCCCCATCCAGCCTGGGGCCCTTGGTGGACCTCATGGGTCAAAAGACTCAAACTGTATTTTGAGGCTGTCAAGATCAATGAATGTGCTAATGACCTATGTTGCTGTACTCTGCAGGCACATCGACCCAAAAGACACAGAGACGGCTCCTATACTGCTGCCATGGAGGTGCTCAATGACTGTTTGACTATTAGGGTCAATCTCGACTGCAGGTGCTTTCGGCTGAGGTCAACGAGACGGAAGGTGGGCGAGAGCCTAGATGCCTTTCATGGTTGAGTGAGACACATTGCACTGTCCTGTGCATTCGAAATTGAAGAGGAATAAATCCGGCAACAGATAATCTTTGCGTGCAGCTCTGCCAAAATGAGGAGACAGTTCCTTACAGAACCAGTCATAACACTGGCTAAAATTCTGGATGTGAGCCGATCCCATGGGCCTGCAGAAGTGAGAGCATCACACCTACAGAAGATCTCTCCTTCCTTTTCAGTGTACAGGAGGATAAGCGGGAGTTCAAACACCAGCCTATGTGCAACACATGCATCGACAACAAAAGCACTCTAGTCCCAATTGACGCAGATGCCTCTGAGAATATCGCAAAGACCTTGGGAGTGAAGAAGGGAAGAACCCCAGGGCCCATGTCTCACCATTGCAGCTCTCCAGGAGCTTACCTCTTGTAAGAAATTCAGCAGAGAACTGGTCACCCTATCCAGACCACTAAAGAGCATCACCAGAGATGCAGGAAAAGGAATATGGAGAATTCTAATTGAGAAGGGGACCCTTACCCTCAGACCAGGTCCACCCCAAGCCATCAATGCATGTATGTGGTGACAGCCTCAAGTGGACATACTGCCTTAATGAAGAGTGCCTCTTGGGTTACAAGCCATCAGGGCCTGGACTACAGGCAGATTGCACATTCTGGGGTTGGAGTTCTACCCAGAGCCTGGGTCAAGGCCCGACCGGGTGAATTGAATGACGTGTGTTAGATTAAAACGTTAATAATAATCCTTCTATTTTCCTTTGAGTCTAGCAAATAATTTTAAGACACCATGAAGCACCAGGACAGAGTGTTGGTTTTAAACGCTCAGAGAGAGACTGTTTTTTAACAGCTGCAGCTTTATTCAGCATGGTGTGAAGACACCATCTGAGCCCTCTCTCTACATCTCTGCTCCCCTCATTCATAAGGCGAGCATTTATACATTTTACACCATGTATTCCATTACAACAGCCATTGATTTAGGGCTAAAATTTAACTGCAGCCCTAGTTTAATCTTTCTTCCCACAGCTGCTCTTGGCTAATTTAACACTATTCATTCGTGCTCTCGACGCAGGCCCAACAGCTGTGATCTAGCAAGGACATTCTGTGTATTTTGGAAAATTCATGTTACACTTGCAAAGCCTACAATTTTAATACATATTGCTGACAATCAATCCTTTTTTTAACATAAATCTCCAACCATACCCATTTCATCAATTAACGTAATCTACCATATCTATAGCTACAATTTTTTTAATCACTTTTCCTTGCATAATGAAACATGTGTAGTGGATTCTGAAGTTTCCTGTGATCTGTGACAGAAAAGCATTGGAGACATGAAGTGATATACTAAACGAGGATAGTGCTAAATAACATTCCTGTAATGACCTACTCTCCTAATCTAATTTTTTTTTTTTCGTTTTTATCAGTACTGCTGTCACAACCCCTTGGCAAGCCCTCTTTCTTTTTCTTCTTTGCACAAATCCTCTCTGGGATGGAATAGCCATACATGTGAATCTGGCTTAGCTTATTATGGAGCAACATACAACAGCAAAGTAAAATTCCGTCAGTACAGATCCTATGGAGGCAAATGCTCCTTGGAGCGTCTCTTTTCACCCCTAGTTAGTGTTTAATAGTGGTATTGCTCTTTCGATAGTTGTTTCTTACAGGAAGGAATCCCTTTTCTTAATTTGCAGATCCGCTTCTAGCGTTCTGGATATTGAGATTCCTCTGTTCATCCAAATTTGTTTTTTGAAGAACAGCAATAATGCAAAATGTCAAAATGTTCAACCGAAGGGGGTACCTTTCTAGTACCGGACAGATCAGGCAATGTTGTGGGTAGAAGAAGGATGAAGCTTGTTTTTAAGCATAGAAACGTGGATCCAAAACTAGCAACCACAATAGTTTGCTGCCGTCAGCGGTGAGCAGTGCCTGCAATACTTTTTTCCCAACTGGGCAGCAGTCCTGAGGCTTGCACACACCCATTCACCAGCCTGTATGTTGTGTCCTGTCCCCTTCCAATTATATTTTAGAACCTGTTTGCAGAGAATAAACAAGTGTTTAGGTAACTCTTGCAGTAGTTGGTGAACAGCGGATAGAACAAGTTTCGTTAGTGGGGCGGCCCATGACTACCTCATGAAGAGAACATCCAAAACCTGCATTTAACAATTTATACATTGCTCCATATAGTATAAGGCAGGCCAAATCAGGGTAAATACTCCTCTATGTATTTTTAGCAGTGCTCGCTGAGGTACTGTTCTATCTGGCAAAATGCCTCTGGTTATTTGCTAAACATACATACCACCACTAACATAATATATTTAACATATTTCTCTTTAAAAGGGAGGCAACTTTAATAATCTCAGGCTGCAATGCTTCAAAAGAAATTGAGTTAGCTAAATAATTCCTTTTCTTTCTTCTTTTGGGCCTCCTCACTCTCACCAATGTTACTGGACACACATACTAAACAGTTCTACAATATGCAACCATGGCTGATCTTAAGTTTTAGTGTTACTCCCCACTTGCAGTGAGCAACCCTGCACATTCCTTCTGCACCTACATAAGATGTGCCCTGAGTGTAGAACAAAATTAAAGGTAAACACATAATACAAGGGACTATATGATTCCATTTGCAATTTGGTCAATGAAAACATTACTTTTAATTCCCCTTATGTTCGGGGTGGCAATTGAGAGCATCACTATGCCACATATATTTGAAGCTAACAACGTCAGCTCATATCTTTGCAACCTGATATTTTCATGTGCTGTGTTTTGTTTCATTCGATAAAATATCAATTGCATGTGGCACAAACAATGTAACTTGGTGTCTTAATATTATGGCATCGGCCTATTTCATAGAAAAGGCTGCAGCCGCAATGCCCCTTAAATAATTCGGAAGTGCTTTTTTTGTCACTGGGTCCAATGTAGAAGAAAAATATGCACATGGTCTGTTTTTCCCCCTTGGTTTGAGTTAGTACAAATAATGCACAACTTTGTTTTTTCATGCACAAACAACATACATCAAGCGTGTCTAAAACAGGTGAATTACATAAAACCGATATTAAAACATCAAAACTTCCTTGCAGAGCAGCATTACATGGAAATGGAACTGGGGTGAGTTGCATGCAAATGTTTTCAATAAATCCATTTCCAGCAGATTTTTTAAAGCACGTTTATCAATGACAACAAGCTAAGCCATGCACGATATAGGACCTATACTGAACTGTACAGGATCAGATATTTGGACTTTACACCGGCCCTGCACTGTGCAGTCTATTGTGTTATGGTCATCTTCATAATGATTCCTAGCTGAATGTTGCTGGCTTTGCCTAGGGTGAAAATACCTATCCTGCTGCATTAGTTCTTGGTTTTTAATTCCTTCATGTTCTTTTCCTTCTTGTTTTTATCTTTAGCATAGTGATTTGCACAATATCTAGTCATAGTCAGAAGCTAGGCAGCAGTTTAAGTTGGCCATGTACACTCATAGGTTTGTATGTCAAATTTTGGGTGAGGCAATAATTCTTCTACAAAACGTGAACAAAAGGCTTCTGTCCCTCCGGCATAGCCATATCCATTCCACTAAATGAGGGAAATGCTTCTTCCTTTCGTGCAAAATATTTTTCAACTTACTCCCCTTCTTGCTGACTGCATGCAGTCAGTTTATCCCAATTCATTTGTTTGTGAGAAACCACTTGCTGGATACATGTTAATGATAGCTCTGGAAGATCCATTATTTCTTTTGCCAATTCCTCAGTCTTCCCCCTTTTCCCGACTGCCTCTGTCACCTCGTCCTACTTTATGACAGGATCTAAACTGTCTTGCATTCTGCATTGGTGCCATATATCTGCTGGTAGAATGCATGAAAAGAACTGATCTATATCTCCCAATGTGAGCGGACCTGTTTTAAGTGCCTGGGCTGTCTGGGTGTACCACTGTTCTGGTTTTGTCTAATAACTGGACATTCTTTAGTAAAGGACAGTAATTCCATACGTTTCCAAGGGACATGAACCTGGTAGATTATCAGTGTCAAACCCAGGCACTTCTCTCATCAGGAACGCTTCAGTTACCATAGACTTTGATGGGGCATTTAGGATTCAAAATAAAAATGTTGACACTATTGCAGGACAGAACTTTGCATCAAGTGTATACTCCTTGACTGCTTGGTCTATTTCCTCATAATCATCTGTCAGGGCAGATACTTCATCCTTAGTGTTTATCTTTTTATGAAATTCCCACATTTGTTTGCACAGCCTCTGTACTATTACAAATGCAAGCATAGCTCGTCCCTGGAGCACATATACTTTAGCTTCCTCCACTCCATCTACCCCATTTTTAATCCATGCCACCACTATGTTTTCCACAGTTTCCATTTCGTGGGCTGAAATCCTGCGAGCACGAGGTGGTGAAGAGACCACCTTGTCACTAGGTACCTGATGGGAGGGGGTCTTTTAACCATTAAATATTTTAACAATGGAACTGTCTCATCCTCTAAAGTCACTTTTGATTCGGGTTGCCGGGGCTGAGGGGTAAGCCTCGACTAAATATACACCCTCTATCCTCATTATATCTTCACAATCTCCCTCATTCCAATCTTTTTTCATATCATTCTGATCATGTATGCGTGTTTTCTCTTTTTCAGTTTTTGGCTTAAGTTTCTTAATCTGTGCTTCTCATAGTTTTGTGTCTTAAAAAATCTTCCCATTGCTTGTATATTTCCCATTTCAGGGGTTCTAATGGCCTGATCAACCTTAGTGGCTAGCACTTCTCTTAAATATCCTATCTTTTCCAGGTCAAAAGATCCATGTACTGGGAATTCCAATAAAGATCAGGGCTGTCAGCAGTGTATTCATGCCATTTTTGTAGAAACATCACTACACACAAGCCTCTATTAATCATTACTTCCCAGCCTGGCGTTCCTTCCAGTGGGGTAGACAAATGCTTTTCTAACTCTTGTTGCCTCTTGCAACATTTTAAACCCATGTCTTTCCTACCTTGTACCTTGTTTCCCCATTTCTTTTGTGATAACAGAAGCTGCTTTGATAATGTCCCACTTTAAATGCAGTGTGGCCACAATCAATGCGGTTTACATACTCATTTCATGAGTCCTCTATTCCATGGTTTCAACTGTGTACACAGTGTGTATTTTCCTATGGTTCATTTTAGCAGTAAGCTTCCATAGAAACACATCATTTTATTTCCAAGCGTATTTCCTTATGGCTCATTAACAGTATGCTTTTCTCAGGGAACACAGCATTACGTTTGTAAGGACATTCCCTATGGCTCATTAACAGTATGCTTTCCTCGGGGAACACAGCATTACATTTGTAAGCACAGTCCCTGTGGCTCCTTAACAGTATGCTTTCCACCGGGAACACAGCATTACATTTTCATAATATCAAACCATTAAATATAATTCTGGAACGGTCTCACCTAATTATTTTTTACAGTATTCTATTCCAGTGCTTCATCAGGAATGTAAATTCCTTTTCCTAACACTGACAGGGATCCTCAGTTGTAGAGATCATTGTGTCAAAGAAATCAGCTGGTCAAATTAAGGTTTTGCTGCAAGGAAAACAGCAATGCGCACCACTCCCGACACCCAGCTTTGCCTGTTCTCTGACCGTGGCACGTTTAGTCCAACTGGATTTTAACTGCAATGAGGTCCCATCTGGTGGTGCCAAATTGTTAGATAAAAAAAACAATACTCCTATGAAGCACCAGGACAGAGTGTTGGTTTAAAATGCTCAGAAAGAGACTGTTTCATTAACAGCTGTAGCTTTACTCGGCATAGTGTGAAGACACCTTCTGAGCCCTCTCTGCTCACCCTCTGCTTACCCTCATTCATAAGGAGAGCATTTATACATTTTACAACATGTATTTCATTATAACTGCCATTAACTTGGGGCTAAAATGAAAGCCCTAGTTTCACCTTTGTTCCCATAGTGGCTCTTGGCTTAACACTCTTCATACATGTTCTCGACGCAGGCCCAACAGCTGTGACCTAGCAAGGACATCTGTTTTTGCAGGCTAAGGGCTTCTTCAAAACATTTCTGCAGTTATCTGTTTTTGGTGAGTTTATGTTAAACACTTGCAAAGCCTACAATTTTAATATGTATTGCTAACATGTGTTTGGCCCAGGAATAGAGGACTACCGTTTTAATTTCAGGACTAGGGTCCCAGGTAGTTAGCGAGATGGGTGAAAGGACTTCATTTCACCAACTGCTTTAATGTTGGTTAACATGCTCCTTGCATGTGGTTGTTGTTAGTTTGTGGTTATGAAAAAGGAGGAGTGTGGTGATGTGCCCTTTAAGTTTGTAAGCCATGAACATGTCATGGTGTGCTCCCAAAAAAAGGAGCCTCACAACAGACTCCATGAATGGCAACTCTGTGTCTGACTCATTATTGTGTGTGACACTGTGTGCTCATGGCTCTGTGTTTGTGTAATCTGTGTGATCACCCCTGCTGCCCGTGTGATCACGCCAGCAACCATCCTGCCGTTTGACCACAGCCACAGCATCACTCGCTATGTGTGCACAGCAACGGTCGGGCAGGCCCGGCTGATCCTGAAGCCCACCCACAACCAGTGATGTCATTTGGGGGTCACCAGGTGTCAGGATTTTTTTTAATGAAAGCTCCTGGGTTGTGGCCAGCGCTCTTTGTTTCTGGAGTGGATGGCTTTCTTGTACCACTTTGAACAGTGACCCTAAATGAGAAATAATAGGAATAACAAATAACTTATCTTTGGAATTCTGTGCAATAATTGCTAGACTTATTAAAGGTTTAGGCTGTTCTTAAACACCTCAATTTCACAGTGCAGACAAAAACGTCCAAAACGCATTTAGAGTAGAATAAACATCCATTTCGGCCTACGTATTTTGCTTTTCGCAAGTTGCAGTTATAGCATGTTTTTTTCTTCCATTGTCTGTTATGATCATCCTAAGACATTACTTAGAGGTGTCCTTGGTCACTTGACAAAACACTTGTGCCTAAAAGCTTGTGTAGAAATGTTTGACCATAGCACATTAAGTGGCCCTTGATTTCATTGTGCCACACTTAACGTTTTGTTGTTATGTGTCTATCTTTCCTATCTCCCTGGCATGCTGTTCAAGATGTTTGTTTGCATGTATGAGGTAACGGGTGCCCAGAGTACGGGATGATGTGTGAGTGCGCTGCTTGCCCTGCGTACTCTACATTTTTCAATACACAGTTATGAACCCTCCCAGTGGTATGTATTTTGCCAACCTCTGAAGCCTGAAAAATAGATCCATGAAGGCTTGACATGTGGCCAACTTTGCATCAGACCTGCAGATGAACTGGCCTGCTGTTAAATCTCAGTTACAAGTTTAATGGTATCCACTACAGAGTGTAATTTGCTTTCTGACTTTGAGAACCTTCAGACATGCAACTGCTCATTTTACTATGCCCGGTTAGATAGCTGTAGCTGGTAAGATAGCTCAGTGGGTTGAGCCCTCACTTCTGCGATGTGTGTGTCACTTCTGTGATGTCATCAGATGTCAAGGGTCATGTGATGCCACTTCCGATATCCCTGGCATCTTAGTGAAAGGACTTCCCTGCCCACAACAACCACCCCCTTGAATATTTTTGAATTTAAAGTGAAATTAATGTTTGAGTACATTATTCCGGTCTTTACAGTTCAGAATAATAATTCACAGAAATTATCCAGTAAAGCAAAATTCCCGTCAAGCGATTTATACAGCGGACGAATGAATGCCAGCAGCCTCTGATGAAATGGTACACGCAGAACTGCCCCAGTCAGCGTGTTTTTTTTATGTAGTGTGGGAGGGCGCGTGCGGTCTGCTGACAGCATTCAAGAAAAATAACGTGTTGCAAGGACAAAAGATTTTTCACCTGGTACCTCTCAAGCCTTTGGAATGCTGACAAGAAAATATGCCTGCTCCCTCGCAGTGTGTCTGACGGCTGCTGGCACGTGAGCTTTTCTCTGCTGTTTATTTTAAGAGAGACTTTTCTTGACCTTTCTTTAAACCTAATATAGTTTCTATGGGAAATGGCGTATGCGTACTTCAGATTGTTGATGGATTGTTTTAGACATTTAAACGGTGACATCTGTGCCTTATTTGGTTGTTTTCTTGTTTGGTGTCATGCGCATTCCTACCCAACCAAGATCTAATGAGCTAGCAGTACTGTGCTTTGCCCTGGGCATGTATTTCAGCAGGAGAATTTGGAGCACCCGGTGCTGTGCATAAGGACGTGCTGAAGAAAGTAAAACCTCATTCGGACACTCCTCGACCCCATGTACAGTTGTTTTATGTATTTACATAAGCAGCAACGTGTCATTGATACTGCACCCACTAGCAGCATAGGCCCCCGCCCCCCATTGCGGAGGCTCCTCTGAATATCTGTGTAATGAGGCACATCACTTAGATGTCTGTGATAGGACAAGGAAAGGGGTTGGGAAAGGGATGAAGGTAGGTACAGATGCATGGACGGATGGAGTGCTGGTATAAGCTTGCCTGCTCTGATGCCCCTTTTATTGAGCTAAGGAAAGCATGCTGTGTTATTGCAGCAGATCTCTGTACTTTAAGTACTGCTCATAGTGGTATCAATTTTTGCCAGAAGTTCTCCAGCCTTCATATGGTGTTTGCTTAACATAGTCAAACGGGGGAGGGTATTCCAATCCACCAGCATCCTAATAGGTGAAAGCCCTGAGGTTACGGGGGGATAGTACGATCTAAAACAGCTTAGTCAAGAATTGACTGTGTGAGAAGAAAAGGAGGCCAAGAAGTGGGATACGCAGGAATTGCAGCATGCTATGGTGGCTGCTTACCAAGCCAAAACCAACCAGTTCCTATGATTGTCCAGACATGACTCTGCTCCACTCTAGGTGTCAAAGGGGATCTCGCCATAGCTTAACGGTGTCAGCATCACAGTGTTTTGCTTCCAAGTACTTGGACATCTGAGTCCACCAGAATATTTGCTCCCGTTGCAGCTTCCTCCTGAAAATCCTTGCCTGAGGAACCTGTCGTGCCCAGCAATCTCAAATTCTGCTGGGCTAATGCCATGATCCACTGTGGGAAGCTGGTTAGAATCATTCGGAGAGCCTGAAACCACACAGGAAGCAGAGCTACCTTCATTTGTGTCATGCCCAGTATAGCACCTATGAATTTCAGCTGCACTATCAGGAGAATTTAACTTTTTTGTATGTTGCTCGAGAGACTCAAGTTGCATAAGAACAACATGCTATGTTAAAGCACAGGCTGTACCCCCCCTCTTGACTGACCAAAAGTATCAACCAATCCTTGAGATAAAGGAACACCCCCAAACCAAGGAGCCACAATAGAGCTTCCCTGGCAGCCATCACTTTGGTAAATACCATTTGTGTTGATGTGCGACTGAAGGGCAGTACACTGATCTGCCAATGTTGGGCAGTGGCATCAAACTCTGGACGCCTTCTTGCTCCCTCTATAGATCTGCCTCCAGTGTAAGATTTCCCTAAATTAGGCACCTCCTCAAAGGTCATCATATTTGTCATGGCGTCCTATTTTGCCTGTATTTTTATCGACACAGCGATTGGTTGGGTGAGAGGCCCAAAATAACCCAACAGAGGCCCTTTCTCCAGCGTCTCTGATCTGGTTCGCGCTTTTGCTGTGTGTTGCTTTCACCGGCTTTCCACACTGAGTGTGAGATGTTATTCTGGCTTCCTTCTGAGCTCTGCATTCACACGCTTGCTTCACTGTAGAACATCACCTTCTCGGTCTGCCGAGAGCCCAGGACCTCTCTCACGTTTCCCAGCAGCGCCACTGCAATTCTGTTACCGGCACTGCGTGTCTCTCTCTTGTATTGGCCTTCTCTGCTGCATCACACCGGTACTTGATCTTTGCATTTGTGAGCTTTGGGACTGGAGCCAACGTCTTCTCCTGCACTGCCTCACTGAATAGTGTGCTTGTCACATTTAAATGTACGCTCACAGGTGCTTTGGAAAAACAACTTGACTGCATATTGTGTTTCAAGCTCTTGGTACTTTATTCAAACTCCTGCATCCTCCTCGTCTCAGTACTTGGGGAATTCTGGGAGTGAAACTCAATAGGTGTCATTGCACACATGTTATTTGAATAGTTCTTGTCTGTGATTTTAAACAAAGTTGCTTTAGAAGAAAATGGTGTTGTGTTGGAGCAGTGTGGGTTTGTGTCATAGTTTGGTGTTGGACCAGACAAATATGAAGAAGAGGTTTCTTTACTTCTACAATGGGAACAAGCAGCTGACAATATGCCATTAGGGTCTTTAGTATTAGAGGGTCTTCCTCATGGGAAAGGGGGAGATACCGCTGTTCGTCCAAAAACGTTATGACATATCCCTGGTAGTTGTCTCCTCCAATGTGATCGTCCCTCATATAGCCAACCCCAGGGTCAGAATCGGGTACCTGCTACTGTCGCCTTGCCACATGGGAGGAATCTGGGGAATCTGTGATGACTCCATTAGATTCATCAAATAACTCTGAGAATGATTTTCTAACTCGGACAGGACTCCTTCCCAATTTAATTATTTTCACTGTCCTTTGATCTGAGTTCATGGCCAACCCCAGCTGGTTTCAGATGTTTGTTACTAGCTGTTGGTGTTATTCTTAGTCAAGCATCTCTTGCTCCTCGAGGGCTGGTTAGCAGGGTAGCCACGTGATAGAATGACTTGTTAGGCTCTAGAAATTCACATTCACCGCTCCTTGAAGACCTCGACTCCTTCATGTTTTGCTACTTTCATCCATCATTGATTACATGCTTGACTTACACCTCTCAAATGTCTTAGAAAAGTCTAAGAATGGCCCCCTAGTACAAGCCACCGTTTGTTCATCTAACGCCGTGCCATTGGCTTTTCTCCTTTCTTGCCCTCTGGTGATTTAATGGTACTGTCACGTTGGTTCCTGTTTAGAATGGCAAGATTCATCCAATGGAGTGAAGGGAGCTGCAGTTACAGTTCCTGTTGCTCTATCTCACTTGATAAAACACTTGAGTTGCCCCACACTACAAAGATACTAGAAACCACCCTCTTTGGCTGGATGGATTCTTATTTCAGAGCGGCCAGCATTTCATTGATGTTTCTCTGTTCTCATTTTTGTCTCTGGAAATCAAACAGAGTTTCTCACTTCTGTTTGCAGGGGATTGTTTGTTACTCTTCACCACTGGGTATTTCTTTATTTGTGGTGGCATGATTGGACAGCTGGGCTGCTGCTTGTGGTTGGAAGAATGTGCACATATTGTCATGGAGTACATAGAACGGCACTTGGTAGCGGGCAACTGGTACAAGTAATCGCCTACTGTATCCCTCTGTTTTATCTGGCTCCCTGTCCCCTCGGAGACCTCGCCATATCTTCTGTCCGGAATCACTGTTTTTAGAAACGTGTGGGTCTTTACCAAAACTGTCACTGGACCAAGCCTCGTTTGGTCTTGGATTTGGTGCCCCTACACACCTTACCCAACTCTGTTGCATGAATGCACCTGCTGACATGATCAATGACCCCTTCTCCTTGTCCATCGCACATCATGTGAGATGTTCAAAGCTCCTTGGTGACCTCTGCTTCACCCTTTGCAACCATGTAGTGCTTTGCTGCTACACTCGCATAGCCAATAGGTCTCTGGAAGTCCATGCACTTGTGTAGCTCGAAGCCGCTCCTACTCCTCCCAAGGAGGTTCGTAGGGCCTGCGGAATACTGAAACGCACAGCAGAACACGACGTAGCAGAAGTTGACGTAGGCACGCCAAACGACTGCATGCCTGTGAATGGAGGGCATTGTGTGTATCCCGGGCACTACCACCTACGAGGCCATTCATGCACTAGGTACACTTTCGCCACTTTGGCTTAACCCACGTGGTAAACCAGGGAAGTTTCCTGCGCAGGTGGACGTGTTCAGTTTGTCTGTTGGCCACCACGTGTCTGGCGCGTCCTCTTGCAATCCTAGTTGTTCCCACTCGGTCTCTTCCTTATTGCTGATCATTTGGAGGGACCCAGTCTTCTAGGTTATAAAAGCCCATATTTTTCGCATCCTGCCTTGTGTGCAATCAGACGTGCCTATCAAAATGCAATTTGTTCAGGAAATTCTGTAGAGAGCAGGTGTCACTAAATTAGACACTGAGATGTATCAGTTGTGCTGTTCGGCTTGACAGGTGCGTCTACTTCATAGAGACAGCTCGAGGCGTCCTGGTAAACCATCAAATGACAATGTAAAGAGATGCTGTGCTCGAGTTAAATTATGCTGGGAAGTTCTGGTTCGTTTTTACATTAGTCTCTTGTACACCACTACAGATTCCCCTGCATTTCCGCGCCTCAGTAAAATAATCCAGCATACTTATTAACAGACTCGGAAAGTCGCTGCAATGTCCGAAGTTTACCCACTCAAGACCAACCATGGAGGCCTCGCCACGGGCCTTTGGTTTAATCTTTGCCACAGAAGAGGCAAACTGAAGTCGCCGTCCAACCTAATCAGCCTCAGGCTCCCACGGGGCTTGCACTCCCAAACGCGAGTACGGGCCTGTTTAGCAGGTACACACGAGCAAGCGAGGGGTCTAAACAGAATCGCCGTGCCCATAACATCCTTCTGGCAGGTAAAGCTAGGATGGTGCGCAGTTCATGGATAGTTATTATGTGCAGTGCTGAATGCCACCATGCTTGCAGGCTTTATAGCTGGGTTTTCTCATTGCGTTAATGTTGCATGAGACACCTCGTGGTTTAGCCGTCCTTTATCCCATGAAAGTAATGATATGATATGGCATTTATAACACGCCTGCACACAAGTGTTTCTCGACGCCACACGAGTCGGAAGGGTAGACAGTGGGAAGACGGGACGAACGATCCTTCCCGGGGCCTTGTGTCATTCGGATCGTGCAAGCGCGGCAACAGAAGTGCAAGGAGAGGGCGAAGTGCAGGGGGGTGGTCTGTACTGTTCAAATGTTCCTGTATAGATCAGCCTACAGCATTTTGGCTGCCAGTTGGCGCAAATTATTCATGATTCTTCTAACATGTTTGCACATTGGCATACAAGCTGACACCGTCGTGGAATCTCTCCTGGTAGAAAGATTACCAAAGATCTTTTTTCTGTACTCTATTTTGGAAAACATTGTCTTTTGAAAGTCTCCACTCTCATGACATTCTGAAAATGGGTTTCCTTTTCAACTAATCTGCTGGTGTTTCTTACCAAAAACCACTTTCCTCAGAGTTGCAAAATACAGTTTCATATATTGTCTTTTATATGTTAGTGCTTGCTCACTCACTTCTTGCCATTGCTTAGCACTGTAAATAACCAAAGTTTGTATTGACCAGTCTTATGACTCTGAACCTGTGATGACTTGAAGTGTATCCGGGTTCGCATCTCCACCGTGCTTTTTGGAGTTGATGTTCAGTCGCCTACGAGGTGGATGTCTGTCCTGTTTGTGAACCAGTACATCTGTAACCCAATGAGAAAATGCAGGCGTGGGCTAACACGCTTACACTGAGGACACCCAGATGTATAGTGTTGCCCTGGGAAACGGTTCCTCCAACTTAAATCACATGAATTGCATCCTAAAGCCAATTCAAACGAGATCAAAGCCAACATTCTCTGCCTGAGTTAGACCAAAATGAAGTTCCTCACACTAGAATCTCTCGCAGCTCTCCTCGCCACCCTCCTCTGCGTTCCCTGCCAGAGCGCGACGAGCTGGGACCACACCCTCTTCGATACCTCTAAAGTCCAACATCTCGGAGTGACTTCCAACCCCTCATTCTCACTCGAGGTCCACATTAACTACAGTCCTCTGCGCTGGCCACTACAACCCAAGTCTTTTCTACAATATAAAAGCTTTTGTCTCACTTTCAAATCTCCGGGTCCTGACCCAGCCACTCGTTAACCTGAAATTGGACTATTGTGTCACCTTCCTGGAAGGAGCAAACTCAGCTCTTCTAACTAAGTTGCAGATTCTTCAGAACTCTGCAGCTTGGCCCGTTTCTAATACCAACTGCAATGACCGCAATCATCCCACCCTCCAAGCTCTCCATTGCTCCCTGTCCAAGATGCACATTTAAATCCTTGGTCCTAGTCTACAAAGCACTGGAGCTTTGGAGTAAAGTGCTATATAAACAATAAACTTCAAATACAAATACACTGCATGGAAACGCTCATGACTCCTCTCCAATCTGCTTTCCGCACTCAAAGCTGCCTGTCTCTTATATTGAAAAGGAAAAAACTTGCTTGACTCCCACCCTTTTCAAGTCTTGCGCAAAGAGAAGGTAGAAGATTTGCTTGTCTGTGTGCCCACCTCTGGGAAAACGCTTCCTCAATATCTGTGACATCTGGACCCTCTATCAATGTTAGGGCAACTTGAAGAACTGGCTTGATAAGACATGTCTTCCACTCGGCCTTCAGGCTTCCTTGCAATAAGTGTGCACTACACATTTCCTAAAAAAAAAATTGTGGTATAAAACGTCTTTGTATACAGGTTATCTAATGCGATAGTGTAAATACTTGAAATGTTTGAGAGAAACACGGAAGGTATTGATTGCTGCCCTCAAAAAAGAATACTCTCTTCTCCGCGTGCATCGTTATTTATGTGCCTAAAGCTGTGCACGAAAAAAATAAGTGTTGGGTTTGACGGGGCATTGATCATACTTCCATGAGAGGATACCCGTGGCGTTGCTTTAGATGGACTCCGTTTAGTATTTCAGCTGGTGGGCATTCGGGGTGGCCGCCCTTTGTGCGTCTCTGTGACGAACCTTCTAATTAACTCAGTTCAGGGCGGGCAGTTGTCGGGATGGAAATGCCCTCTGTAGGGGCATTGACTCGACGGCGCAACTCCCCTAATCGTGTGCGATGTTTTGATGACCGCTGTAATGTAATTGACATAGGAACAATAACAATGCGTACACGTTTAAACTGACATTTAGAAATATGTTCCTGTGAGCGTCAATTTTGCGTCACGGGGGGACGGCATACCTAAATTAACAAGGAGACCCTTGTGTGCGATTATTCCTTTCAGTCAAAGCGCAAGTTAATTTAATTTTCAAATATTAAATACATTACGTTAATCTTGAATAAAGGCTTATGATTTGTTTCCATGTAGCCTCATTCACGCAAATGCTGCGTTTTAATGGCTCAGTAAGTGGGTGTTCAATGGACAAAGCTTTGTTTCAGTTTCCGAAAGACAGTGTACTTGGCTTTCCCTAAATTATGAGTCCACACCGCACACAGTGACCACTTGTTGAATTTAACCGAATCAGAAAAGAACGTGGACGGCAAGTTATTCAAATACAAGCTGCACAATTATGAAAGTAATGAGTAGAGCCATAAGTGTCCGCCTCGTCTAAACCCTGTGGCTTTCGCCCGGAAAGACGCTAGGACTAGTGCATAGTAACATTCCATCTCTGGAAAAGCTACAGCGTCTACTTAACCATGACCTGTTGTAATTGTAATTCTGTTGCAAGTTGTAATTCAGGCACTTGCTCTGTAAGCTCCAAAAACAACTGCTTCTGGCACTTTGCCTTGGCACCCACTGGCCTGGGCCACCACAGGCTTGTTAGGCACTTAAATCTGCTCACTCTCTAACACCCCCACTTGATACACCTAGCACTTAACCCATACTCCCCCCCTCTTCTCTCTCTCTCACTCTCTCTCTCTCTGCACTTGCACGTTCTGAATGCTCACAAGGCATACTAGGTGTGCCTCTGTCTTAGTGTTGTATCTAATTGTACTCCCATGTTTCCTGTGGGCGCTTTGAAACACAATTTACTTGTTGTATAAGCGCCTTACAAATCGACAATAAAATACTATAAATGTAAAATACCACAACCTGCTCTTTTTTCTTTTTCACCAGCTTCGCTTCAAGCTAGTCTCGTTTCAGCCACATGTATGCACTGCCTTCTCATCGACTCCAAGGGAATCGTGAACGTTCTTTGCATCACACGTGCAGCACTATATCCTTCAAAGCATCTTGCATCAAGTGAATTCTCTAGGTTTCTCTGCCCCTTGCATTGAACTCCTCTGCCCTCTGTGCTGGTTAGAGGTAGGTGGCCATTGTTCCTCACTTATTCATGGAGCATGGCTTAACTGTTAGCTTTGCAGGTGGTAGTGTGAGACAGGGTGGCCCTCCACAAAGAACCATGAATACTCGCAGACAAGTTCCAAGGGTGTTTTATTTAAAGATGTTTACAGACAGGATGGCTTTATCTTCTGTGCAAAGGTATTTGGGCCTAGTGGGGCTTGGGGTTTTGGCCCTCCGGCCGTCCCGCTCTATCTTGTCTACCCGGCCTTACCCTCGCCTCCCTCACCCAGGTGTCCCTAATGGGGTGTTAGTAATAGAGCCAGGTGACCCCTAATGTGATTGTTCAGCCTGGGAATGAGTGTGGCTTCCCTAAGGCGTGGCTACCTGACTCCATATGGGTCTTCTTACTCACCCACTCTTAGCCCGCTTAATTTTCTAGGGCTATTAGGGATGCTGCCTTCTTCCACACTGTACCACTCTCTTTCCTTCCACACGTGTTCTTACCTGACCCTTTTCTATAATGGTCTCAAGCTGTTCTCCTTCCACCTTGTTACTACTCCCCCCACCCCCAGTTTCTCACTCTGCTTTTCCACCGCCTCCCTCTGATCTTACTTATTTGCTCTCTTGTTCTTACTAGTGATCATACCTCCAGCTATCCCTTTACTTCTGTTATCTTCTCTTCCCTCTTTCCTACCACTGTACTTCCTTGCCTCTTGCTATTCTTCTGTTATTTTCTCTCTACTCTCTTTACTCTTACCACTATCTCCTCCTATTTCCCACTCCCTGTTGCTCTTACCACTCTTCCTTACTCAGTTATTAAGTGTCCCTTTGCTACCTTTACTTCCTGCTACCCTATTACTAGTGCTGCCAATCTATTGATGTTTCAACTCACTAGTGCTCATTATCGCCCTCCTCTGCCACCTACTACTCTACTGCTTTTCCTCTCACTTTGCTGCCTACTGCCTCTACTCCCAACTACCTCTGCCACTACTACCACTCCACCTCTACTACGTACACTCTCCGCCCTCACACACAAAGACTCCACAGAACCCCTCCTAAGAATAGCCTCAGCACTCCTTTCACTCTTTCCTCCTCTGGTCTCTTGGACGTCCTCCTCCTCCACCTCCACCTCCTGTCCCCACCCAGCTAACCCACACTCAACCATTTGCATGCACCCTCTCTATCTCTATCCCTATCAGGATTGGATACTTACCCTATTCAATAACTTACCTTGCTTCCAAAACTGTGAGGTGGTCTGGCTAGGGGTAGGGCTCAGATGCTTCATAAGGGCTTGTAAGCTCTACCCATCCCTCCCTGCTGCGATCCTGACATGTACTGGCTCCCATAGACCCCTTGTCCTTCTAGGCCTCTAACATATACCTGGTGGTTTAGTGGGTGAGTCTGGCCTCTCTGGAGGCCTTTTTCCACTAAGCCAATCCCTGGTAGCCTAGTGGGCCCCTTTTCAAAAGGTATTCCCTGGTGGGCTAGTGGGGTCTTTATATGCACAGGCACCAGCTGACACTGCCAGCTACAGCTGCGCTGTCTCCCTGCTGAGGCAACCAATGTTGTCCCAGCTGTTGCACGCCTAGAAATATAATCACAGCTGCATGCAGCCTTCCTGATGCTGGCACCAGCGTTGTTGGCCTGCCCGGTGTTGTGCCGCCTTGCGCCATTCCCTCAGATTTTTTTGCTGGGCTGGCGGGAGCAGCCAGGCCTCTCTTCGGCGTTGGTCTTCCCCGCAGCGGCCCCAGGACATCAGTTGTGGTGGTCTTCCTGGCTGGCTGGGCTGCCCCACTTGCAGGTATGAAAGGGCAGGGAGGGGGCTGTAAGGAAGGCATGGTATCAAAGCAAGACAGACACAAGTGATCACAGTTCTAAGGTGTTTATTAAACTGTAAAATGGGTGAGATAAACACCTAATCTAACCCTAAATCTAAGATGGGAGCAAGCTGCGACCATCAAATAATAATACAGTCCTTGTGGAGTCTAGTCAAATAAACAGGGCCTATAATTAAAAAAAACTATTGCCAATCCTTACCGCTATGCTACAAAAGAGTGTGAGATAATGTTCACAAGAAAAGAAAGAAGTGTTTACAGAATGATAAGTCAGGATGTTATGGTCGGGGTCTTCCTTCTCCACGTTTTTAGCACGGGACAAGGCAGGACTCTTGAGCACAGCACACTCCTGGGTTTCTCCGGCACAAGCTTACTGTTCCTTTTCTCTATATCAGGGCCTTCTGTGCCCAAGTCTCTTCTCATGCAAAGACTCTTGCTTCAGAGGGACTTGATATTACAAACCCAACAAAACAAACAGTTCTTTCTGATAATCTTCACATCGAGTGATTATTCTTCAGCCAAAACAAAAGTTCCTTATGTTAACCCTAGGATCCCCCTGAGCCGGGTTCTGATCCTTCTCTCAATGATAGCCTCCCTCAGTCGGGCTCAGACCAACCACTCATGGTGGACATTCCTTGATCGGGTTCACTCTTGTTGTTACAAGTTACTGTTAAGCTTACTTCGCAGGCATCCCTCAATCGGGTTCACATTTGCCACAGTAACACTATGTCACAATCTCACAAGGAAGCGGGGTACCCTTCCCCTAGTTTTCTCTCAGCATCCCTCTGTTGGGTTCACATTTGCCATAGTTCAACCAAAAGTCATTCTAGACCCCTTAGGTTCTTCCCTTTACCTAAGTCTGGGTCTCAGCCCCAGTCAGGCTTTCTCTTTAAGCCCCAAGTCAGGTTTTCCCTAAAGCCCCCAGTCAGGCGTCACACAGTTCATTCACCACAATGTTCTGAGGTGTGTTGGGGTTCACTCCAATTCGCAGGCATCCCTTAGTCGGGTTCACGTTTGCCTCCCCAAAGTGTCAAAGACTTTGAATTGTACAAAGGGTTTGGATTGATCCTCGTATGACCACTCTGACACCTCTCGCTGGCCTCCCCTAAGGTCTCTTGGTATTTGTTGTTTCTCCTGGCTCGGGAGAGGGTCACCAGCCAAAGACCTTGGAATGACCGCCCACGTGGCGCCGGACCAGTCTATCTCTGGTGCCAGTTTGTCCCACAATTGTTTCCAGGGTTCTCCCTCTGCCAGGCTCAGACCCTTCTCACAAAGTTTACAATCTTTAAAAGTTTTTTTTTGGACTCCCAGTCCCAGAATGCACTTGTGAGAATTTCGCTCCCACTGCACAACTTCCCAAAACTGCATTCTATGTCTTGAGAGCTGTTGGAGCCACAAGGGGGATGTTCCAATGAGGTCAGGGTCTTACCTCCTGCCCCTCACGGACCTGGATTTGCCTGTCTGGCCTCAGGGGAGGAGTCCTGCTGTAGGTACCGCCAGGCAACCCCAGCTGCCTCTGGTCTTGCCTTCTGGAAGTCCAGCTCCCTCCTCCACATTGCAGTCTCCTCTCAAATAGCGGGGTCAGTGTTTGGGCAGTTTTCTCCTCCTCCAGGTATTCCAGGGCTTCTGCAGCTCACTAGGGCTTTCTCCTCTCTGGCACCTTCCAGCATCCCCGATTTGCTCAAAGTGTGCTTTTCTGCTCTGCCTTTTATGCTGCCTGAGAGAGACAAGAGGAGTCGGGTGTGAGTAATTAAAGAGGGAGGCCTGGCTTAGCCTGGCCTCATTAATGGGGCAGTCTGCTGTAGAAAGGGGAGAGTCTATTTTCTGTGTCTGTGGATCCCTGTTGGTAATCTTCATCCTCCCAATCTCTCTCCTCTTCGTCTCAGTGACTTTAGACAAGAACAGAGGGGAGGAATTACAGGGATTTTAGTTTTCACCGGTAAGTTTAGGAAAAGCCGGAAAATTACTCTTGAGAAAGGGGGGTAGTCATGTTGTCGTTCACAGTGAGTTGTCTGTGAGAAAGTGTCTGTGTCAGGAAGGGGTTGGGGGTTGTGTTCCTAAATATCAAATCGTACAAGATGGGAAAAAGGTGTCACAAGAAAGCGAATACTGTGGCCCTACCCAGGTGATCCTCCCTCGTTTGTCCACCCCCAGGGTTGGGATCTGAGAGCGCAAGTCCTTCCCTGGTTACCTGAATAAGGGATTCTTGGGTTTTACTTGGGACCCTTCGGTTTCTCCGCTGGCCTACCCGCACTCGGGCACCTAGTTGGGGTGTCCAGAGTTGGGCTGCCTCCCCTGACAGGGCCACAGCGGTGACTGTCACGTACTGTTTTGGAAAGACTGCAATGTAAAGTTGTTGCAGTTGCTGGTGGAATCACCCGAGAAAGCAAACTGTTTAGCGTGTGTACTTCTGCTGCCTGATAAACACTAGGCCCACGCACTGGTGTTCAGTGTTGTTTGCGATTGAGTGGCACTTTTACTTATTGTGTCCTCTTATAATGATTGTTGGCAGACAGCTGGGGACAAAGTCGTTTTGAAGGCCTCCTGAAAAACTGCAATGCACGATCTTTGCTATTGGTTCCTTCCAAGAGGGACATGTAGTCTGCCTGTCCTTCGATGAGTCGTGTATATTAGGGGGAAAAGGTGTGTTCTCACATCTCCTTGTTGCATAGAGAGCCACAGTGGCTCGCCCTCTGGACATCATGCTTTTGACGTTCATAGCTAAGGACTGTTTGCGGTTCTTGCATCCCTCTCCAAAATGAAAAGAGGCAAGTCACTTAAGATGGAGAAAGGGGCCCCCCTGCACTGACGTAGCTAGGGGTTCAATAAGTAGAAAGGAACACTGAATCTTGCAAACGAGTGTGTTGGACCACTTGGGAGGCCTTTTCTAACCCCCGCCCTTTTGAGGTGCAGTTTTCGCAAGTCACTGAACATTCCTGCCCCCTACGCCTCTAGCTCATTGCTCATAAGCTTCTGAAGATTTCGCAATGTATTTATTTATATGAAGGATCACTTCCCCAACACTTCATCTTTGTTGTGGAACAAGTGCCTCTTAAAGATGTCTACTGGAAGAGCGACCGTGGGGAAAAATAAAGCCACTTACGACAAAGCAGCGGCTGGAAGACCTAAGTGGCGCGGGGCAACAACCCGTAACCGTGGGTGTAGAGCCTCTCACTCTCCTCACACTCTCTCCACCTCCAGAAACCTCTGCAAACGTCACCAGCAACAATCGGGGGTCCTTTGTAATTGATAGTGTAACATTCATGCTGAACACATTGTGGTGGAAAATCCCCCACTTGTGTAGGTGCTCCGGCGTGCCTGTGGTAAAATCCCAAACCGCTCTACCCCACCTCATTGGGGTGGGGCTCAGGGAGGAGAAGTAATCACACACAGGCCCTCGGGCTATCAAGTTTGTATCTCTAGATTATTGTATGTGAATACAAATGCCAAAAAGAGGCAGGCCTTCAGGGACAGATATCTTGCTTACTGTAACAGTATTTATATCTGAATTATTGTTGAACTCGATTCTTAATCCGCAGGCTCCGTGTATGCCAGCATTTTATATGGGTATATTAATGAATGAACAGCTGAGTTAAAACACAAGGCAAGTGTTTTTCCAAACCTGCATTAAGCCTGATGTGTGCAGCCTGGCCTGGCCAGTGTAAACCGGCCCTATGTGAGATAGTAATTCCATACAAATGGTGTGCGACCTATGAAGCACATTTTTAAAACCGATGGGGCCCACTTCTGTTAAACCTGTGGAAATATACATCAAGGTATTGGTGTCTTGTTTCTGCAAATCATGTGAAAATGCTGCCATCAACATTTAGAAAACCTGGTTTGCAGCATCATTAGAAGGTGCATTTTAAATCCTGTAACAATACAAGCAAAGTAACTTCTATTTATTCCATTAGCCAACATGCATTAAGTCTTATTCTTTTCAATTGTGACATAATAGAACTGATGCATTTTGTATAGTGCCTGTGCGCTTTAAATGCACTAGTGATAATTGTGTGTGTGTTAGACTGTTAGAAATCATGCAGGAATTTAATTTATCTGTATTGCAAATAGCAAAGTACTTAAATGGGCTTTGCACATGATTGTTTTTCAGTGAATTCCATGACAAAGTAATGTAAGTTTACACTGTGTTTGAAAACGTGCTTTGGGAGGCCGAAAGATGGTCACGAGTTAGCAACCTGGAAAACAGGCCCATATCCTTCATCAAAGTAACACATTAGGTCCGATAAATAAAATCACACGCTGAAGGCTTGGAAAATAAATACAGAAAAATAGAGCGAAGTATATTTTGGGAAATGAATTTCCCGAAAAATAGAGCGAAGTATATTTTGGGAAATGAATTTCCGCAATACCATAGTAACTTATGATTGCCAGATGGCTATGGGACTGGCATATGTCTTTCTCCTGTCTTTCTCCTTAACGATACATCAAAAGGACCAGATCCATTTTGTCTGGACCTGCTCTGAACTTTGACAGGCCATTAAGTGCATCTGGGACGGCAACCTTCAGGAGCCATGCCAGCTCCTCAACAATAGAATATTTTTGTATCACCACCAAGCATTGGCATTTGATTCAAAATGTTAAGGTGTTAGATGACCCCTCTAGGGATCTTATTCCTATTTGCTTGCACCTCTTGGCATCAACAATTGTTTACCCAGAATGCCAACACTGTGCTTGATACGCTGATCTTACCCGCCTCTGTAAGAGTAGGTTTGAATGGGCTAAAATAAATAATCCTGGAATTCTTCATGAAATTATTGCCCCAATTGTTTGTTGGTTAATGGTGTCTATGTGGTTCTCCTCTATGTAACATCACATTTCTGATGTGTCCCATGTCCATACAATAGCACACTGGAACGTTTTGGGTATGTGGCTCTGACGAGCATGCCATACGGTGCCCACAGTTAAACACATAAAGCAATCAAATATGTTGCCTCAAATTGTACATCCACTAGGACAAACGCCCTTTATACACTGCCACACCATGATTTTCACAAGCTGCAGGCCTGTACTAATAAGAGATGCTAATGGCAGCTCTGTTAGATGAAGATGGGCCTGCTCTTTTTTGGTGTGACTCTCCTTGCTCATGTGGCGAGGTAAGACATCCAGTGCCATCTTGCCCCCTTTTCTGTGTTTTGTGCCTTTTATGTCATCTTCGTGTCTGTGAATGCTGTGCGCTCTGCTGTGTCCCCATTTGTTTCCTTCTGTGTTATTGGCTCCCTCTGTGTGTCCCGCCCCGTCCCACACGGGCTACTCTTTCATCCAGCTGAAGAAAGGACCTAGCCCTGCGCTCGCCTTCCTCGCGATCACCACTCTCCCTGCTCAGGTGCCAAGTTAAGGAATCCAGTTCCATCTTGCCCCATTTTCTGTGTTTTGTGCCTTTTTATTTAATTTTATTTAATGTTTGTGCCTGTGAGAGCTGTGTGCTCTGCTCTGTGTCCCGTTTGTCTCCTTCCGTTTTGTTGGCTCTCTCCCCTTGTCCGGCTCCCGTGCCTCCTTTGGCTACTGGGCCCTATTTATTTCTGGCATCTAGGGCATCCCCCTGCGGCGAAGGACCCAGAGGCTCAACACTTTCTCTCTCTCTCAATTCTACCCTCTGGTCCAACACACTCTGCGAGACGCACCTTGGATGTTCTCATCTCCTCAGACACCCTCTTCTGACCACTCCTTTCTCTTGGACTGACCACATTCTGCTTTCTTCTCATCTGAAACCCTTTGTCCCACAGGCAAGGCCCACCCCAGCACTAACACCTACCTTCTCGGTCATTCGGCCCATGAAGCGTGTGTCAGTGGAAGCCTTAGCTGCTACTTTCTCTGCTCCTACTCCTGTGGCTGACTCACACTCTGACACAGCCCTCGCTAACCTGCATCTTTCCATCTACAACACTCTGTATATCCTTGCCCTTGTCATGAGAATCCGTCTGAAGTCTACCTCTAAGTGCAACTCTTGGTACGACTCTGACCTCGCCGCCCTGAAACGCAAGTGCAGGGTGGCTGAGAGTAAGTCGCGGGCTTTGGGTGCATTCTATGACAAACTGGCCTGCTGTCTGCTCCAAAGGCAATACAGACTCTCTTTTTTGTCCAAGAAGAGAGGCCACATCCAAACCTGCATCTCTGCGGCCTCTACCAACACGGCCAAACTCTTCAAAATCTGCAAAGAGCTGGCCAATCCTTCTGTGGTCTCCTCCTCATCTGTTCCCTACCAAGTCCTCTATATGGCTCTGGCTTCTCATTTTACCATTGGAACTCGGGACATCCTGCCCTCGCTCTTCTCTTCTTCTCCTTCTACCACTCTTGGCCCCCCTCTGGCCGCCTCTCCCTCTCCTCCTCCTTTCTCCTCTTTCTCTTACAACACCTGGCGATGTTTCTAGACAAGCCGGTCTATGAAAGAGTCGTCCAAACGGGTGCTCCCCTGCTCCTCCGGAACCATCAAGGATCACATTGACACCCTCACTCCAGTCTTGGCCGACTTCTTTAATCACTCTTTCGCCACTGGATCTTTCCCCTCTCTCCTCAAACATTCCCTTGTGCACCCCCTCCGTAAAAAGCCTTCTGCTGATCCTACCTGTCCAGCAAAGTATTGTTCGATCTCTATCACTCCTTTCTTGGGCAAACTCCTGGAAAAGCTGGCCATCCCCCAGCTTACTCTCCACACTGAATCTTATGATTGTGTCCATGACCATTAGTCTGGCTTCAGAGAAGCCAGAGGCTTGAAAACTGCTCTCCTGAACACCTGTGGAGAACAGATCTCTAATCATGACTCCAGCCTTCCTTCTGTCCTCATCCTCCTTGACCTTTCCTCTGCTTTTGACATGGTCAATCACGCCATCCTAATCAATCAACTCTGTGAGAACCTGGCATCACGGATCAGGCCCTGAAGTGGTTGACCTCCTTTCTCCTGGACTGACACTCCCAAATTCAACTTGGGTCCTTTCTCTCCAAAACCTCTCTCTCCACATGTGGTGTTCCCCAGGGCTCTATCCTCTCACTCTGGCTCTTCAATGTCCAATTGGCTCCTTTGGCCCACCTGATCTCTACCTTCTCCTCTAACTTTCAGTCTTATGCAGATAACACTCTGATCTCTTTTAGGCTCCCCTCAACCTCCTCCCCTCTCTCGCGCCTTCCTGACTGTCTATCCACGATTCAGGATTGGTGCACCTCCAATGATCTCTGCCTTAATGCCAGTAAGACGAAGATCCTTCTCATCGGGACCCCTGCCCCTGCTTTCGCTCTTTCACTTTGGCTGCCCTCCTTGGGCCCTCTTTCTGTGCCTTCATGTGAGGCAAAAAACATTGGTGTCATCTTTGACTCTACTCTCTCTTTCTCTCCTCACATCACAGACCTTGCCAAGAAGGCCCACTATCAGCTGCACCTCCTCAAAGGTATTCGTCCTTTTCTCACTTTCCCCCAGAAGCTCACTGTCTTCAGAGCCCGGGTTCTCTCTAACCTAGACTACTGCAACTGCCTCTTTCTCAATCTGCCTTCCTCTACACTACGCCCTCTGCAACTAATCCAGAACTGGAATGCAAGACTTACCTTGGCCTCAAGCCCAGGGACCGTTTCTCTTTAGCCCTGAAATCTCTCCATTGGCTCCTGGTGGCTGCACGGATCAAGTTCCACACCCTCTGCATCGTCCACAAGGCTTTCTGTGGTCGTGGTCCGCACTACATCAACACTCTCTTCCAAAATGCCTTCCCTCTTGAGTCCTTCGCTCAGCTACCGCCAACTCTCTGAGGGTCAGACGCTTCTCCAGGCAGAGAGTGGGGTAGATCTCTCTCCTCTGCAGTTGCCTCCCTCTGGAATTGCCTCCCTGCCCCTCTCAAACTTGAGCTGGACCACCTGAAGTTCCAAAAGCAGCTCAAGACCTTATTTTTCTCCTCTGCTTTCTCGCTCTTCCTCCCCTGCTGACATACCTGTCTGCTGCACCGACTGATTGCTTGGCTACCCTCAGAGTCTCACTGGGTACCATGCTCCTGTATGATCAGTCTCCCCTCACTGCCCCCGCGCCTACTGGGCAATTAGGGGCTGTAACTGTAAACTCTACAGTCCCCTGCCTCCTTGCACTTGCCCAGAGCCGCACTGCCATGCTTCACTTACTCAGAGCAATGCTGCCCTGTTTGCACTTCCCCCTCCATCTCCCTGACACTTAACCCTCTCTTTTCCCCCTGCACCTTGCGTTGTCGCACTTGCACGATCTGGATGAGACAAGATCTAGTAAGATGTTTGTCTTGTCCTCCCTCTGTCTTCCCGCCTTTGTCTTGCCGCACCTAGAAACACTTGTGTACAGGCACGCTATAAATGACATATATCATATCATATCATATCAATAACCCCTGAGGCCTTCGTAATGGCGAGGGGGTAGAGGCTGAGGAACTGTGGACCCTTTTTCCATGCATTAGAACCCAGTTTTGTTTAAGATGCTTCATCAGCTTATTACTGGTCAGTCTAAAGGTTGTAAGAGGTACAATCCTTTTTGTGCATTGTTTATTGGATGACTCTTGTGGGGTATCCTTTAATGTCTATAGATATAATTCCCTAGATATGTTTCTGTATTGGGGTGCTGGGCATGCTCACACTGACTCCCAGCCCCTCCTCATCTAAAATTCTCCAGAAACAAGAAGCAAAAGAGCCCTTGTGCACCCATTTGAGTGGCTGATGTTGCAGCCATTTTATACTCTCATCCAAAAACATAAGGTGTCCGAATGAGTATGTATGATTCATGGTTACAAAAATGGTAATGTTGGGGTGAGTGTTGTGAACAGTTATGTGAGCACCAAGCCATAGGTCTGTTATGTTTTCACATGCATCCCTTTTATTTCAGACTTAGTTATCAAAAATAGAGATCTCCGATCACTGTTATGTTTCTGAAATGCTCTGTAATTTAACGCAAAGCAGACAGGAACCCTCATTGGTGCTGTTTGTCCCCTTTCCTACTCTCATAGAGGTATTTTTATAGGAGTGTACTAGGCTGTCCACTTTGGCATGGTAACTTTCTATCTGAAAATAATTCATATGGTTAGTCTAGTATTGCCCTGTGCGAAACACAAGTGAGGTGGTACGAACAGAACTCCTGCAACATAGAGCAGAGGTCAGAGGGCCCTCAGACCACGCAGGCTGGTTAGACTACAGTGTGCCAGTACAGACAGTTTGGAATTACATTCAGGCAAGGCCTTCCCTAAGAGCAGGTGACTGAAGAACCATTTACTTGGGCAGCAAGAGCTATGTTTTCACATTAGATTTCGTCTGTAAAGTACTTAAATTACAATGTAATGAAACCAGCTTTATTTGTATAGCAATGCAGTGGTCGAATTGGGGGGAGCGGTGCTCCTCTACTTTTTTTTTATCAGGATTTACTGTTCCTATACTTTTATTTTAAAAAGAAACCTGTAATGGTTTCGTTTTTTAAAAAAAGGTGTAGGAAGAAGTTGAAACTTGCCTTTTCAGTGTAGTGCACGTTCCCTTAAACAGCAGGCGCATGTGTTTGGGGGTTTGTATTGTGCGTGGGAGGGGTTGTGGCGATGGGGTTTGTAGGGAGCGGGGGCAGGCCAATAGTGAACATTGTTCCACTACTTCTTTCCATACACTTTGACCACTGTGCAATGATTTATTGGTTTTGAGGAGGGGGGTTTGTCGCGTAACATGGTTGTGTAGTTTGGGAGTGACTTGTACCAGTGGGGGTGCATGGTGGTGGGAGGGAGGCGCATTATAGTGTTTCGCCTTGGGCACCAAGTTGGCTGGAAACTGCCCTGTGTGTACACAATCAGATGCAAAGTGACACACAAACTGCTAGGTGACTACCTGCATGAGACCACAAGCAACCACGACCATTTTCATCCTCATTGGTGAAGTGTAGCCAGGGACGCTTTTTTTTCTTTGTCACTTTTTTTATGTTTCTAAAGTTGCCCTAGGTGGCACGTGTATGCCCATAGAAGGGTACCAAGCGACTTCAGGAATGACGTCCAGTAAGGACGGGCATCCTTGGTATTGCTTGTAGTCTTAGATAGCAGCTATGTGGGCTAAGCGTACAGGTTGTGCTTGGGCGCGAGAGCAGAACTGATGTGCACGTTATCCCCCTTTCTGTATTTGTACAGTGGCCTTGAAACGATGGAATGGAATCACCTCGGAGCAATTGCTAGTTGTGATTAAGAGAAACGCCTTGCCCGGCATAAGCGTGAGAGCAGAATGTACAGTATTTTCAAAAAAGACATCCGAAGAAAGTATCTGTTTCAAAGTGCTGTGACAGACAGCTGTGTGCAAGACAATGCACGGGCATTATGTTACAGCGTCCAGCCTGGAACTGATTTGTGGCCTAGAGCACGTTAATGGCTTATTGACCCCCACCCGAGGGGAGGGTGAGGTTCTGAGCTGAACTGGATTTTGCTGAGATTTGGTGCCTTGAATTAAGGCCTACGATGAAGTTTGGGCCCTCGTCGCTAGGCAACGGTGTGCAATGAACCTTGATCCCAGGGAAGAACCCACTGGCCATTTCAAGCATCTCCTGCTCCTTCTTCCGCCTCTCCTCATACGTAATGTGTGTACTATTGGTATCTGATAATATCGAGATCTTAAACACTGTGGAGGAGGGGGGGGGGGGTCATTACTGCTCTAATTCATTTCCAAGCCATTTTTAACTGAAATTGGCTTTAAGAGTCCGGTCACGTTCGTGTCGTGGTTCAATGACCACGGCAAAGCAGAGCACTGTTATGACCTTGGGCCGAGCCAGCATGCACCGAGTGAGCAAAGTCGTAAATCCCTTCCTAACAGAAATAATATACTTTTTCTGTATTTTTCAAGCACGGGACCTTTGTGGGGTACAATAGTCGTGAATACTGGGCCTGATGTTTGTACTTGAGTTTAAAGGCCATTTCTCAAGTTGTTTTATACATGTATGTACGGGAAAAGGCCGGATTGGACTTCTTGTAGGAATCTCGCTCTGTGAGGAGTCCCATGCATTCCGGCGTCGGCATGCGTGCCGCCCCCGTCGCGCGCGCAGCGCTGGGAGCCGTCTATAATTAGCCCGGGGGGCTGCTAAGCGGCGTCGGTGACAGCGTCGGAGGGCGCCTCAGCGAGCATGTGCTGGATTCTGCGCGAGCGCGGCGCCCATTGGCTGCCGGTGTTGCTGCTTGCCACTTGGATACCTCGCGCTGCATTGGAGCGACAGCCACAGCAAGCCTCTTGCTCGCGCGGCGCAGGTGGAGGTGCGGGGACGGGAGAGACGGGGAAGACGCCGCCGCGGGCTCTAGAGAGGACCTCGCTGCTCACGGATTACTGGCGGCGGGGGGAGGTCCAAGGCGGGCTTCCAGTGCAAGGTAATAGCCCCCACTGTGTATATGCCTCTCCTGAAGCACCCGTGCGTACAATTCATATTGGTCTTCCGGTCACCTGTCATTTAATCGTTCTGGCATGCAGCTGTTTCAAGTGTTCTGCTGCTCTTACCTGTGTGGTGATGTGCGTAGCATTGCTGCGTTAACGGTGCATGGCGCTGTGTTGTGTGTGTGAGTTCCGCGTGATAATGCATTCACGTGTGTTTGCAACTGAATGGTCACGTAGCTGTCTTCCACTGACGCGGACGCGGCCTCTGTAATGAGAAACCAGAGAGGGGGCTGGGGGAGCGTGTGAAATGTTGCTTAATTAGACATGAGTAATCACAGCCCTGATGTTGTTTTCGCGGAAAGGTTGGGGAGCAGCGTCTGCTGCTCTCTGATGTGTTTTTCCCTCTCCACACCCTCCCCCACCGCCTTTGGGTTGATTTACCATATTTGTTTTACTTTAATAAAAAACGGTTTCATTATTTCTTTTCAGAACTGTAACTTCGCACACCCTTCCCTGGCCGGGCAGTGTGCTATCCCCAGGGGGCCAGATGTTGGCCCCAGGCCCTGTGTTTTGTAGGCCTTTACAATCGAACAGCACAATATGAAGGTTCCTTTTGTGAAAAACCCTGTATTTATTGCTATTGTCTGGCTCCTCGGTTGCTCTTGCACGATTTCCATTCAGAGTGGACTGCATTTGTCTTTTTTTCGGAAAGGGGCGCGCTTCCAGTGACGCTGTTCTTCAGTTTGTTTACACAGGAAGAAAGGGGAATAGTGCGCGCGGATGCTTAGGCAACCTGCCCCCCGCCTCGCACCAGCGCGGCACTCTAATGTGCTTTAAATGTTTTTTTCTTTCTCTTTGCAAACTTAAATCTCTTGTTGGCGCGCTAGACTGAGCGTAGAGTGGAGTCATGCCGCTGGCTGTCTGCCACCATGCGTCTGCACAGCCTCGGCTAAACGTTGTGGTGGTGAAGGGCAATGCTGGAGTAGGGCAGTGCTACGAAGAATGACTTCTGAGTTTTCTAATTCATGTTGAACCATCACTTTTTTTTTAATACACGTTTGTGTGCTAAGATGTCACACTTACTGTCAAAGAATTTAGCCATGACATAGGTATGTATTCCCCCCCCCTGTGCTTCCCCCCTTTACCCAGGTGTTCTCTGAGTAGTCATATTTACCAGTAATAAATATTGGTAAAACAAAGGTAATGGCATTTCTATGCAATGGTAAAAGAAGCCGCTCAACTACCTGTAAGTGGTATGTGAATAATACTCAACTCGAACTGGTTGAATATTACAAATATTTAGGTGTCATTATAGATCACAAGCTACTATGGAATCAACACTGGTTACAGACAAAGCTGAAATGGAAAAAAAATGCTGGAGCGTTGTCTCAATTTATTGGAAAACAGGGTGGCTTCTCTATACAAACAATTGTTTTACTATATTCAGCAAAAATTGTGTCCTGTCTTCTGTATGGAACTGAAGTGTGGGGAAAGAATTTTAAAACTGAGATAAATAAGTTTGAAGGAAGCATTTTAAGACAACTTTTAAGATTGCCTAGTAATGTATCATGTGAACTTATTTTATTAGAATGTAATTTTAGATTTGCCAGTGACATTTTAGAATATAAAGCAGCAATGTTATTTATGAAGTTATACTCTCTGGAGAATAATACATTTATAGTATCTCTGATGAATGTGTTCAATAAGAATCATAATTTTAGACAATTTCTAACGATTCATAATCTATGCATGTTATATAAGAAGTGGGCTAAAGAGAATGAATTAAGCTGGTTGAATTTGTCACAAGCACAAGTAAAAAGGCTGCTAAAAATGGCAATATATAATCAGGCTAAAGAGCGGGACATGATCTATGTAGCTTCACTAGCAACAGGAGGGTTATTTCTTGAAAATTGGTCTGTAGAGAGAGAAGTACCTAAGTACCAAAAAGCTTTTCCCCATCCTTGGATAGTACGAATGTATCTACTATTTAAATTTAATAAAAATGATACAATGGAAGTCTTGGGAGCTAAATTAGGAATTGCCAGATCGTTGAGAGTGTGTCGCTTATGTGGAAATGAAATGATTGAAACTATTAAACATTTGATGTGTAAATGTGAAAGCCTTAATGAATTAAGACTTAATGAATTAAGACTTAACTACGTGAAGCGATACGATAACTCAAAGACCACCGAAAACTTAAGATATTATGGCGGAAGCTCTTTGACGGCAATGATATCAATCTCATGTATCATATGATAACATTTTTGGAAATGATTTTATCAGTTTTGAGAGAATTGTCAGCTGGGATTTTATTCTGAAAAAAATATGTTTAATTGGTTTTATGTATCTCCTGATGTTTTATAAATCATCCTTTTTCGATTGTAAGTGAATTATTGTGTGTAATATGTAAAGCCAGTAATGGCTGTATGCATATTTAAATTAAATAAATCAATATTTACCAGTGAAGGCATGGCGTGTGGGGGTTGGGGGAAGGAGGGGATATAAGTGTGTGTTTGTGAATATGATCCGGTCACTTTATATTCGCCTTGAAAACTTAATTGGAGTCAGACTTCTGTAGAATGCACTATGTGATGTGTATGCTGGAGATCTCTTGGGGAGCAGGCAGTGGCGGCTGGTGAGTTTGAAAGCTGGTGGGGTGTACATTTCCTAGTGGTCATTTGGGAGCGAGTGACGCCCGCAAGCCCACACCACACAAGGGGGGTCCAGGGTGGTTGTCCACACTGGAAATTTTGAAAAATGGCCTCCAAAATGTGCAATTTTCTGTCCAAAACCAATGAAATATGACATAAAAATCATTAGGTTTTACATACTGATGGTGGTACATTATTCTTATGTGTGATGGTGTATTTTACAGCAGCTTGTTCTGAGAATAGCTGAGCGGTTGCCCTTTCCCCAAAGTCTCTGAAGTTACCCTCTCTACATTTGAAGGGTTAGCCCCTCCACCCCACCGAAATGTGTTGCCTTATTCATAAAAAAAACAACAGAACAATTTAAATGATATGGTTATTTACCCACCCATTGACTACCCATGGCCAAGCTAACCCCATGGCGATTCCCACCCACTCCCTGCCCTTCCCCATGCAAAACACATCCTCCTGGGATCTCTTTGAGCTAGCTTTATCAAGCATAACCAACAAACTGTGTGCTTGAATGGCCTGCCAGTGTTTTTTCAAAGCAGTCTTCTGAAAATGAATGACTCAATTGGAGCAAAGTGGTGCATCTTGCCCAGCCTGGGGGATCTACAGTGGGCGCACGGCTGAAAAAGAGTGCAGGGGAATTTTAGGCTATATGTTGCATTTCAGAAGGGACCTTCTCGTTTCTTTATTTGCCTAAGCATTAGTCTATGTGTCATACATATGTGTGCTACAAAACCCTTCTCACAAACTGAACCGAGTGTAGTCAGTTAGCATGGCCTCTTATAGGAACTGGCATTAGATGCTGTGTGCGATTCCATTTGCGCCATTATCAAAATGATATAGTTATGTACGAATTAATCTTTTCTGCATTTAACAATGAGCACATGCAGAGAGCATTCATTTGTCTCAAGGATTACATTATACATCTTCCTCCGGATACCATATAAAGGTTAACATCAATAATGGCTTGTCGGATCGATCAGGATTTAAATGACGGCCTGCTTTTTCTAAGGCGCACCTCCTCTGGTTTTACAGCAAAACGGGCCATGCATAACATGCATATTGCACGTCCCTAAACCTAATCTCACGGGTGAAGCCAAGGCATTGGAGCACAGTGTCATCCATAATATTGTTCAGCTCGCTGTCTCGAATTTGCCCTCAGTTACAGATCCAGGTTAAGTGTCTTGCTTAGCACTACTGGCCTCCATCATTTCATGCTCCTGGAAGCTACATAATTGTGTTGCTTGCAGTGTCATACCTGCGTCTTTCCTTGAAAAGCGAGCATGATTGCCTGGATGGGGGAGAGAGAGAGACAGAGACAGAGACAGTCGGTATGGCTTAAATTTTTGTACAGGTCCGTCCTAGGATGCAAAGAAGATCTACATGGGAGACACACCAGGTGCTTTATTTCCCATGTCTAATAAGTCTACCCAAGCCGGTTTTGACCATTTTTTGTTTGCTGTTTGCACCATTAGATAGACTGTTTAAAGAAAATGTGTTTGCTTCCTTCCTTCCTTTAAATTGTATTTCCATCCTATGCTGCAAAGCAGGAAATTGTTTGCATTGCATATTGCTTCCTTAAATGGTCAGTATCTTTTTTCCACTCCCTAGGTCAAGCCTACATGTTTCTTCATTACAGTTTTTAGCAAACTGTGATCAGCGAGAGAGAGTAACGACCGCACACGTGTATCATTCAGTGTAATTGTTACCTAATGATAGTACTTTACATTGTGAAGGATTCCGTAGAAGTCCGGGTGAGAAATAACTTCACACCGGTTCCACTTCCTCTAGGACAGCCTCAAACATGGAGGTGCATCTCCAACAGAGTAGACATTCTCAGGGTACCTTCAGTTTATCCCAAGGTGTGATCTTCCCAGAGCAGCACTAAAACACAAAATAAACTAATGGCAGAGTTGCCGAAAAAAATCGCCAGAGCGCAAATGCGTTTTGCGCGTGCGCAGTTGTATTACCGCTAGTGCTACTTTTTTGCACACATGCTGTGCTTCTGAAATCGAGGAAATGCCGTTGTTTTTTGTTTTCACCAACCATAGGGGTGGGCGCATCTTCACTGTGGATCACTGTGAAGCACTTTGTCCTTCGTTACTGGGTGCTCTCTTGGTTAGATCTGGTCCTTGTTGACCTTGCTAGTGGGACTAGCAGACCTTTTGCTGGACAGTCTATGAAAATGTATTTTAATGCCTCTAACCCCGTGGGTTGGCTTTTAAGCAACATCAGTTTGGTGACGTGACAGTCTGTCCCGTATGAAGTACCGGCTCCCAATGATTAATTGATTATGCATCCGGTCATCAGAGACCTTTAGATTGCTTGCATTACATAAAAAAACACAACCAAATCACCCATCACCCCCTTTCGGCCATTGTGTGGCGGTGGAACCTCGTGTATTGATATTCTTTTCTGCTCAGTTATCAATGCTTTCGGGGATGTGCAGGATAGCAAAGCGGGTTGAGTTTGGTTTGTGTGTGTGACATGCAGGCCACAAGTCCGAGTGAACGCAGCCAACCCCGCACCTCATCTTTCCAAAGTCAATACAATGAGTACCGTTGAGTTGGGTTGTAACTATTCGCAAAGCACGTATAAAATTCTGTTGGTGAAATGTATTAAACACATTTCCATTCATACTCTATAAATAAACAGTCCGTATAGCTTTTTATCAGAATCCGACATTAAACACCCAAACTCAAAATATCCAACCACTCCTCCAGACGTACATTTGAAGAGCTCTGTTTATGCCCACGCCCTTTCCCCTCTTGATGGTTGTATTGCCTTACTCCTAGGCCTGACAACTCCTCTTTTCCCCAATCAGAGCAGTGCTAAATACAGCTGCCTTCAGCCCCCTTAAAGGAAAATCTTACTCGGACCACATCACTCCACCCTGGCGGTCCTTCACTTTATACCACCAAAGCTTGTATTCGTTTTAAATCTTGTTGTGCCATGTACAAGAAAGTAATGACCAACAAACGTCTGCCTCAGCTGTCTGAAAATCTCAATCTGATCGGGGCCACACATTCTTCAAGCCAGCCCATGTGAGATCTATGATGGTACCCCACAGGCTGTCTTCACCGAACCCCGGTTGCCCAAGCCCAGTTTGGCGTGGTGGGGAAACATGATTTCCATTGAACACCCCCTTCCCCAGGCCCTCTCCTAATGTGGGGGGACAGCCCCGTTACCTCCCCTGCCCTTCCGCATGCCCCTTGGACTGGTGTTTACCACCCCTAGACTCCTGCCCCACCCTCCCCTTTCCAACTCTACCAACATGCATACACACACATATACATACAGGCAAACATACACCCATTTCCCCCTCGTAATCCCCATCCTTGCCTCTCCGGCCGCCACCTCCCTCATCGGTCATTGCATGCGCAGTAAGCATATGCAGTGTTCCTGCGACAGGCCGCCATTCCGGCAAATCTATGCGAAGAAAGTAGCCACTTCCCCCATGCCAGGTTGCAATTCCTGATTTGCATTAAGCAAAATCATATTTTTCTAAAACACATAACACGAAACATCTTGTCTCCACTTTTAATCTCAGACCTGCCACCTACTATACTTTTGGGTTTTCTCTTTGAAGTCATTGATTGACCTCTTGTCGAAGTACAGCTAGTCAAAACTCTGCTGCAAGTCTGTTCTCCAAAGCTTGTTGACATGACCCCTGACTGCCCTTCTCTGGCTTCCTGTCAGAGATACTTGCCAATTCAAAATCCTCAGATTGATCCAAAAAGCCCTTGCCGACAAGACCCCCAATTATCTGACTCTATATCATTCCTCTTCTCTCTTGCAACACGAGCTTTATATACCAACCCCCCCATGCTTTGAAACCCCCCACCCCCCTATTGCTAAAGATTTACAGTCCATGATGTTGCTCTTTGGAAACATGGTTACTCAGCATCTTCCACTTCAACATCCTCTTTTCTTTCAGCGTTGGACCATTTGGTTCGTCACTGAAGCTTAGCTATGTTCCCCCACTATGTCTTGATCACCCTTCCGGATTTCTTTAAGATTGTTCGCCCAATTAAAGTCCAAAACAAGCAAGTTATTTGGTCGCGGTATTTATATTTTTATATTATGTATCTATCATACATTGGATTGACAGAGAAGCGCACAGTTGAATGCCCAGTCCTTGAACTAAATGTTTGATGCATTTCACCCACATTTTGGGAAATCTTTCCTCTCTGCCGTGTGCAGGAAGCTTCTACCGTTGCTCCATGCAGAGGCTGCAGCTGCGTTTGAGCAGAGTTGCTTGCTGGGTTTGGGGGTAACAGGTGCTATGCGCTCAGTGATGCATCCCGCAAGACTCGGACTCGTTTATGGGCTCGGGCAGAGCGGGACACAGAACACTGTTGATGGTGAGAAATGATTTCAAAGATTTGCGGAATTCAGTGCTGAGTGCATTTGGCATTTAACATTTTCTCCCTAAACGGCTTACAGACGTGCAAGCTGCTTTTGATACCCGCTTTCAGCATTCAAGGGTCTGTGAGGGAAAATCAAGGGACCAGGTGGAGGAGGAAGGTAACAGTGAGAGGTGGTGGAAGGGCGAGTAAGGAGAGGAGTAAGCAGGTTCCGAAGGGAGGAGGTAGAGGAGGAAATGAAATGGAGGAGGAGATGGTAGAGGTCATATCAGGGAATGCAAGTACTAGTAGGAGAAGAGGAATGCCAAAAAGGAAGGCTGCAGAGGGAGAAGGAGGCAATAATGAAACTATGTAGATTAGGGGGAAGATGGAAGGGGGAAGAGGTAGATGAGAGGCACTAGAGGTTGAAGGCGGTAAAAGGGGAACAAGTTAGAGGAGGAAGGCGGTAGACTAGGTAGATAGAAGTAGGGGATAGAAGCAGAGGAGGGTGTAATCGTTGAAGGCAGAGGAGGATGGTCTTAGGGGAGACTGGTACAAGTAGAAGATTGGTGGGAGATGTTAATGGAAGCAGGCTCTACGTTTTTATGACTTGCTTGTATTGAGGGGTGTGAGAGTAAGGGGTCCCATACACTGTGCCACCCCAACACCTCACCACTGTCTCCTGCTCTATAGCTGCCAAATGGGGTTCCTGCAGCCACTGAGAGCTTTATACGCTGAAGATGTGATTTGACTCTGTTTCTGCGCATGGACGTGCCGAGGTCTCTCACATTCCATGTGACAATCTTATGTGTTATGCTTGCTCTTGCAACTAAATAAAACCCATACACAGCAGTTCACAGTACGCCCAACTGCAGGAGTAGGGATAACATTCCACATATCTTGTGTAATAACCAGCATTGCACACATTTCGGTCTCCCACGGCACAGAGAATCGTAGATACAAGAGATTGCATTGGTCAGGTAACAAGATAAATAACCAGCCCCAGAACATGAGGCTCCACCCATGCCCAACATATGACATGTGTTTGGGCTTACTGATGCTCACTGTCCGTGGCGGGCACCGTCCAACAGGTCGACAATGGTCTGTTGTCGACTGTCCATATGGATTGGGGTGAGTTCCATCAGGGCTCAGTGGACCAGATCGCCGGCTCCGGCGTACCAGCTGCTAGATGCACGGTTTCTCATATGTGCTGTTGTGAGCTAAAGCGCGGCTGTAGACAAAACCCCCAGTAGAGCCTACGCCTGTGTTTTTAGCGTCTACAAGGCCGAAGTGCACTTGGAACTATTTTAGTCTGAGCGTTGCATCATGGTGAGATGTTGTGGTGGTCCTAGTTGTATCACTGCATAGGCTGACCTCTCAGGGTCTGGGGATCTATTCTGCCATTGTTCAGGATCATCATTTGTGTCCAGGTTGTTGTTCTCCAGCCACATTGTTACGGCCTCTGGACTGTCAAAGAAGCGAGACTTTCCTTCATAGATCACCTTCAGTCTCGCTGGGTACGTAAGCATGTATTTGACCTTCTTTTGACGCAGCCTTTCCTTGACTGAGATTCATGTATTGCGCTGCTGCTGCTGTACTAGGGGCGTGTAATCTGGGTATATGGCTACGTTCGAGCCACTGCATTGTATTACCCCGCCATCCCTGGAAAATTTCAAAATCACCTGCCGGTCTCTGAAGTTCAATATTTTGGCTATTATAGGTAGTGGGTGTGATCCAGGTGGGGGCCTCTTCTGTAATGATCAATGAGCCCTCTCGACAACAAATCTCTGCAACAGTTTGCCTGGGCCAACTTCTTGAAGAAATAGGTTCCCAATGTAGGTTGTCGGATCTTTGCCGTCAGCATCCTCCGGTATGCCCCGAACTTGAACATTATTTCTGCTGGAGCGCCTCTCTGCATCTCCGGCTCTTTGCTCCAGAAAACGGTTCTTGGTCTTGGCGGTTTTGAGCCACGTGGCCAGATAGTCAGTGGTGGCAGCCATGCTTTTCAAGAGTTCTTCAATATTAGTGACTTGTTAAGCTAATGATCTCACGTCTTCGCATAGGAGTTGCAAATCAATTTTAACCTCTTAAATTTTGTGTTCAACTGAGGACCTTAGTGCTGAAATCGCTGCCAGAACCTTATCCTCTTGTGGCTCTGCTTTGGTCTCGCCCTCTGCCGGGCTTCCTCCACATCCAGCCATGAATGCCGAATGCGTTCTGCCAAGACCTGCATAGGAGTCCATAATAGTAGATTTCTGTTTGCTCTTTGTAGAAGGCATAGCGCTGTGCTGGATGAGTGACAAACACGTTATTGTGCGTGCACTGTCAAGCTAGACCTCTCCGTGGTGTGCTTGATCCAACTTTTCAATTCATTAGACCCTACTAGAGACCTGTGGATACTTTGCAGTCTAGACTAATTGGCCTTCTTGCAGTGATACCAGCTGGAATATTGCCAATCGTCAGTAGCAATATCCACTCAGTTATCAGTCTCACATGTCTAGGGTGCTTCGAATGACATCTGATGATGTGTAGGCCATACAAGTAGAGCTCCAGTCAGCTGGGTAACAGCCTAACCAGAGCCCAGGCCTCGCTAGCACATCCCACAAAGCAGGCAGGAGTTTAGCGCTGGACGCTGATATTTAAAGGCTTCATCCAAAAATAGTGTTTTGCGTCCAATGCGGTTCTGGTCAAAAGGCTGGCGCAGCTGCTCGTCAAGACATGCACAGACTCGTTTGCCTTGTTGTTTCCTGGCAACACCAGGGCCACAGGGAGTGTGGGACACAGAAATTGAGGAAAATGGAGCTGCGTGATCCATTAGACAGCACATACACTCTGCAGGAGACGGGGGAGTCGCAGCGCGATGGTGGGCTACCAGAGCACTCCTGTGTCCGTCAGCTCTGCAGTGTCCACATCAATTATTTCGGGACCTTTCTTTCACCTGAGTCTTTGTGCAATTGCCAATCTGCAAGGTAGTCTGGCTGAGAGCAGCTATGAGGGGGTGGGCAGGCTCCCTGGTTGAGCTCGTAGGCATGGGCTCCCTCATCCTTTGCAAGAGGAAGGAGCCGCCCACTTGTTAGGAGCTGCCATCTCCTGTGCCTCAGCTCTGCCGATGTAGGAGTCTTTCTCCCCACCTTCCGCTTGTGTGACGGTGCCGTTCAGGCCCGTGGCTACTCCAGGACCAGTGCCTCGGGCCACACGTCGCCGCAGGCGGGCTTCCCACAGAGGGTATTTGCGGCTGTTGCAGGGCTCCACTGTCTCAATCTGCATACGTTGATACTTCTTGGAAGGAGGGTTAGGTCCGCCTGCTCGTTCTGCAGCAGTGCAGTCCGTAACTCGTCTCCTCAACGCAGCGACACACCACAGTTACTGAGGTTGGGCCGTTCACAGTCGTTGCTATCTTGTTTCCTTCGGTGTGACGCGTCGGAGCAGATCTCCACCGCTGTAATCCTGCTTTAGGAAAGAAGTAGGAACACTTGCCTACGTTAGTTCAGGATGGTCTGCTCCAAAGAATGGAAGCAGAAAAGCGAGAAATCACTCTGTTACAGGATCATTGATAGGCAAAAACACCAGAGCTCAGTGCGAACACAGCCTCACGCATGAGCTCCAGGCCACGCCCCCTATTTTATTTTAATATAGTGTATTGTTTTAAAAATGTGCCTTTCAACCTATACAATATGCCAAATATATAAACGTACAGTTTTTTAAAAAAAAGAAACTGTACCATAAAGCCATTCTGTACAACGTACATCCTCGCCTTAAGATTCACTTAATCAACCCTCGCAAGTCGCAAATAAGTGAAATATTGCAAAGTCACAATTTACATCATCATTTTTGTATGGATGAGCCCCTAATCACCTTAAGCAGGTCCACCACTTAGGAAGCAAGTGCACGTTTGTAGGTAAATCATGTTTATTGTACAATCGTTCAGAGAGAAGCTAGATGACCCTGTTGAGTCAAACTAACCCAACTCTCTCTGAACCACATACGTTGACACATTATATACATTTTTGCAACAGTTAAAACACTCCCATGATTTTTGTTACAATACACCCCCCACATGTGATTGGACAATACCTATATAGAGAAATCCCATCTTTTTTCCATTCCCATTGGACGTTGTTATCTTAGCTGCCATCTTCAGATCGTATTCATAGCACACCCCTCTCTGGGATCCGTCCGTGGTAGGTCCTGACATCAGCACATGGTTACACATTCATATACAAACATAATTTATTACGAGTCATAACTGGCCTGGAATCTCTTAAACGTAAATGTAATTGCATATGGTTTGTACGGCTACTTCAGAAAAACAGAACAGGCTCTCTTTGAACTGGTAATAACTATCTCATCCACCCCAACTTTACTGGGACCCCTGAACATTCTAATCTAAATAACTACAATTTGAACATGCATGGCCCCTGACCACATCCTGAGTAAATCGAATCACAAGGACTATCAGTCACTTTGGCCTCGAACATCTCTTCGCCCCATGTTTATTGCTCGTCAAAACAAATAACCAAAACCCTATGTCAAGCTCCCATGCCCTTAAGAGATTATAGCTGCTTTTGCAATACTACCAGGCCATAAAAACCTTGGCCGGTCTCTTAGCTGAGCTGTCCATCGGCTAAGGTTATAGTTATTTATTTACCAACCCTTTGGCCTCTGAAAACTCTGCAAAACCAGTTTCTCAAAGTCAAACCCTGACTGCCACATTTTAATCAATTTATAAAAAAGCCCACAACTTGTAGATTTATAAATGCTCTGTGTATGTCTATCAGTGTGCATGCATGTTTAATAACTCATGTTTTCTTCACAGTGGGTTTGCTATGACCAGTCCCCTTCCTTGCATGTGCATTATGAACTCCTTGGTGGCCAGTTTCTAGGCAATTCATCGCACATTGTATCTGGATCTTGTTTAATATTTGATTTGGTGATTTTGGCATTTGTCTTTCTACGCCCGTGCAAATCTAATATTTATCAACTAAACAGAAAGTAAAACTATCCCATTCACATTTAACAGCACTGGATACATATACAAAACTGCAACATCAAGCTAACATGGCCACATCCCAAGTCGCACTAACCCCTCTTAATCATTGTGACTTTTTCTGACCACCCCAACATTTTGAAGTCCAGCTGTGGGCAGATTTATTTTTGTCTCTGATCTTTGATTGGGGGCAGTAATGAGAATCCTCTGCGATGCCTGTCAACGCATTTTAGTATTTCAATTAGATTTAAGACTCTGTCTTCCTTCACACAACTTAGAACAGTGTTCTTTACTTTAGTCCTGAATAAGTATGCAATAGAGCAAAATCAGCCATCTTGGCTGATGTTACAGGGCCTGTTTTCTGGCCCATTCAAGAGGGGAGTGAGCCCGACCCATCCCGACCTTTGCCGGAGTGAGGGCAGACCCACTCTTAACTCTTCCTTACCTGAAGGATGCCGGTGGAGACCCCCGCCGCAGCTGAAGCAGCACCGCAGGGAGAGGTGATGCCGGAGACCCTGCAGCGGCAGTGTACATCTATGAAAGGGGTGCAGTGAACGTGGCAACACCTCCCTCTGGAGGACACAGCAATGGTGTATGCGGCACCCTTTGGGACCACGGCAACAACAACAGTGGCATGGCTCTGGCAGACCATATCTGCTGGAGACACGCGCAAATAAGGCCCCACTAGCCCACCAGCGATTATTGATTAAATAAAGGCCTCCAGAAATGCCTTTATCACCGCTAAACCACCAAGGAGTTTTATTATGAAAATCGAGGCCTGCACACAGGCCCACTACACGACCAGGGGCCATGCTGGAAAGGGGCACGACTTACAAGCCCCTTTTAAGCCCTCCCATGGTCTTCTCCCTGGACTCAGGTACACTATTGGTTAAGGTAAGTGGCCAATCCTGGGAAGGCGTGGGGTATTTAAGGAGGAGTGTGAGAATGGTTGAGTGTCGGGACAGGTGGTGATGAAGGAGGCGTCAGAGAGATCAGAGGCGGTAAGAATAATTTGGAGTGCAGAGGCTGTGGAGTGTTTGATCGTGAGAGCGGAAGTGTGAGGAGTAGAGCTAGAGCTACAGTCGGAGTATCAGAGTGTTAGTGGTAGTATTGGCAGAGATAGTAGTTGGGAGTGAAGATAGTGGGATTAGTGTAATAGCGACAGAGGGAGTAAGTAGTGGGGGTAAAGGAATGTACTTGTGGTGGAGTAGTTGGTAGGGGGCATTAGTGAGTAGAATCAGTAGAGCGGTAGTAGGCATTAGAGGACTGTAGCAAGGGTGAAGTACGGAGTGGAGATAGTAGAAGAAACAGAATAGTAAGAGTGACAGTGAGTGGGAGAATAGTAGTAACTATAAGAATAATGTGAGGCTGAGGTTACAAAAGGAGGCTAGTGAGAGGCGAGGAGGTAAAGTGGGAGAAAGGAGGACGGGAACAACAGGATGCAGCGACGATAAAAAGTTAAGGAGTTGAGACATAGGAGATGAGGTCAGATCAAAGGGTGGGGGTGGAAAGGCAGAGTGAGAGATCGGCGGTATTGTAACAGGGTTCAGAGGAGAACATCCTTAGATATCAGTGTAGTGAAGAGTTATGTAATAATGTGTGTGGAAGAAGTGACACCAGGTGAAAGAAGGCACCATCCATAGCTCCCAGATTACTCAGCAGGGTAGGTCGGGGAGAGTCTAGAAAATCCCTGACTGAGTAGGACAGCCACCATTTTAGGGAAACATCAACAGAATCAGGAGGCTGATGGGTGACCTTGCTGGTGAGAAACTTTCCCGGTAGGGACTCCTTGACTAAGGAGGGGGTAAACCGGTGGGAAGTAGAGAGCTAGGGATGACCCTAGCACCAAACGTCACTAAAAGCCTGATAGGCCTTGCAGACCATTCCAAGATTCTACAGCCAGTATCTTATATTCTGCAATAAAGACCCCTGGACTTGCTATCGGACTGGTTATTTGTGTTGGGACACCCTGTCACACTGAGGAGAATTTAATTATCTGGGTTTATGTTTATTTTTTAGTTCAGTTGTTTTGATTGCTCCTGCAGATCTCAAACCTCTTTGCACCACCTACCTTTCTCCTGTCCATTAAGACCGGGTCATCAGCATAGTGTGAAGATAAATGGAACTAAAAACTGTCTCCCTGAAGCAAACTGATGTCGAAAATATGTGCTGCTTCTTTTAAGTGTGAGGCAAATGGAACGCCAAAGGAGAATGAAGACTGTCTGAATTTAAAGTGATACATCCTGGAACAGTGCCTTTCGCTGCTTCACGGATGTAATCATTTTCCATTGCAACTAATAGGGTGAACATGTGCGACAAAGGTAGTCACCTCCGCACCTAAGAAACGCCATTCGCCACATGGTTCGGATTTTTCCACAAACTAAACCTTCACCAGAACCATATTGACCCTTGTGTACATTTCGCCTGGTGCGATGAATCCAATGAAGTCATCCTGGATTCCCCGGTGGGAATCTCCTCCCATGTGGCCAGGGGACGCCAGCCGCTACCTGATCCTGACCCTGGTGGCAGCTTTAATGAGGGAGGATCACATGGGAGGAGACCACTACTGGGTAGATGTCATGACTTCATTGATGAGGCACAATACCCCCCCCTCTTCCCCATGAGGAAAACCCTCAAACACCCAAAACATGAGTGGCCTATTGTCAGCTAACGGTTCCCCCCCTGTAGAGGAAGTCAAGAAACCTTTTTCTTACATTGTTCTGGACAGGTCCCTACCTTGGAGCCAACACCCACAACTCACACATAACATATTTTGTTTCTGATGTGCCTTTATGTAAAATTCATAAGAGAAACCACCTTGGAGCTAAAGGTCCGGAGACAACTATGGAGTCCAACTCCCATAAAACCCTAGGTGCTGAGACGAGGAGGACAATGGAGTTTGTGCAAAGGGACAGGTACTCGAAACTCCACATGCAGACTAGTTGTTTTTCCAAACCTTCAGTGCAGGGTGCATTTAAATCCGGCAACTGCACTGTCAAGTCATGCAGTACAGGAGACGACGTTGCCGCTGATACTGAATCTCAGGAACGCGAGGCACAATGAGGGAGCTGGTAAAACTGATAGAACTGCTGGGACAATGGGAGAAGTACTGCGTGCGAGCATGAAGGGCTGTGGAGATGGCGGGAGCCACACCGGTGCTCCTGGAAGGCGGACAACTCAACGTGACAGCATTCTCCAGCCTGGGCCGAGAAGGAAAGCTGGCATGCGACCGCAGATCCGCACAGGACGCAGGGAGAAAACCTACACACTGCAAACTCGAAAGCGGGTGAAGGAATCACACCGCAAAGGTGCAATCAACATCGGAGACACTGGAAGGAACCAGTGAGTCTGCCCAAAGCAGCTGGGGATACCGGGGCATTCCGACTAGTGCGCCAACAAGTGTTTGAATGCTACAAATTTGCTGAGGCAGAAAATGCACGAAGGTTGTTTAAATGCAGTGTGCAACGCCCTCAATAAGACAAATGTTTGACTGCAGAGAAGATAAAGTTCAAAGGCCAAGAATGTTTGAATGCAGACAAGACAAAGTATAAATTCAATACCCAATAAGAAGAATGTCTGTATGCCGACAAGGCAAAGTATGAAGGCAAACCCCAATCAAGTATAGATGCATGAGATGCCAATGTGGGGAGAAGATTGAATAACGATTACCATAGACCGATATACCAAGTACCAAACGGTATATGCTGCTTTGGTATAATGAAAGAGCTGTGATAACTAAAGAATTGTGAAACACATGAAGTCCTGGCAGGCGAATATACCAGGCCGCTGAAATTGTATGAAGATTCCTGGCAGGGGGGTATACTAGGTGGTCTGCTGAGTTATCAGAACTACTAAATGAAGACTGTTATAGAATGTGCTGTTTAAACAAGAACATTGTGAGTCCAGTGAAGACGCAAAGGAACTATTAGTTGAAGAGACATTTTTGCTAGTCTGTCTAAGAATCCAGTAAAGGGGAACAACCTCTGGATCGAAGGGCATTTTCCTTGGAGAACATTTTCATTGGCGTCATCGTTTATACTTTTGCTTTTTAACACTTTTTGCCAACATCTAAACACAGACATTTTCCTTGCACCCTTTGTTGTTTTCTTTTAGTGTGAGGGTCAGAATAGGACGTTTTGGACACAAGGACAGCCTTTATTTAAGAGCTAACATCCTGACACAAACAGACCCTTATCTTTAATTTCTAGGTAGGGAAGTTTATCTTTAGAATAGGGCTACTGAGATATTATCCCAAACCATTTGTGTTTAGTAAAATGTCTGAATTTGAAAATAGAACAACTTTGTGCCCGGTTTTCATTTCTGAACCCTCACACTGGGTTTTGACAAATGTAAACTGGAAACAAGGGATGCATTAAGTACCAGTTGAAAAAGGAGCTCCATCTCTAAAAGTGCAAAGAGAGCTGAGAAGGTTGCAAATATGACCAAGCTAGTAAGAGAACGCAGCATTGAAAGTAACACTGGTTTACGTGTTCACCTGTAATGCTACAAGTCGGAAATGTTGGCCCATGTTTAAAATGAAACATGTACTAATGGAAGACTACTGGCAAATAGCTCAGCAATATTTAGCTGGACCATTAAGTCACAAAGTACCATAGAGAAAATGCAGAGCTTAGTTGACATTCGATTGTCTATTTACCCAAACATACTAACAAATCACCACCAACTGTTCACCACAATCTTTAATTTTCCAGCATTGGAGCTTTCATAGATTCACATCTGTACGAATATTCCCTGTTGTCAGGCTGGTAATCCTCGGTAACAAAGAGCAGTTTTAATTATAAAACTGAAAATGCAGTCACTTTAGTGCTCTAGTATAGTCATAGCCAATGGAAAGGGCTCCCTTAGCTCCACCCCTGGAGGCCATCTACAAATATTTGTTTTACTGCACATTAAGTGTTGGTAGTCCTACAAAATCTCTTGATATATATTCTGTTTTTCCTTATTTAACCACCGTTTGTGGAATTTTTAATTCCAGAAACATCTGGGGTTTGCTCCTGTCTCGGTGGCCGGCACCCTGTGTTGCAGATTCTCATCTCCGACCGTGAGGCCTATATACATCATAGCAGAGACCAGGAGGAAGAGCCTCTTCAAGGCCTGTTCCCGATGTGGCCACAAGAATGTGTACATGGAAGACCTCCACGACAACTGCCACTACTATCTACACCCGATGCACGACATCCAAGGCTGTTCCATCTGCCAGACTTTTTCAAATAAAATGCTCTGAGACTGCCACTGCAGGTTAGTGGCATGGCTCGATGACGCTGTGGGGCCTCTGACTCTGCCTCAGTCTGCAGCCATGCCTCACTCGGGCAGAGCAGAACGATGCAGCGCACTCCTTCCAGCAACAGGCCACGGTCGCCTGAAGATGCTTCCTGAAGCAGAAAATCTCACAAGATGCACTCCAAAGATGCCACAGCAACATCCTCCTTGGTGTCCTTGATGAAAAGGCACTACAACAACTCATAGTAAGTCATCAGAATTGTCAACAGCGTCGCAGGGTGTGAGGTCTTCACCTATGGCTCCCTCCGTTCTCGTCGATGCCGAAGCATAAGACTTTGACCACGACCCCGTCGCTGACTTGACGCCATCGACAACGAAACTCAAGTCTTCAACCACAACTAAAGTGAAGCCTGATACACCATCTACGCTGATAAAGTCAACACCTGCAATAGCTCAACCATCTGCCCTGGCTGCCTTACCCAAGCCTACATGTCCTTTCCCCTTAACCTTAGGGTTGACCCCCGCTAAAACCAAGCTTGTCTATTATTCCATCAGATGACATTCTTCAATCCAACATCAACTCCGATCTAGAGGGCCCCTTGGGAGTCTTCTCTGACAACAACATGGAGATGAAGCACTCAATCCCCAAATTGGCCATGCCCCCTCCAAAGGCAGTTCTGGTGCCGGCTGTGGTTCCTCCTGCCATTGCTGCAGCCATACCTCCTACAGTGGAGTCCATGGACATTCTCTCCACCTTGAAGTCCTTGGTGTATGAGCTCTCACACAGGCTGCCTCACCCTGCACCATAACCATCCGCATTGCAACCAGTCCCAAGTGGTCCACCTGCTGTCCCTCTTCAGCCACTCAAAGACCGCCTACCACCTGTCCCGGTGCACAACCTGATGGACACACACCACAAGCACGGATGAGTTCAACGGTCTAATCTCAGGAGTAGGCGAGTCGGGTGAGGTTCCGCTTCACGATTCACCTCGGGAGGTAATAGGATTCTTACGTCTTCCACAAGTCCAAGGTTCTGTTACACCCCAACCCGTCATTCAGGCCCAAATTTCCTTCAGCAATCTCGAGCCATTTTTACTACTTGTCTTCTTCGGCTCTCCTGTTTCTCCTTTAGAACTCTTGTTGCATACCCGGCAAGTGGTGCGTATGTTAAAGTACTACGTTTCCCGCACAAAGTCATTCAGGAAGACCACTCAGTTTTTTGTGGCCTTTAGCTCCTCTGGGATGGGGAACACACTTTTCAGTCATCAATTGCCAGATGGATTGCCTCCTGCATCTCCTTCTGTCATCAACAGGCTGGCAGGCCTCTCCCTGGCAGGCCCAGGGCTCACTCAACTGGGGCCATTGCCACCACAACAGCCTTCCTCTCCAGGGTTCCCCTGTTGGACATCTGCAGGGCCTCAACCTGGTGATCTGTAGACACCTTCACAAGGTTTTACTGCATCGACAGGGATTCCGCTGCAGACTCTGGGGTCAATCAGGTGGTTCTGTGTGCCTCGTTTGCATAAAGTAGGTGTCTCCTGTGGTAGGTGTTTTTACAAGGAGCTTACCGTTATGGTTATGTGGTACCGCTTTGTAATCTATTCATACAGCATGTGAATCTATGAAAGATCCAATGCTGGAAAAGGGTGTTACGTACCTGTGACTCCTGTTCTCCAGCTTTGGTATCTTTCATAGATTCACATGCAACCCTCCCGCCTACCCCGCTTGGCTCTATCTTGGGTCGTGCTGACACTTTACGTGCCCTATGCCAAATCTGAAGATGGCCTCCAGGGGTGGAGCTAAGGGAACCCTTTCTATGGACCCAAGAATGACCAGGGTTCGAAATTGCTGGGAGCTATTTAGCTCCTGCTGATTCAAGCCTGGTTAGCTTGAAACCAATAGCTACCAGGAGCTACTAATGACTCCCCAGGCCAACTGGTGCCTTTACAAATATGCATATGTTATATTAACGTTGGACATTTGATAACGTTTATAAAGACAAATTAGGGCACATCTAGTACACATTTAAGTATAATGAATCATACATAATGGGCAAAAAGTAAAATTGTGTATCTAATGTGGAAGTTAGATTTGTGGTGCGCTGGGTACTCCCTCCTGGTTCCCCAGCGGTAGCTCCTCTCTACTGGGGGATGCCTGACAGACAGGAGCTGGTGTTAGCTCCTGCTAATTGAATCTTGATCTCAAGCCTTGATAACTATCCCAGAGCACTAAAGTGACTGAATTTTCAGTGTTGAAATTAAAACTTCTCCATGTTACAACAGATTTCCAGCCTGATGGGAAATATTCATACTGCAAGTGAATCTATATGAAAGATACCAATGCTGGAGAACAGGAGTTACAGGTAAGTAACTTATTCCTTCATAATACTAATTTACATATCATATATATTAAATGCATCACATATAGGTATACAATACAAAATCACTAGTACAAAACTCCTACTTAACACAATCACTAGTACAACATTTGCACCCAACTCTAAAAACATCAAACTCCAAATGCTCATAGCCCTATCATTTATCCTGTACTTTGACCTCTAAATGAGCAAAACGTGTAGTAAAGAAATATTAAAAACATAGTAAAAACCTACCAAGTTAATCAAATTATTATTTTTATATGATTCCAACATGACTAGTACAAGGACATTTCACAAAATCCATTGTATTCCACCTGAATCACGGTTCACGTATAACTCGTATCACAGAAAACACATACTGGGTGTCTTATTTATTCTGCCCACATTCCCCAAACCGGTAGAGCAAAAGATGACTCTGCTGCAACCGCTCACATGTACATGTATCTGTCCTTCGGACGCCACATATGCACAGTTATTCATCACAGTGTATCTGTTTCATCATCCAGAAAACATGTCAGTTCCTATCGGCTCCAGAAATGATTTTCATTAAGCGGTAGAATTGCCCAAACCCAAATCAAATATCTATATACCTTTTGATATATATAAACAGTAATTCTATTAATACGTTGCAGGGAATTCCTCTTCTCATACCTGAGATTATTAGTGTCTCCTCTTTAATTCCAAAACCATTGATGAATAAATGAATTATTAATTGGGTTTTTGAATTCTAAAAACAGATGGGATAGAGTGACTACATTGTATCATCTTTCCATTGTACTGGCCCTGTTTGGATTGCGAAATAGCTCTTATTTAAACATGTTGGGCACACAAGAATTAAGCTATTGAAATATTGTTAGATGGTAATGGTTTAAACAGAGTGCAAAATGTGCACTTGCCATTGGCTAGTGATATTTGGCTCTCAGTGAGAAAGGAATGGTTTGCTGCATGTATGTATAGAATTGAGGTGGCCTATGACCTTTTTGTATGGCTGGCTATTAGTTGGCAACTTGAATTTGTGCCCCCTAAATTGTGTCAATACAATAGAAGTTTATAAGCCTTTCATGCACATAACATCAACAGATCCATTGAGATGGATTTGGCAAAACCTGTTTTATGTCTGCTTGCTGAACTGACCCAAAAATCAAAACTTCACTTCTGTCCTGCATACGGGTTCCCATGTCGGGGAGGTTAAGATTCCCATGGGACTGGCCTGGGCTTTTCGTGTAAAGATTTATGGTTGTTTGTCGAGAGACCCCATTAGGAATGCGAAGAACAAAAAGATATACATCCATCTAACATTCCTCAAGATTGTGGTGCACTCACTCATAGGCATCAAACCTGTTTTTTTTCTAGGGCATTGCCTTAAACAGACTTCATTGGCATTAATGTGCCACTTCATGGCTTCATTGAAGGCAATGACATTGACCAGATGCAGCCTAATGGATATTAAAACAACGGAGGCTCTGTGTCAGCTAATCCTGGCAAAATTATTTGCAGACAACAAACCTGAACATGTAAGCCTTTTATTAATTTAAAAGCACAGAATACTTTGCCAATGTATGTTAAAGCATAGTAAACTATTTTCCTTATAAAGTTATAACCATACCCGTTACAAAGAAGCATACAAGTGTGTTTTGAAGCTGATAGCCCCCATTTAATTTGGCACTAAAATCCTATGTTGATCAAAAATAAATACCATTTTAAATATAACTTTATGAATAAATATGCAACATAAATGAGCGCATATCAAGACTTGTGTTTAGGCCGGAGGATTACTGAAATCCCTGTTTCATTGAGGTGGTAGGTTGCTACCACAAATTATGGAATAAAAACAATTTTGAATGTACGAATATTAAGAACAGCTTGGGCACCCACCTTTTTCTTTTCACATGGACCAAAAATTATATGATCACCCATTGGAGATTTTAGGTGTGTATTCTTTGGGAGTGTTTGACTACAGATCGGCCCAACCTAATGGTGTGGCATAATCATGGCAATAATAGGGCATTTTAAAAAGGGGAGAATAGGATTCTGACACTGGAAAAAGCGGCAGGAAAGAACCCCAACTGTTCCTATTGGATGAATGCTGAATATGGATATTGTCTGCATATGACAAGGCTTTATCCATGAGGGGATTGGAGCCAACTTATTCAGTTAAAGTCCTAACTTAATCGAAGCAGATCTGGAGGGGCCCTGCTGACTGGGAGATTTCTAACCTGAGTGGGTCTCTTCTGACTCCATGCCATTAATGATCAATTCAAAGCGAGTATGAACATTCCCCAATAGAAATGATGGATGCTCTCTAGAACTATTAACCTCATGAATTGCTGAAGGGGGCTGGCTTGGAAAGGGTGCTACCAAAATACATTGATTGATTTACATTGAAATGTAAAGTGCGTGTTAGTGTATTTAAATTCCAGTGAGATGTCATTTCAGTCCAACCCAAAATACATTTGAGTTGTGTACACATTGATGCCGATATCATTTTATGCAGTCTGCACACAATTCTTTGTAAATTATAATCACAGAAATAGTTAACATGAAGCTGTGATATGAAGATGTCCATACCATAGCCTAATGAATATCTGCATGATAATGTGTGTTCTGTGAAGACCAGAGCTATTTAATAAGGATTGGGAAATGAGAGCAAATGTAATTAAATGATGCAAATGTACATCCCATGCCATCCCCTCACTCATGTTTGCATAGTGCAGAAAAATAATCTTGTGCCATTGGACTGCATCTGTGAGAAATAACATGGGAGAGGAACTTATAACTGTTTAATACAATTCTTAAACCATTCTCCCAGGTTTGGTTGGTGAGCAGCAATATAGTGTGTTCTGAATTGATAACACTGCTTCTGTAATCAAAACCTGCAGAATGCTGTTTATAATAAGCTTATATACCAACCTAAGGTAGTTCATGAAAAGCTTACATTAAACTACACACACATTTACAACCCACAGCTCCATATTTACATGGAAAAGGCGAGACATTACAGTTATTTGATTCTAGCATGCATTGGTGTCATTGGGGAAAGTAAAGCTCTTGATTGTAAATGTACCTTCATGTGTAATTCAAGTGGCACTAGAATGTCTTTTGCTAATCGGAGCTAAACATATAGAGAGTTGATCATGTCAGTGGATGCATGCGTGTGAGGCAGGTTAATTTTTATTGTAGATAAGCTGCTTGTGATTGTGTGATGTTGTGATGACTCCCCCGCATAATGCTTGGGGCCACCTATTGATTTTTACTTGAATGAAACTAAATAGTGATTTTGAAAATTGCCTTTTTCCTGTCCCAAGAATTGTGGGGTGGGATTGCAGGTCAAGGGTTATTCAATCAGGAGTGTATGCTTATTGAAAAGTGTAATATATCAATTAATATATCTTACAATAGGCTAAGTAGGGAATATGCACATCGCTGAATTTTGGGGTGGGCGGGAGATGTGTGTTGATGTTAAAGTGGTTACCAAATCTGCTATTCTGGTCGAAAACCAGGAGTGCCAATGCACACACCAATTTCAAGCCTCAATTAGATCTTGTTTCTGAAGTTCCTAAGGCAGCTAAATGGATCCTATCTTTGTTTTTTTAATGTAGAAAATCAATCTGATTCAGTAACTCCTTATCGATTTTCTCAATCCACCAATTTGTGGCGTGCTTGTGATTTCTTATGTTGATTTTAAGGGGTTGTGTGACGAGTTGTCCCAAACAAATTTTGGGAAAGAAGAATTTAAGTTTATTAAAAGAAAATACTTTGCCAGGGTTGGTTTTAGTGTCTCAAACTTTTCGGCCAGCTTTGGGACACCTACCCATTCTACCCCGCACATTCTTTGTTCAATTCTTTGAAATGGTCCGGCTTTGGACATTCACTCCATCTCTTCATGTGTTAATTTCTTTGGTTATATTCTGGGATTGTGGGTCTTTTCCCAGATTGCCATATTCATGTTTTTTCTCTCCTCATGCTTCTAGGTACTTTGTTTTAAAGTACTTTTCACAGATTGTACCGTTTTACTTGTTTTTAGGTACCCTAGAGAGAGCTGTAGCTCTCTGGCAAAGGTCTTAAAGATGCATGAAGTAGGGACTGTGGTGTCTATCAGATGCTCTTTGATGCATAACCAGTGCATCATGGTGAAGGCTCTGTTACAGTGACAGCCAGTTTGTAGAAGAGAGTAGAACTGTTTCATTTGGGGAGGGGATTATTGAATGTTGCCTTTATGTTTGTTTTGTTTTACATGCTGCTTGCTGCAATGATGTGTTAACTACTTCCGTTCACCTACCATGTCGTGTACTTCTCCAGTGCTCCACACCTCACACCCTTCTCAGTCCTTCCTCTTATCTAGGGTGCCATGGACCCGGTCACCAATCGTGGAAAAACAAGTGTTCCAATGGTGGTGGTATTTTTATCTCTGTGTTGTCTCTAGAGTCGAGATTGGCTTAATGCATTTAGCCATGGTTGATTACTAGCTGAGGGCAAGAGTGTTTTTTAGAAAGGTCCCATAGAGAGAGGTGTGTATGTACATGTGTGTGGAGGGTTTTAAATTGAAGGGAGCTGAGAGCTATTTAGCTCCTGTACTTGTACTCTACAAGAGCCTGGTTAGCATGACACAAACAGCTACCAGAAGCTACTTTCGGCTCTCCATGCCAACTAATGTCGAACAAATACACCTATGTGAGCCAGGCCTACCCTTTAACTTTGCATGCTGGGACCCATATTAACAATGGTAGTAAAACAACAGTACAGGCCGAGTTTGCAATGGGGAAGAAGCAAGACTGCCCCAAGTTGTCACGCTTGACATGGAGCCACTTGCCACTTATGCCAACCCCAGAATTTAAACTTACCCTACACATACACCTTTAGTATTTCAATTAGCGACCCCTAAGAGAACAGTGAGTAGCATGCAGCCTGGCTTTTTTGGCAGGATTGGAGGCTAACCCTGAAAGAATAGCAAGTGATCCTGGGTTCACAATGAAATGTTTCCAGTAGATAAATATGAATGTGACTAAAGTAACCTCTCTATAGAGTTTAGAAAACGACACCTTCTTGATTGTGAAGCATAGATTGCTTTGCTGGGGCCACCGGCAACTAATCAGGCATGCTCTGAGGAGTAGTGCCATGAACAGTAAACAGTACAGTCTGCAAGCAAGACTAATGTCAGTGAGTGAGCATGCTGACAGTTTGGACCTCTTGCTGGATCCCACAGTTTTTTACTCCAGAACAAGAGGGACCAAAAGTTGGAGGTAAGTTTTAGCTTTTAGATTAAAGGCACTGATGATCTGCGAGGCACTATCCATTGTCAGAAAGACATCTAGCTGTTATGTAGTCTTCAGTAACGAAAGCCTGTACCAACGGGCAGGGACTTCCCGGAAAATGATGCAATCTCTTAGTTCTATACAGTTTTGTGCACAGATGGCTTATTTTTAAAGCGTGGCATTCATTACCTAACCAAAGCCTACCATGAGGTTGCAGATGTCGCCTAAAATTAATTTGTCTGGGTAGCTGGGAATAAGTTGGGTAGTCTCCCTGCTAATAGCCTCATGGGTGTTGAGTATGGAAAAAGTAGGTAGGGTGGCTATTGTTTGTACTTCCTCCTCTCTTCTGGGAGCCACTATATCTATTGTGTTGTAGGTTATGGCACAAGGACCCTTTTTAGGCTCTTGGTCTTCATGCACTTCGCCAAGAAGGTTTTCTGATTGAGTTGGTGTCCCAATGACCGCCTGTCTGAAGTACAATAGTTATGTTAGGAATGTTTATAACTTTTCAAAAACTAGCAATCTACCATCTAAGCTGAATTCCAACACTTTGCGTTGCAGTCTGCTGTACCCTTACAAGAAAGGACCATCCAGATGTCCAGCCCCACTCCAAAAGAAGCAGTCTGGTCTAAAATGCTCGACCTGTTCTCTCTGTTTTGATAAGTAAGCAACTCCCCATGCATTTCTGCTTTTTTGGCTTTTTCAGTGAGAAGCAGCTCAGAGCTCTAGGCAAAGACAACAAGAGGTCCTCATCTGGATAACCATACGAATTAGGGTAACCATAATATGCAAAGTTGTGATTTGACTACTTGCCACTTTTTATGGTATGGTACTATACACTAAAATGTATTCCATCGCTGGATTTGATCTGCTGTGCCATTACCTGGCAGTAAAACTGTGTGCAAATCTGTTCTGATGACCATTTATGGTACAAAGTTATTAACAGAACACATGATTCAGCATGAAGTTCGTTGCATTTATTAGCAAAATAAAACCGGTCAGGTTGAAGAGGAACTCTGGGGAATCCCCGTATTTCACCTCTAAAGGTTGCTTCACTTGGCGGGCTGACTCACCTTGTTCCCGGAGCTCTCGGACTCCCGAACGTGGACCCTGACACGAGACCTTGCCACAGTTAGGTGTAGCTTACAGGTATTAAGACTAATCACATCCCAAAGTTGACTGTTTAAGCAATAATGTAAATAGAAAAGGAGCGGACAACACTCTGGGTTAGGAGGTCTTTATTATCAAACCCTCGAAACGCAGTGTTCATGAAAGCGGCATGCACGCCTCCTAGAAGATCAGTGATTTAATCTCCCAACTACTGATGGTAAACATTGAGTCAACCCCATTTGGTTTTAAAGTAAACCTGTTGATTTTCCACTGCACCCCGAGCTGATGTGGTGCAATGCCTGCTCCCGGCTAATGAGGAATGGGAGGAATCTGATCCCCCTCCTTTGTTGCTGAAAGGTGACGGGAAAGATGGCTCCACGGAGGAAGCTGAACCCACATCCACTCCAACATCTGGAAAACATAATGAGCCTTGCCAGCTGCTGAAACAGTATTTGACCATTTCTCCCTGCCTCGAGGTCTCACAGATTGGTGCGTTCATGACATAAATAGTGGAGACCTTAAGTCAGTAAAATCTAAGATTTAAACACTGTTGGAAAAGGTTGCCGGGCAGCATGAAAGGGAATGTGGCTAACGATACTGGCCGCCAGTGTAAATCAAACTCGGCATGTAAAGACTTCATTATTGCATAGCTCTCAACCATTTCTGTTGCAAAGGGGGGTGAAATCACCCGATTTTGTTTTTGGCGGGTGAGACGCCCATTGAAATGAATGGGCGTGCAGGAGGCTTGGCGGGTGAGTCAGCCCTTTACAAGGCGGGTGACACCCGCCAAAAGCGTGTGAGTTGAGAGCTATGTTATTGTGTGCGCTTTATAGAAGACAATAAAATCGCCAAACTAGCTGTGCTCTTTTCCTCGAGCTGGTGCACTCATTGTGAGACTTGGGACTAATAGCTATATGAGCACACCAGAGGCTGCTGGCATATTGCTTTTGTGATGCAACACAGAAGTTGTTTGCAAACTTTACCCAAGAGGGACCCTTTTGCTTCAAATTAATGCCCTTTGGGTTAAAGGGGACCCCTAGCATCTTCTAATGACCAGTTGAAAGATATTGGCCTGCATGAGTAAATACTCGGCGGCATATTTGATACTGTGAAGTTCCTTGCAAACCTGAAATAAGACTTTACACCCCTTTTGAAAGGGTGCTTCATGCGTTGATTGAAGCTGGCTTGCCTATCACGCCAAGTACATTCCACATTGGCAAATGGAGGGTAACCTGCTTGGCCAACAAAGACTCTCTCCGTAGGGGTTCCAAACGCAGAGTATACCGTCGTTGGAGGTGCCAACCCCAAGGCAGAGCTTTCCTTAGCCTGACGAGGTAATATGAGGTCTGTAAGGATTTGAGGTATCACTATTAATACACTTTTTGTTCAAACCAGTTTTTTTAGCATTTCGCTAGAGTATATACTAGCGTTGTAAATGGACGACTTTAACACGGAGTACATTTAAGTGTACAAGCTGGTTTAATCCATGTGTAAGGTAAACAAAGCATGGCGGCTGCTGCTTCTTCGTAAACCGCACTCTAGCTGGTGTGGACTGGAACCTTCTGTTGCCAACTACATGCAACTACAGGTAAAAACAGAATGCGCGTTACAGGAGAGCCTGGCCTATAGCACGGACTGGTCGATTGACAGGCGGGAAGGGGGTTATACTGATTAGCTGTGCAGGGCACAAGAAGCAACACACTGAACCGAAAACTTGAATATGGAGGGAGTCGTATGTGAAATCACAGGTAGATGACTTGAAAGTAGTCCCTCGAGACCCTTCTTGTATATGTTTTGATTAAAATAACTGCTGGGAGAGTTTTACATCATAATTCATGTATACAGCGCCAGAGAACCTCCCCATACATTACTGAACACGGATCCCCTTGCAGAGGAAATGTTTGGCAGGGATATGGAAAGTAGTATAACCTACAGGAGAAGCTTCTGTGCTTAAAAGATTACAATCTAAGGACTGTCTACAGTGAACATGATCTCCTTGTTATTTTCGCCAACCAAAGCACAATGAGTGACGCATTGATGCGCTATTGTTTGCAAAGCTGATTATAGAGTATCCATTGTAAGCTGCCCATGACCTGAACTCACTGTGTGAGCGTATGGCACACTAGCCACTCCTAAGCATGATTCAATCCCATTACTGGACTTTAGCACTGTATAGTTTTTTCTTGATCATATCCAATCAGCTTTTCAGTACTTACTACATGCATTTTTTTCCTGGAGTTATTAATTGGATTTTTTCAGGGTGCAAACTGCGCGAATGGTCCCTTCATAGTGCATGCAGGGCAAAGGAAAATGGGAATCTGATATTTCAGAGCTTTCGGCAGAGCTCAAGTTACACCCTACGATTTGACGGAATATCGACCCAGTCCTATTTATTTCTTGAACTCCTGGCAATTGTAGATATGCCTTTTCCATTCTACAGTTAGTGCTACGAGTTCCAGAATTCCAGGAAAAATAGAGGACTGGATGACTTTGTCTCTCATGGCATTGGAAAACCTGAGAGCTCCGGCTTTCGAAATTTTCAGGTCAGTGTTTTCAAGGGGAAAGAGAAGAGCAAATTAATAATGAAAGTGTACGAGGCAGGGAGCGTGTGCAACATAATTAACAATAAGTGTCTACAATAGACCGGAAATTACATAGTGGCTCGACTATTTAGGGGCGGAAAGGTAGACCAGATGACAGGAGTTGATTATGGTTCAGGTATGAGCAATAACCTTAAGCGTGGTTTTCAGTCTCTTGTGAAAATGTAGATGGCTCTCCATGGCTCTGATGGTAGCAGGTAGATCCTTCCAGAGGGAGGCACATGCTTTACTGCCACTCGTCTTCTATTACCTGATGGAAGCAACCACTGTCACACTTGTACCTGCCAATTTGTGGGAGCCAGAATGGAAGGTATTTCTTTTCCCTCTGTCTGTGGTAGGCTTGACCCTTGCTCCAGTAGGCGCTATGAGTTAGGCAGACAACTTTAAAATGGAGGCGTGCTCTGACAGGGAGCCAATACAACGACAGAAGTATAGACGTGATGTAGTCCCAGTGTTTGAGGCCCAATATTAATCTGGCTGCTTTGTTTTGTACAGTTTGATGTTGGCTAAGATTTCTCCGGAGACCCAAAAGGAAATTATTGTAAAGCTAATGGCGCAAAAGATCCATAGCTATCCTCACCTGCATTCTTTATTATAGGAGAGTGTGGATACATCTTTCCTTAGGACAAGATGGCTGGAGGGGTCCCGAGGGATGGAGAACCAAGCAACGGGGCGAGAAAGTGTTGCCAAAGTATAGGATCTGAAACCTAAAGGTATCTAAAGGATTGAGTTCTGGAGAAGGCATTCTTGAATCTTGTGTATTTCCTCTAGAGATCCTTGGAGAATAAAGACAATTTTCTTGTCGTATGCAAAGGTTTGGAAGGTGTCTGCATGTGTGAGGCCAGATGAGATCAGCGGGAGGCTTATCAAACATTGAAAACCCAAGGAGAAAGGATGGAACATTGAGGGACTCCTCAGAGTTGACTGACTGGTTTTGACATAATAAGGCCTGTTTTACCTGAATCGGCCCATTCTGTTGATAAGAACACGATTAGCTCAAGAGCAGTACCATATATGCTGATTTGGCACATTTGGTAGCATGTCTGTTCCAAGGGCGGGAGATCACTGCATTCCATAATTTGCGCTGGCCGAAATCTATGAAATTATATAATCATTTAAGCCGCATGTTGGCATGCTTTGATTGGTCCCAATCTATGAATTGTAGCATTTGTGCTGACTTCTAGGAATTCATAAATTGCAATCTTATCACTGGGCCTGTTATATATTAGCTTCCTACTAATGTTGCTATGTACACAACTTGAGTACTGAAACCCTTTCCCCTTGCACATGCGTGGAAACCCCAATATCGTTAGGTCCCACGCCCACTTAAAATCCCTTTAGTGATCATTCACAATTCTTAACCTTCTTCACGGCATGATTTGGTACACTATTCCCTAAAGTTCAGTTTCACTTATTCTTCATTACGAAGAACCAGTATTGGTTCAGAGTTAGTTGTTTTGAGCAAAAACCTATTTCGTCAGTGGCATGCTGAGATTGTAAACCTTTCCTAATATTTTCATCAAATCTTCTCCTTTGATACTGGCTTATGGTGCAGAGTGTTTGTATTCGACGAGGAAGGACGCAGTATTTTGTGCTGTGGCTTACACCCCATAAAGCCTGCAGATTTCCTGTGGGACTGGATGGAAGTGTGTGGAAGATACCGGCGCACTTGACATTTTCTAAGAATAATATTGGCTATTCAATACTGCAGGTTTACGTAGATTAAAAGGCTAATCCCAGGTGAATCCAAATAATATTCACTCAAATTATACAGATATGTTATGGTCTATAGGCAGCTAAGCATGTTAACACTGCATGCCGATAAGTGATGTCTCTGGAAGTATCAATCCTTTAAATTAAAAAAAAAAGAAAAATATCTGCTGACTCTGATAATGTATCTTGTTTGAAACATAATATATTTTTGTAGCGCAAACCTAGCTTGGAAGCAACGTAGTACTGTATAGGTCATATAGCAAAATATTGGTTGCTAGAATTATACAAGTTATCAAGCAAACATAGTTATTATTACAGTTCAATACATAGATGATGTGTTCACAAAATAGCCAGAAACTAGGATATGCCAAGATGATGTTGGAAGAACCAGGTGTTCAGCTTTTTCCTGAATTGAAGGCGAATTGGACCAGTCCATATTGCCACCGGGATGCTGTCCCAGAAGCTTAGCATTAGAATAACCGGCTCCTAGTTTACTCCTTGCGAGCTAGTCTACTTTCCAGTCTGGTGATGGTTCTACTGCAGGAAGACTGTGTGCCTCGAGATGTTTATAGATTGCAAGGCAGGGTGGCTGGTATACCAGCAGTGGTTACCTTGTAGCAGAGGCATGCGGTTTTTAACCATACCATAGCCGGGATGGGGAACGGGGCAGTTTTAATGCATGCAGGGTAGGGTAATACGGTCACATAACCTAGAACCGGTGAAGAGGTGAGCCACAGCATGGGGGTCTACTGTGATGGGGGCATGGCAAGCAGCCAGGAATCCTTGCGAGGTTGACCTTTTACCACCCCCTGCCATCGATATGCAAAATCACTTGGGCCTACACCCACTTTCCTGGGCAGGAAGAAGGACTTGATCTTGTGGTGTAGAGAGATTTGGTAGCAAGGCATTTGAGCCTTTTTTGCAAAGTGTTGTTGGAAGGGTAGATTGCTATCGACATAACCCTCTGTGTACTATTCCGTGTTCTAGGCCAGAGTGGCAACCCTCCTAGGAGAGGCGCAAGTTACTGTCAGGATCAATAGCATGTGCACTGTTAGGATCTGCAGAACCTACCACAATCCTCCTGGGTTATCGGAGTGAGCGGTAATGCTCTTCAGTTTATGCGTCAGAAACATTTAGCAATATATCTGTATGATATATATTCACTGAAATAGCTTTGTTAAAGGGGTGTTATGGTTAAGTTGCACTGGTAGAAACCTACCAAATTCATTGAAACACATTTGTTAAAGGGATGTTATGGTTGCAAAGTAAAATCGAAAAACCCAAGAAATATGCCAGTTAGGGGTGGGTATGCAACCATAACTAGCGCCATCACAATGCTAGGACTAATACCAAAGACATTAAAGATGACATCACAAATGACATCACTGATGACCTCACATATCTGGGGTGGTTGTTTTTTGTTCATTGACAGTATTAATTTTAAGCTGAGGACTTCATGTGGTTATACTACACTGAAACTATGATACACATACTGTAAAGGTGCTGTGCATGTAGAGCTTGACCTTGTGCTATATTCTGAAGTTATTTTCTGTAGGGTTTGCCCTGTAGTCATAATGCACATACATGGAACAAGAAGCAGGTACCAGGCAGATAATACATTTCTCATGAATCTTATATGCTTCGACTTATCATTGTACTACCTAAACATACCATCTTAAGAATACTTTACTTCTATGACCCCTACTGCATTCATTTCTTCACTTTATGTATTATTTGATTGCTGTATCCACAAAAAAAACTTCTGTACAAAGTTTCTTTTTCAATATGCTCCTTTTATGTGACGCTGAGTAGTTTATTACAGGGCTACTGATCACCTTTGCTAGGTTGTAAATGACACTCTTAACGGTACCCCTTATAAAGACCTTCGATTTGCATTGTTAAAAAGTAGTAATATCATATGCAATGTCATCAATTATGTCCTTGATTATGTAATTTGTGATGACATCTTTGTCCTGGGTGTTAGTCTTAGCAGTGCATGGTGGTGGAGTTAGTTATGGTTGCGTTGCAAACCATAACTGGCGTATTTCTTGGGTTTTTTGATTTTACTTTGTAACCATAACATCCATTTAAAAAATAAAAGTTTTTTTCAGTGCATTTCATGGGTTTTTATTCGTAGAATGTAACCATAACGTCCCTTCAACTAAAGTGTTTTTCACTGAATTTGATAGGTTTTTACCAGTGCAACTTAACCATAATGTCCCTTCCAACTTTTGTTTCACTGAATTTCAGTGGTTTTTATACGTGAAAATGTTTCATGATGTTACTGCACTGTACATGAGTTATTAATAATTCCTCTTAACATATATGAAAGGACTATAAATCTCCTTGATGAGTCATTTTCAGCAACGAATGATGAGGCTGCAAGTCATGGTTGAATTGCCTAGGGCATGAGGCTCGACCATGACCCCCGTCCTACCAAACCATCACTGTTATCCACTGCACATAGCCTGCATCCTGGTCCATTGTCCACTATACCCCTGTAATGTAATGTAACCAATGTTCAGTGCTCATGGCTTTCAGCCATGGCCAGTCACCTTCAGCCATGCCACAGGTCCCAATGAGCAATGAGCAAATCAGAGTAGACAACCCTATTGTCGTTTCTATTGTCATTTCTAGAATTTGTTTCTCCTATTGAAGCCTATTCCGATTTAAAAAAATGTTACGACATAGCCGGTCCCTCGTAGCCCATTGCCGTTCCTAGGTAGCCATGGCAGTCGCCACGGGCAATGCCCCAGTCTTGAACATTATATCAATGGTTTGTATCTACATTATGACACACTTCAAAATATAAAAGACTGACATATTTGCAAAAGTATGCTTTCAGGTCCGTTTCATTTTTTGAGAAGTATCAAAATGTAGTTACAAAAAATAGTAATGTAACTTATTCCCACTTGACAAAATCCATTCCAACTTTTTGCAGATTCGTCAAACGGCACCAAAGTTATAAACCATCTAAAAATGTTGGGATCCTCCCTCTAATTTTGCTCCCTCTTGGATAAATCCCACCAAACTTTGCGAAAACATTCAAAGTGGGGTCTAAAATTATATCGCAACATGTCATGCAGTTTCATTGAATGGTGTCAAAGCTATGACACCCAAAAGAACTGCTCTTCACCAACCCTGTAATCGAGTAATATGCATGGATGTCCTCGAACTTTCGTCAAGTTTGCAAAGATCACAGGAAAGTCCCCGAACATCTGAGATGCATAAACACCAGAATTCTGGCATTTTCTGGCCATATCCCCTCCTCCCTCCGCTGAGACTGTTCAATTTGTGTGACAAGTTGTAGTGTTGTGTTTTTCAATATGTTTTTACCACAATGTACTCATATGGGCACAGTTCGCAAATTCAAAGTGGAATCTGTTTCAAAGGTTTTGATGCACCTCACGTTTGTATTGACCAATCAGCGGGCGCATACGATGTCCGCAAACATTACGCAGCTCTCTGATTGGTCCAGAGGTGTCCATGGACACTGAATCAGGAAGTGAGTCTATGGACCGGCCGCAGATATTGCTAATTTTGTTGACTTAAATTTTGGGAATTTTTTAAAAATCTACTGGACGGAATAACGCCAAAGCATGCTTTTGGGACCAGGTTGCCACTTCTTGCGCAGGTTTGGTGCAAATCCATCCCACAGTTTGGGCTGTAGGCGCTGTAAGGGAGGCATGGTATCACAAGTATGACACTGACACAAAAGGTACAATTTGTCAAACCTTTATTGAAGTTTTCAATGGGGTTGGAGAAACTCTTAGTTTGCCCTATAGATCGGATGGGAGTAGTCTCGACCATCAAATAATTAATAGGTCCTAGTTGAGTCTGTCAAATCAAAATGGCCCATACTAACAAAAAACCTAATGCCTGCCCTATCTCTTGTACAAAAAAGTGGAGAATATGTATGCAAAGGAAAATCAGTGCTCAAATATAATGAATAACTTTGGCTGAGTCAGCTTTCCTCCCCACGTTAGACAGCACGGAGTAAGGCGGTCACCGTAGGCAGGATGACGCACTCTGGCTCAGCTTCTTAACAAAAAGGCAGTTCACAACGTGGATCGAGGCCCACCTGGCCTTCCATGTTAAAGTGTCTCTTTCCAGCTTTCGAAACACAATTCAACAAAAAGTTCATGTCGGTCCCGCTCAGTCGGGCTCAGACCTTTTGCAGCAAAACAATACACTGGCAGGGGCTCCCTTCCACGAGTTTAATTCACATCCTTTAGTTGTTCGCTTCCCCTAACATATTACATTTCTGGTTTCCCACAGTCGGACTCTGACCGTTTCCTGCTGTCGAAGACTTTCAAATGTGCGTGGTATTTTCTACCGACCTCTGCAGGACCACTTCGACTTTCCATTTTTCAACTCACACTCTTGTGTTATTTGCCCCAGTGCTTCCTGATCTCGGTAGTTCACTGTCCAAAGCACCAATGTTTAACATGCACCTTTTCCACTTTATCACTACAAACATTTCACCTTTCACTGAGACTTTCGATTGGGCTACTTCCTTTCGCCGGACCACTCAAATACTCAGTATTGGTGGCTTTACAGCTATTGTCACTTCAAGGTTAACTCACCGGTCTGCCTTTCTTCCCATTTTATCCACGCGCATGCAGCCTTCAATTGTGCGATAAAATGTTGCAACCTCAATTTTTCTTTAGCATATACCAGTCTCTCATATCGCTTCGTAACTCCCTGGCTGTGTGTTTTTCTTTCTCGTCTTTGATGTCTTTCAATTCAAGATTCAAGGTTGGTACCACAGGCTTGGCCTCGCCTCCCCAACTCTGCCGTTCACCCAGGAGAGTCGCTGGCGTTCTTGAAACACAATGCAGCCTTCTTGGTTGGGATTTGGCCTTCTCCATGTGTCATTCACTGCCTTTTGGAAGCAACAACCTCCTGCAGGGAACTCCTGGGGTTCTCCACCTGTAGCTCTCGTCCCTCGGTCCGTTGCGCTGCCCCAGTATGTTCGCCTTTGCCCCAGAGGTTCTGCTCTTAGTCATGTTCCACCTTGCTCCGAGTGTGTCTCTATGTTCCGCCTTTTATCCGTGTGAGGAGAGCTAATTGGTATCTGACGTATGCATTTTGAGTCAAGTGCCTGACTTTGTCTGATGCATTTAGCGGGACATGTCCAATTAGATGTGTAAGAGTTAGCATTGTTACACTCAGCCGCCCTCTCCCAGTGATTGTGTAGAAAGGGCGGGGGGAGTTGGGACACTGGAGAATCCTACGAAATAGGAGGAATTATGTGTCGGGGAAAGGGGGGATACCACATCTCACCATTGGTTGCCTCACCCCTACTACATGAAGACCCCTGAACCAGGTGATCCTCCCGCACTGGTCGACTCCCAGGAACTGGATCCAAAAGCGATGGCCGTTGTGAGAAACCTGAAGGTCTCTCATCCGCTTATCCCCGGGGATCTGTAGGCCAGGACACGTCCATCCCTATTGGATCCAGTTCCTGGGGGTGGACCAGTGCGGGAGGATCACCTGGAGGAGGGGTCCTCGGGGAGTGGAAGTGGGACACTTACTGGTGAGACACGGTACCCCCCTTCCCAATAACATTTTCTCCATCCTATCCCATAGGATATTCAGAAGTTCTAACCCCTCTGGCCCCTTTGCCAACACAAACCCTTTTCTACACCATGACAGACAACGGACTAAAAGTAGGGCCGTTTACCTGACATATCCCAACACAAGGGTCAGGCAATTGACAATTACTACGCACACCTGGTGGCCCTTTCCCTTCGCCACAGGGATAAAAGGCGGCACACGAAAGCACACTTCGAGCTAGGCCGAACACGCGAGGAAGCAGCTATTCTGGACCGGCAGTTCAAACTGAGGAGAAAGGCGGAGAGACCTGGAGGGAAGTCGAGGAGGGAATTGCCCTTGCCCTTTTAAACTCAGAACCGCAAAGCCTCCAAAAGGGAAATCATAAGAACGGGAAGTTCAGCTGGCATGTAGTGTGACAGGTGTCAATGGCACACAGGGCCCTCCCACGCTCATAGCCAAAGCTGGGAGAAGCGCTTGCCACTGTGGTGCTGTCCTTGACTCCCGAGACAAGAAACTCCAACAGTTCAGCACAGCCTGTGAGTCGGAGAAGACAGATAGTAAAACCTAACTGTGCTGGGCCCAAGGTTGCAGGCGGCAATGTTGTTGAACAAAGGAACTTGCGTAATTGGACTTTAAAGAGACCCTGGCAAAAGATTCAGAAGTAGAGAGGTCCGGCGTTGCGGGGGCGCTCATTCGAAGCACTCTGACTGAAGCCTTTTTGGGGTTATGTTGTTTTATTGAAACTTTGAGAGCCAAGAGGCCATAGGAGAGGCTGGTGTGCAGTGTCAGTGTTCCTACGAGGTTCAAGCAAAACCTCTCGTATACTCTAAAGTCTTTGCCACATTGGCGAAAACTGATCGAACTGTGAAGAAGAGAAAGCCTGACTGTGGGCTTAAGAAAAAGCCTGACTGTGGGCTTAAGAAAAAGCCTGACTGTGGGCTTAAGAAAAAGCCTGACTGTGGGCTTAAGAAAAAACCTGACTGGGGGCTGGAAAACCAAGGGAAGTGAATCCTGGATAGGTTTAAACCCCCTGTGAACATGTTGGCGACAAGTGTGAACCCGGTTAATGGATGTCCACAATGAATATTTAACTGGCAAATGTGAACCTGACAAAGGGATGCCTGCGAATTGAGGGTAAACCGTGATATACACGTGAGCATTGTGGCAACAAGCGTGAAGCCGGCTGATGGATATCCACATTGAATAGTTGTTTAAAAAGACTATGAGACATTTGAATGATACGATTTTGAGTGAAAGGCCATAGTGAACCCGATTAAGGGTGGCTAACATTGCAAGAAGGATCACAGCCTGGCTTAGGGGGAAGCAAGGGGCTAAGAGAAATCGCCCAATGTGAAAGATCACCAAAGGAACTTTTCTTTTATTTATTGCTTATGGTACAGTAGGCCTTCTAAAACAAGAGACTTTGTAGGAAAGAGACTTGGCCACAGAAGGTCCTGGCATTGTTGAAAGGAACTGTAACTTCGTACTGGCGAGGCCCAGGAGTGTGCTGTGCTCAAAGGTCCTGCCTTGTCCCGTGCTAAAAACATGGGGACGGGAGACCCCAGCCTTACCATCCTGACTTATCATTTGGTGAACACTTCTTTTTTTTGTGTATAGGCCCTTTCTATTTGACAAGACGCCACAAGGACTGCCTTCTTATTATTTGATGGTCGTAGCTTGCTCCCATCTTAGATTTAGGTTTAGATTAGGTATTTTCCTCACCCATTATACAGTTTAATAAACAGCATTGAACTGTGATCAATTGTGTCTGTCTTTACTGTTGCCACCATGAGTTCCTTACAGCGTGTCCTGGCCACCTGGATGACATGTCCCCAAGGACTAGCAGGTGAGATACCTTTTGGTTTCACACAGCATGAGCAAACTCTTTTCCCCATTCATGTCTATCCGGATTTCAAAGGTTTTGGGACCCCCTCCTATATCCCTTTTGACGAAACAACATGAAACTTTGCTAAATAATTTATAGGTGGCCATACTATTTCTGCAAGTTTCGTGCAAATTTGTCAAACTGCACCAAAGTTATAAGCCGCCCCAAAACTGCTCTCTCTATTTCCACTTATAAAGACCATTGAAAATCAGTGGAATAATGTTAAGGGGACGTTATGATTAAGTTGCACTAATAAAAACCTATGAAATTCACAGAAAAAATGTGTTAATGAGAGGTTATGATTACGTTACACTGGTAAAAACCTACCCCCTAGGCAATTCAACCATGATTTACAGCTTAGGATGCGCTTCTGAAAACGACACACATAAGTAAGCGTTTAAGAAAATGTTTGTTATGGTGGTTTAGAGTCCTTTCATATATGTTGAGGAATTATTTACGACTCATATGCAGCGCTGAAACATCATGAAGCATTTCCACGAGAACAAATGTTGTTAAAGGGACGTTATGGTTAAGTTGCACTGGCGAAAAGCCTATCAAATTCTGTGAAAAACTTTAGTGGAAGGGCTATTATGGTTCAGTTCTATAAATAAAAACCCATGAAATTCATCATCACATAAGATATTACTTCTGAGTAACAATGCAAATGGAAGATCTGCACAAAGGGTACCGCTTAGTGTAATTTATAACATATCAAAGGTGATCAGTAGCCCTGTTATAAACTACTCCATGTCACATAAAAGGTGGTTGTTGATAAAGTTTGTACTGAAGTTTTGTTGTGAATACTGCAATCAAATAATACATAACGAGAAACAATGTATGCAGTATGGATACTACAACTAAAGTATTCGTAACATGGTATGTTTAGGTTGTATAATAAATCGAAGCATATCAGATTTTTGAGAAATGCATTATCTGCGTGGGACCTGCTGCTACTTGTTCCATGTATGGCACACATGGAAGGGAGTTCTGGTTAACAAAATTACTATTTTCAAAACCACAAAATAGACAATTTCAAAATAGACCAAAACAACATACATGGGCCAAAAACGTATATAGTTTGTCAAAAATGTATTTACTTTTTATAGCATATAACAACACATAGATTTAACCAGCAGAGACAAATGATTCTGCACATTGCACATACCTAATCCACTACACAACCATAATTCGATGCATACATCCACAATGCAACCACACGGGGCAAACACACAGGGCAAACACACAGCACTCTATCCTCACATACAAGGAAAATAAACATAACAACAATCAAGTAAGAGAAGGTAGGACAACTAGTTCCCACATGACACCGATTTGACTAATATCCTATACCACTACTCTGTACTACGTGGAAATTATATTATAACACCTACGTAAATTAAATTTAAAACACGTTTTAAAGGCATCGTTTTACTGTCTCATACTTTGCAATCAATGGTTGCAAAATATAGTTTTGGTTTTATGGGTGAACTCATGATTTTTCATGACTCAGCATTTCTCAGGGCACATAACCATCCGGTGGGTTAAGTGTGGCGTATTCTTCCAACCCCCAATAGTCCGCAAACCAACGGTGGGGGCTCAATTACTGCTAGTCTGAAACAGACTGCACGATCAGTCAAGTATAATTCACAAACTCTGTATCGTATCTCCTGCAGCCGTTGGCTATGGGAAGACAGTGCTGTCTGCTTTTCTCATTGTCTGCTTGTATTCATGCTGCATCGTCCCTCATGGATCCTACAAGTTGTTTGATGATTTCCAGGGCAACCCCTATCACAGCCACTCTGCCTTCCACAGGCAAGAATATGTTCTGGGCATGGACACACATTTCCCTCTACGAAAGGTTTAGAGGAAAGTTCCACAATTGTCATGGGATGTTCAGTAACACTGTGCGTGGAACATGCAGTGTTCGCCATCCTCGAACGATCAAAATCAACATTAACCACACAACGGCAATCTGTGTATGAGGTTATCTTGTCCAGCCCACACATGCACATAGTGAGATGCAAAACTGTAAACCTGGCCACGTTCCTTACGGAAAAGTGCACTGACGAAGACTTTGCAATGCATGGCTGTGTGACTTTTGAATGAGAGGAGGAGGACATCCCCAAAGCAAAGGACAGCCCACTCGAGGGGGGAGAGGTCCTCTTCATTGATGGGTCAGCAACCATTGACCAAGGGACAGGTTTGAGGCATACTGGTGTGGCAGTTCTCTGCCTTGTGGGCGAAGAGTATGAAGTAATTGTAGAAAAGAGTTTGTTTATGCATTATTTGGCCCAAGCAGCAGATTTTATAGTGCTCATTGAGGCGCTCGTAGCCTTCCAGCGTTGTCATGTGACTGTCTACTCTGACTCTGCCTACGTCACCACCACGGTGCACTCTGGCTTAGCTCTGTGGAAGCAGAGGCGGTTTAGGGGGGCTAACGGGCCCCCAGTACAGCAAGCCACATTACTAGATAAATTAATTGATGCACCTTCACAGCCTTACATGGTGGCAGTGGTAAAATGCGCCACCAATACCAATAATACAGATGCGGTCTCACTCAGTAATATGGAAGCGGTGGCCAAACAGGCGGCATATCTTCCAGTGCCCAATGTTTCAGAATATCCTGTAGTAGCACAAGGTTGAGCTTAGCTACCAGAGTCCTATAATGCACTACCACTTGCTCAAATTATCGAACTACAGGCACGTGCCCCCCAAGGACAAAAAGGATCTGTGAGTAAAAAGAGGATGCAAGCAGTCCATGACCGATTTGTTGTGGCGGCAGGAAATAACAGGCAAAGTGGTCATCCGTCAAATGTGTCCAAACATCATATAGCAGCAGATTTACAGGAGGACTGGTTTGTCCCCAATCTGCAGGAGTTACTATCTAAAATGGTGATTAAATGTACTACTTGCCAGTCGTAGAGCACTGGACATATCATACGAGGTAACTTGCCCTGCCTTACTGAGCCGTTCGACAAACTGCATATTGATAATGCGGACATTGGTGGGAAAGGTGTAATGAGTATCATTACTTAATAGTGATGGTGTGTCCCTTCTCTCGATAGGTGGAGGCAGGTGTTTGTGCACATCCTGATGCTAAATGCGCCGCTAAGTTCTTGATCAGAGAGGTCTTCGCTCGATGGGGTGTGTGCGATGTGTTAAGGTCCGATAACGGCACACACTTTTTTAATGAGCTGGTTAAAGAGAAAACCGCATTATTGGGCATTAAGCATAAGATCTGCAAAATTTACCACGTCCAGGCCAACGGGGTTGTGGAGAAGATCAACAGGCCATTGAAGAGGAAATTGTCCAAACTATGCACCACATTAAGGAAAAACTGGGTGCACTGTTTGCCTATGGCACTGTTTAATTTATGCACACAGCCCTGCAAGGATCATCATTTATTGCCACACAAGGTGGTAACTGGGCATCGAATGCACACACCCCTATCTCCTGTATGAAAGCATCTGATGCTCACAAGGCTGGGTCTGTTCTAGGGGACGAGTTCAAGGACTACCTTTCTGCCTTTACAAAAGCAATACAATGTATTTCTCAACAGATTGCACTGCCACGCTCTGAAAACACATCCAGCGCTGCAACTACCTCAGTGACAACACCACTGTTTCAGCTGCTCCCCGGAGACTTGATTTTTGTTAGGAACTTTGGCGGTCAGTGGAGCGAGCCTAGGTACAACGGTCCTTTTACCATTGTCAGATTGAGTAATTGCTAAAGGTGTTACCGCATCCACTGATAGAAATATCCAGGATGCTATCTGTACATATTCTACACGCATAACTATTCTTGCCCGGAGCACCAAACATCTGCATTCATTGGTTTTGTTGGTTTCGTGCCCACGTTTTATCAGTAGTTTTTCAAAGAAACAAGCTGGGGGTAGATCTGTCTACGGCTGGGTCCTCCCTCTGGAACAGCCTCCCTGCCACTCTAAAACTTGAGGAGAACCATCTCTGGTTCCGGAAGTACCTCAAGACCTTCCTCTTTGCTTCTGCCTTCGCTCCCCCTCGCTGATCTGTTCTCCCTTGGCACTGTGCACCTGGCCACCCTCTGTCCCCTGGGCCCAGGTACCTGCTCACCCTGCCACCCTGCAGTGCCTCCTGGCCACCCCTTGCACTGGGGACTGTATCTGTACCCATACATTCCCCCACCCCCTTTTTTCTTCTTTCCTGCACTTATAAGACTTACCCAGTCTGTTCTCCTCTGCTCCGCACTTTCCACCTTCCATGCATTTTTTCCCCTTTCCCATTCCCATGCACTTGCACATTCTCAATGCCACTGGGCCTAGTAAGATCATTGTTTTTGTTCTCCTCTCTTGACTTGTCGCGCTCTGAAACACTTCTGTACGAGTGTGATACAAATATATTATCTTATCTTATATCATCTCACTGTTCACAAATATATAAAAGCGGTTAAGTACAGGTACCTCGCTCTCGCTCTCTCTCCCTATCTCTCTGACATGCTCTTATTTTGTCTTTTCCTCTCTTCCTCTCTCCATCTCTTTTCCAAACTCTCTATTATCTTTCCCTTCTATTTCTCTTGTGTGCATTAAAACAATGAATTGTCGTGTGCATTTCTTTGGTACAGGTCAACATTTGCGGTCTAGTGCCCATTTCCATTATAACAACTTTCTTGTCCACATACATGTGTGTAATGCATTTTGTTGCTGGACTATTTGCTTTATCAATTTTTATATTGGGGATTTATTTAGTTGGTAGTTTAATATGGGGAGGGTATATACAAGGGGGGGACCACAGGGAAATGTTACTAATACTACTAATATTGCTCATTTCTTTTCTAGTGCCAATTTTCCTGCTAAACACTCCCCATCACATGCGAATGACAACGTTATGCCTACAGATGTGAGAAAGATAATGTAAATGCATCTTTGGTTCAGACAAATGATATTACAAATCAAATGAGCAAGTATATGGAATTGGTCTTGCCATTGTTTTTCCCCCATGATGTAATAGAAGATGTGCACCATCCAGAATTTAATAATATACGGTACGCAGACATTCGCTAAATGGGCAAAACGAGGAGTAATGGGGGGTGCTAAATCTGTTACTTGATACCACACGCGTCGGGCACCCCCAAGGGATTAATACTGCAAGCGATTCCACTCTTGGAGGCTCAATGTTTGGTCCATCTCACATTATGCAGGCTGTGAAGCACTTTCCAAGCACAAAGTGTACACCTTGTATTGATTGACCCAGACGAGTTGCAATGTGCCCGAAACCCTATCTCTCCCATCTTATCTCTCCTCCCTCCTCTCTTTCTACTCTCCCTCTCGCTCCCTTCGGTCTGCGGACCATTTCCTTCTCACTGTTCGTCCGTCCCCCTGTGCCACCTCCCGTTTCTGCTCTTTCCAACTCCTAGCCCCCCTGCACTGGAACTCCCTTCCTCTTGCAATCCGCTCTACCACCACCTTTCCTCATTCCGCACCTGTCTTAAATCTCTCCTTCTCCACTCTCCTCCTTGAAACCCCTTCCCTTTCCCGCCTCCCCTCCCTCCTTACCTTCCCCCTTGACCATATCTCCCTCCCCTCCCTTACCTCCCCACTCTCACCTTCCCCTTGTTTGTTTGTTTGTTTGTTTATTTATTTATATTGCGCACCAGACCCTTAGGTTACCGGGCGCAGCAACAAGTATATGCGAAGCTTACAATGTTACAATGTTATATAAATGAATTTACAATATTACACCATATTGCACAAATTACAAGAATGTACAGATAAAGATTTGCCGTATTTACATGAATGTACAGTTAGCAATATACAGGATTTGCGGTAATAAGCATAAAGGTTGATGTCACGTCAGGGTGCATTGGGTCGGGCTACACTTATGAGTGTTCGGGTGTTAAGTCGTTGTTGGCGATAATGTGTTTGATAAGGTTCCTTCTGAAATGGGGGAAGGGTTGGTCAGCTCTTAGGTTAGGTGGCAGGGCGTTCCACAGGTTAGCAGCTTTCACAGGGAAGCAGGCGCCACCAATTTTGGCGAGTCTGAATCTAGGTACTGCCAAACAATTGGAATTGGCGACTCTCATGGGTCTATTAGAAGTTTTTCTTTTTATTTTGTCCATTAAGTAGCTGGGAGCTGCATTATTTAAGGCCTTATGGGTTAATGAGATCATTTTTAGCTGGATTTTATTCTCCGTGGAGAGCCATTTATGTTGCCGCCTAGTCGAGGAGATATGCTCCCTCTTTTTTATTCCTAATGCAGCTCTGAGAGCATTATTTTGTAGAATTTGAAGTCTTAGGGTAGTGGCTTTATTGGCGCTACTGTATAGGGCATTACAGTAGTCTAGTCGGGAAAGAATTAAGGCTCTAGCCAGGATTAGGCAGCTGGTATTGGACAGGAAGGGCTTGCCTGCTCTGATCAATTTACAAGTGTAGGCAGTAGTGGAGGCTAGGGAGTTTACCTGTTTAGTGAAGGACAGGGTAGAGTCGAGATAGAAACCAAGTGTTTTTACTTCCCTCGAGACTTTAATGGCATTTCCGTCTATGCTGAAGGCTGAGTAATCCGGGCCCAATTTGTTAATATTAGCTTGTGTGCCCAGAATGATCAACTCTGTCTTATCATCATTCAGGCAAAGACCGTGAGTGGCCATCCATGCCTGAATGATGAGATACACTCTATTCACCAACTCCCCATCCCTGCTGTGATCCCCAGAAAGTGGGAAGAGAATCTGTGTATCATCTGCATAGTTAGTGTAGGTGATACCGAGATTGTCCAGATCGTCGAACAGAGGTTTGGTGAATATATTGTAGAGGGTCGGAGAGACGCAGGATCCCTGAGGGACTCCACAAGTAATAGGTATAGGGTCAGCAGCTGCCGAAGGGGAAAAGACTCTCATAGTTCTCTCACTTAGAAAGGATTCTATCCAACTGATGGCTTGGGTGGAGAAGTGAGCGGCAACGTCCAGGTGTTTGCAGAGGACTTTATGGTCCACAAGATCAAACGCAGCTGAGAGATCTAGTAGGAGGAGGAGGGCTGTCTTGCCCTGATCTCTCAGTTCGTCTATTTGGGCCTTTAAGTCAATCAGGGCTGTTTCCGTTCCGTGTAGTGGGCGGAAGCCAGATTGTCTAGTTCCTAGTAGTTTGTGCAGTTCAAGGTAGTTTTGAATCTGTATATAGGCCACTTTGTCCAGGATCTTTAGCAGAAACGGAACTGTAGTGATTGGGCGGTAATTGGTGGGGATAAGAGGATCTAGAGTTTGCTTTTTAAGCAACGGGAGCACCCAGGATTGTTTTAGATTAGCTGGGATGATGCCTGTAGAGAAGGATGCATTGACCAGTTTGGAGATAAATGGTGATAGGTCTCTGGCAGCGTCTTTTATTAGCTGTGCTGGGCAGATGTCACCTTTGCAGTTGGATGGTTTGAGGGTGAGGATAATTTTTTCAATCTCAAGTGTGGAAGTTTTGGTGAAGGAAAATTTGGTATGTTGAGGCATGTGGATCGCCTTAGGTGGTGACAGTGTAGGGAGTTTAAGCGAGTCTTTTTTCAGTTGAATGTTGTTTTGGAGGGTAGTGATTTTATTAGATAGAGCATATTGGATGTCAGAACACCAGGTCTGATCTTTAGTGCAAGTGTCTGGTATGGCAATAGGTGACTCAAGTTCCTTTAGGATGGAGAAGAGTTCCTTCATGCTTGATTTAGAATTGGCGATACGATCGTTGTATGAGTTTTTCTTAGCCAGACAGACTGCGTTTTTGTATTGACGGGAGATAGATATTAGGTTAGCCTTGTTCTCAGCAGTTGCACATATTTTCCAGTTGGATTCATATTTTCTCTTGGTGAGGCGTAAGGCCTTGAGTTCGGGCGTGAACCATTTATTTAGATGGGCTTTGGGTTTACTTGTGCGCATTTTAAGTGGGGCAATTTTGTCCAAGGTATCAGTCATAATTTTGTTATACTCGTGAACTAAAGTGCCGGGGTCTAGATTGTCAGGCAAGGCGTTTAAGGTTGGAAGAATAGCAGGTATGACATTATCTATTGTCATAATCTTTTTATTTCTTGTGGGGCATGAAGGTGCCATGGGGACGACTGTAGCGGATGGTTGGGAGGTTAGGAGGTCAAAGGACACTAATGAGTGGTCAGACCATGATAAAGGCGAGATAGAGGAGATGACTGTAGTACAGTTAGAGTCAGCGATCCAGTCTAATATTCTACCTTTCGTATGGGTAGGGTTGTTGACTTTTTGGGAGAAGCCTAGGGAATTAATAGCTTGGGCGATGGTCGCGGCATGCACATCTGTTTTGTCGTTAAATCCTAAGTTAAAATCCCCTAATACCAGCAATTGAGAGGTGGTTTTAGTATTGAGGGTTAGTAACTTGTGTAGATCCTCTTCGAAGATCCCAAGCGGGCCTGGAGGTCTATAGATTAGGTGAATAGTTAGGGATTGATTATTATTTATAAGGAGTTTAGCAGTGAGGGCTTCACAGGATTGTAGCGTTAGTGCAGGGGCTAGTCTTAGTGAGAGGCTTGATTTAGAGATAATGGCAATTCCGCCTCCGCGGGTGCCCTCTCGGTCTTGTCTGCATATAGTGTAGCCGTCAGGTATGGCTAACATAAGTGATGGGCCTGCTGCCTGGTGTAGCCAGGTTTCAGTTATAGCAATGAAGTCCAGGTTATTCTCAGTGATTAGATCAGCTATCTCAAGGGCATGTGCAACTAGTGACCTGGCATTGAGAAGTGCTCCTTTATAGGAATGGTCCTTAGTTTCCTCTTTGGTAAGTGTAGGATTAGGAGTGTTTTTAGCACTGGATTTAGTCTTGGGCACAGGTATTTGGGTGAGCGTTGAAGCTCGGGTGCGGTTGGAGGCGTAGCCTGTATTGCCAATTTGGTGTTTCATATCAGAATTTGTAAGAAGGAGGAGTCGTCTAGGTGTATCATGGAGTTTGTTAAGTCTAGCGCGTAGTTTGCTATTTCTATCGCGGGTGGAGCTAGGCTTGGAAGTGTAAGCTAGAGGTTCTGGCAGAGCTTGGTGTTTGGGGTCAGTATATGCATGCGTATTAGTCATAATATCTGGTGATATATGTAATGGAGGTGCATGTAAGTGTAGTGGGGTCTCTGTGTAGCTGCCCAGCTTGCTAGTAGCAGGAAGTGTAGCAATAGCCATGATGCAGTAGAAGCTTAGTAGGCTGGACATTGTGCGTAGCTAGTACTTGGATTGGTGGGTAGGTGGTTTACAACACAATAGTCTCTGGGCGACCAGAAGGCACTACACAATATTACAATGGTCTCTGGGTGACCATAAGGCACTACACAGTATTACAGTGGTCTCTGGGCGACCATAAGGCACTACACAAAATTACGATGGTCTCTGGGCGACCATAAGGCACTACGCAGTAATACAGTGGTCTCTGGGCGACCATAAGGCACTACACAGTATCACAGTGGTCTCTGGGCGACCATAAGGCGCTACATAATATCACAAAAGGTCTCTGGGCGACCATAAGGCACTACACAGTATCACAGTGGTCTCTGGGCGACCATAAGGCACTACACAGTATCACAGTGGTCTCTGGGCGACCATAAGGCACTACACAGTAATACAATGGTCTCTGGGTGACCATAAGGCGCTACATAATATCACAAAAGGTCTCTGGGCGACCATAAGGCACTACACAGTATCACAGTGGTCTCTGGGCGACCATAAGGCACTACACAGTATCACAGTGGTCTCTGGGCGACCATAAGGCACTACACAGTAATACAATGGTCTCTGGGCGACCATAAGGTGCTACACAGTATCACAGTGGTCTCTGGGCGACCATAAGGCACTACACAGTATCACAGTGGTCTCTGGGCGACCATAAGGCACTACACAGTAATACAATGGTCTCTGGGTGACCATAAGGCGCTACATAATATCACAAAAGGTCTCTGGGCGACCATAAGGCACTACACAGTATCACAGTGGTCTCTGGGCGACCATAAGGCACTACACAGTATCACAGTGGTCTCTGGGCGACCATAAGGCACTACACAGTAATACAATGGTCTCTGGGTGACCATAAGGCGCTACATAATATCACAAAAGGTCTCTGGGCGACCATAAGGCACTACACAGTATCACAGTGGTCTCTGGGCGACCATAAGGCACTACACAGTATCACAGTGGTCTCTGGGCGACCATAAGGCACTACACAGTAATACAATGGTCTCTGGGTGACCATAAGGCGCTACATAATATCACAAAGGTCTCTGGGCGACCATAAGGCACTACACGGTATCACAGTGGTCTCTGGGCGACCATAGGCTCTAGTTCGATGGTCGGGAGTGGTTATTGGAAGAGGGGGGCAGTATGCTTACCCTGTAGGTGGACGGCAGGGGTCCTGGCTCTAGGCTCGACGGTGCACTCCGCCTGGAGCAGCACGGGCAGAGTTTGTAGCCCCTGGCTCCTGATGCTCCAAACAGGCTCTCAACAGGCCTTAGAGTGGCCTTTGCGCTGGCCGCCGGCGTGATCCGCCTGCCGGCGGTTACAGCTGATTTTTACGAGGCTCAGCCTCGGTTTCATCCCGCGCTGCGCCCGGCATGCGTGAGTCAGGCGGCGTGTGGGGACAGGGTCAGGCAGGCCCTGTCCGTGTTCCTCGTGGTCTCGTGGTTTCTCTGCTGGGCTGGGGTGCTGGGGGGGCTCCTGCCCTCGCCCCACGGTGATGAAGAGTGAATGAGGGGGTGAGCAGGCTCTCAACAGGCCTTAGAGTGGCCTTTGCGCTGGCCGCCGGGGTGATCCGCCTGCCGGCGGTTACAGCTGATTTTTACGAGGCTCAGCCTCGGTTTCATCCCGCGCTGCGCCCGGCATGCGTGAGTCAGGCGGCGTGTGGGGACAGGGTCAGGCAGGCCCTGTCCGTGTTCCTCGTGGTCTCGTGGTTTCTCTGCTGGGCTGGGGTGCTGGGGGGGCTCCTGCCCTCGCCCCACGGTGATGAAGAGTGAATGAGGGGGTGAGCAGGCTCTCAACAGGCCTTAGAGTGGCCTTTGCGCTGGCCGCCGGCGTGATCCGCCTGCCGGCGGTTACAGCTGATTTTTACGAGGCTCAGCCTCGGTTTCATCCCGCGCTGCGCCCGGCATGCGTGAGTCAGGCGGCGTGTGGGGACAGGGTCAGGCAGGCCCTGTCCGTGTTCCTCGTGGTCTCGTGGTTTCTCTGCTGGGCTGGGGTGCTGGGGGGGCTCCTGCCCTCGCCCCACGGTGATGAAGAGTGAATGAGGGGGTGAGCAGGCTCTCAACAGGCCTTAGAGTGGCCTTTGCGCTGGCCGCCGGCGTGATCCGCCTGCCGGCGGTTACAGCTGATTTTTACGAGGCTCAGCCTCGGTTTCATCCCGCGCTGCGCCCGGCATGCGTGAGTCAGGCGGCGTGTGGGGACAGGGTCAGGCAGGCCCTGTCCGTGTTCCTCGTGGTCTCGTGGTTTCTCTGCTGGGCTGGGGTGCTGGGGGGGCTCCTGCCCTCGCCCCACGGTGATGAAGAGTGAATGAGGGGGTGAGCAGGCTCTCAACAGGCCTTAGAGTGGCCTTTGCGCTGGCCGCCGGCGTGATCCGCCTGCCGGCGGTTACAGCTGATTTTTACGAGGCTCAGCCTCGGTTTCATCCCGCGCTGCGCCCGGCATGCGTGAGTCAGGCGGCGTGTGGGGACAGGGTCAGGCAGGCCCTGTCCGTGTTCCTCGTGGTCTCGTGGTTTCTCTGCTGGGCTGGGGTGCTGGGGGGGCTCCTGCCCTCGCCCCACGGTGATGAAGAGTGAATGAGGGGGTGAGCAGGCTCTCAACAGGCCTTAGAGTGGCCTTTGCGCTGGCCGCCGGCGTGATCCGCCTGCCGGCGGTTACAGCTGATTTTTACGAGGCTCAGCCTTCTCTCCTCCTACTTCCCATCACCCCTCCCCCCAGCCCTATTCCACTTTTCTGCCTATTCCCTTCAGTTAATTGCTCTTCTTGCTGTTTTGTTGATCGATTCATATTATTTGCTTCTACCGTTATACTGTTTATGTATTAAGTTGTTCAATTGTACAGTGCTTTGGTGTAAAGTGCTTTATAAACCAATAAATACAAACAAAATACAAACCCCAGAGGTATACAGTGCTTACAGAGACCTTATCTAGAGCTTGAAGATGTGAAATGTGCAGCAAGTAAATGGCAAGAAACTACAATGAGCTGTATGGCAGAAGGACTCACAGGATTTGGAGAAGTGGGAAACAAGGTGAATGCCATACGAGTATGAGCATGTGGCAAAACTCACGTGGGTCGAGGCAATGGAAAAACCAGTAACCCTACAAAATCAGGAGGAATATGAACTGTGTTTTTACAACGAAGGGAGCATCCCTGTGGCGGACCAATAGCAGGTGCAATAATAGTCGCATTATACTTTCCAGACCTCATGAAAGGCACAGCTGCTGTGATGGATAATTAATTGGGTGTTGTGAGAAACCTGAGGGTATTCCCCCGGCAGAGCCCGAGAGTACGTTATTCAGGTGGCCAAGAAAGGACTGACCCTCTCTTATCCCAAACCTGAAGGCAGACGAGCAGGGAAAGATCACCTGGGTAGGGGAGTCCGGAGTTATGATCAGGAGGATGCCCAAAGGAAGACGCGATATGTTACCAAGGGGAAAGAGGAGGAGGGTGAAGTCTCTGAGGCCTTTGTGGGCAATGCCATATCTGCCCCCCTTCCTCCCATTGAATCGCTTACCTAAATCCATTGACCCACTCCGTATATAAACAATCCCATAAGATCTCAAACCCACTTGCACCCAAGGATTGTTTACCCCAGAGTCCCTGTTTTCCTGTGTTCCATCTAAACAACCCCGGATATTCTTTTCCACATCCCTCTGGTTATTCTGTCCCATACACCCAGTTTATCCTGACAAAACACTACAGTTCCAACAATTCCCTCTGTTCATTTCATGATCCCAGCAATTTCTGTTTGCCCCACAAATCCTATCAATCCCTTCCCTCTGATTGTCACTTTCCGAACCCCCAGGCTGCTTTGACAACTCGCCACCATTCCCACAATTCCTCATATTCAGGTCACAATAAGAACTCTGGTAATTCTCATTTGTTTCAAAAACTCTCGAAAACCTATCCGTTCCGAGATCACCCCAAACCCAAATACAAAGGCTATAATTCCATGTGATACCTCTTTCACTTCTGTCCCTGTAGGATACTTGACACTCCAACCTTCCCCTTCTCCGACATGAACACTTTCGCACACCCCAAACAATGGACGAATAAAACTGTGTACCTGACATGTCCCACCCCGAGGGTCAGGCAAAGTCAGGCAATTAACAACACACACTCTCTCACACTCTCTCACACTCTCTCACACTCTCTCACACTCTCACACTCTCTCACACACTCTCACACACTCTCTAGAATTCCAAAAAGCAGTGTGTTCACAAACATGAGCCCGGCCGAGGGATGTACACTATGAACTGTTCAAAAGGCATTGACACTTGAAAAGGGTTTGAGCCCGAACGAGTGAGATCCAGGGGTGAATCCATCACCTGAAAAAAGCCAGTGAACCCGACGGAGGGAGGCTGAAAATAGAGACAGGGTCTAAGCCCAGAAGAGGAGGACCCAGGGGTGATCCATTATCACCCTGATCAAGTGACCCTGAGAAGGGGAGGTTCACAGGGAACTGTGTTTAAAAGGCAGAGAAAGGTAAGGAGGAGTGCACTGTCCTGCTTGTCAATTGGGGTCCAAGCCCGATCGAGGGAGAAACCAAGGGACATTGTAAAGCAAGAGGAAGTAAACTATCCCGCTTTCCATTTGGGACCAAGCCCGGCAGATGGCGATCCAGGGGTGAAGTCATCACCCAATGTGAACTGTAGAAAAGGAACTTTGTTGATTTACTGACCCTCGATGGCAAGAGACTTTTGTTGAAAATTGGCCATCTTAGAAGTTGAAACCATAACTGTCATCTCGTGCTGCGGAAAGCTCGAGACTGCTGTGCTCCTAGATCCCTCCTTGGAACGTGCTCAAAACATGGGGGAAGGGACACCCAAGCTACCGTACCGCATCCTAATATAATATTTGAAAACGCTTCTTTCTGTTCTTGATTTTAATGAGAACTATCCCATATCCGTTTTTGTAGTTGTAAGGTTTGGCAATAGGTTTCTTAGTACAGGTCTTTTTATTTTGACACAACCTCACCAGGACTGCTTTATTTTTAGTATGATGATTAATGCTTGCTCCCATCTTAGAGTTAGGTTTAAATTAGGCATTTTTAAAAGCTGCATACAGCATTCATTCATTGTTCGATAAACACCCTTCAACTGTGATCACTTGTATCTGTGTCACTTGTTGCCACCATGAGTAGCTCCAAGTGTGGCCAGCAAGCATTCCTGTACCTCTCGCCACTATGGAGGGGCACCTGCACGCTGGCTTCGCTGCACTCGGCACTATTGGTGGTCCTTGAAGAGCACTTCATAGTGGGAACAGGTGGCTTATTGACACCAACTCCAACCCCAGTGCCAGATGTCCCTACCACAGTGACTTATATATCCTGACAGAAAAAGAGAAGAAAGAAATATTGCAGACAAGTAGATGGTCGAACTATTTGTCCAAAGACGCCTCACCTGCTCAAAGAAATACCAGTTCAATATAGACTATACAGCAAAGAAGAAACCTTTTTTGCATCATTATTGCTACAAGGAGTGCAGATAGCCGCTAATGTCAAATGGCTCCAGATCATGCGCTGGGAAGTGATACAGTTGGCCAATGACACCGAACAAGGCCTCAATGCTATCAAGATGGAGTTGCGGGCAATCCGGCTGATGATATTGCTGAATAAATATGCTGGCCCTCCTCATGGCCATGGAAGGAGGGGTTTTCAAGAAGATTGGCGATTCTTGCTGCACCTATGTGCCTCCTAATGATGCAGACAACCTGTCCCTCACCAACATAATAGGGGCCCTGAACACCCTCGGCACCCACATGCAAACAGAAGCTGGCATTGAAAAAAGTGACTGGTTTGACCTTTTTTTCCTAGGCACCATCGTGGATGGCAACAATCGTGAAACTACTGATACCAGTGATCTTGTTGGTGATCTTTTGCACTTGCCAGCAGGGACTTCGATGCTGTGCCAGAGCAATGATGGTGGTTTCAATTGCGGTACATGGGGCACCTCATGGTACAAAAGACTGTGCAGTACAAACAGATTACCCTGACAAACACTGCATGGTCGTATTTGAGCAACTCCTCCACCCCCCAGGCACCAAAGCTTGTGGCACGTGTGAAAAGCATGGGAACCCAAGGAAGGTTCCCTGCCATATTTAGAAGCTGAAAGGTTGGAGAAGGGCAGGAGCATGCGGACAGGGAATTGCTTCCCGGCAGTTCGTTAATATGGGATTAACGAAAGGGGGGGGGTGTTGGGAAGCAGGGGTGATTGTCCCAGGCCCCCCAAGAGGTTTTGAATGTGGCAAAGGCCCAAGATGATGTTGTAGATACTTGGGGAGAGCATAGGGGGTAGGTGGGTGTTGGTAGGAGCTGTATTTGGGAATAAAATATAGCGAGAATAGATGTAGAATGCACTGGATACAAAACACCATCTTTGAACCTAATGTACTGCAGCCAGGATAGTAGGCTCGAGCACAGAACACGGACTGGGCGGGAGTGGGACAGGCCAGGCTCACACAGATCCACAAACCTCTTTGTCTTGTATCGTTAACGCATGTAACCCATAAAGAATTCACCCTGCAAGGCCATGAGGGGGCCGAGAACTCCCAAGCAAGCAGTTATCCCACGATAAGGATGGCACCAGCCCCTGACCCAGTCTGGCCCAAACCTAAGTTATAGTGACCAAATGCCCCCATCCCAAGACCCCAACATTCCAGAGCACCAGCCAGCCCAAAATCCCAGACCATAAAGCTGTTTGAGCACCCATTCCTTAGAAACATCACAAACAGAATATTGAAGGCCCCTGTGGTTTGTGCTCTGAGGGAGGGAAAGTAACAGATTTAGCGCTCAGTGCGGGAAGGCCAGAAACGCTGCGGTCACGTCTGGGATCGAGAAGGGGTTTGCTAAGATAAGATGACCTCAAATATAGCCTCTACGCCCAAGTTTGCAGTACCAGGTGCACATTAGGCCTTTTCTAGGGAATGTTATGAGTTGTACACTTAATTGCCAACTATGGAGGCCGGCACCAGATGATGCAGTGAGAAGAGCCCCACGTGGAAGAAGATGGACAGGAGGAGCTGGGGCCAATTACCTGGCATCCCATATGCAGCAACTAGCAGTGTGGATTTGTACCTTATGTGATGTACATCAGTTGTGACGCTTTTTACCCTTAAAAGCTGCCGTCCATGTTGGTTTCTAGAGAGCGCTTCAAGGCAGAAGAGTTCTTTGCTACTGCATGCTTGTCTTTTATTTGTTTATTTTATTAATATAGCGCACCTGACCCAGGGGTATCTGGGCGCTTTGAAGTATGATTACATCAGTATAACAGTCACTTTGTCAAGGGAGGGATACATACATACAAGAGGGAAAGGCACATTGTCAGGAAGTGAGTCAATACATTAATACATTGATAGTTGTTAGATACAGAGGGTGGATAGTCATCCATGGGGGAGAGCACATAGGCAAGGGAAAAAAAGTTAGCAGAGGGTAAATACATAAATCAGTCAGTCGCAGTAGTAATTTAGTTCTAAGAATCCAAGATATGACGCTTCTTCTGAAGTTGTCAAATCTTTCAATGGCTCTGATGTTGGCAGGAAGGGAGTTCCATAATTGGGCGGCTAGGCCTGGGAAGCTGGAACCACCATATCTTTTGAGGTTAAATCTGGCAACTGTCAGGCAGGGCGTATCTGTGGATCTTGTGATACGTGTGGAGGATCTCCAGGTAAATCTTTCAGTGAGGTAAGGAGGCAGGGGGCTGTATGGTGCAGTGCTTTGAAGGTGAGGCATAAGGATTTAACTTTGATTTTTTTCATTTATGAAGAGCCCTTTGTTTTGCATCCTGGTTGCTGATCTATGTTCGTTGTAGGGTATATTTAGGGCAGCTCTCAGAGCATTGTTCTGCAAGGTCTGTAGTTTATTAATTACTGATTTATTGGCACCTAAATATAGCCTGTTGCAATTGTCCAATTTGATACATATTAGGGCTCTAGATAGGGTAAGACAACTTTTGGCGGATAGCATAGGTCTGCAAGCTCTTATCAGTTTGCCTGCGTAGGTAGTGGCTGAGGCAGTAATTTACTTGTTTGCTAAGGTTAGAGGTGGCGTCTAGATGGAATCCAAGAATTTTTACTGTTTTAGCTACTGGGATGTTGTTCCCGTCAATATTGAATTCATTATAGTTGTGTCCTCATTTGTTTAGGTTGGCTGAAGAGCCAACTAGCAGTAGTTCTGTTTTATCATCATTCAGGCACAAACCATGGGTGTTCATCCATGCCTGAATGATGGTGTAGATTTCATTTATCTGTAGTACATCTGTGTCATATGATCCCGTAAGGGTTAGGAGTATCTGAGTGTCATCTGCATAGTTAGTGTAGATGACACCCAGACGATCCAATTTGTCAAACAATGGCTTTGTAAAGATATTGTACAAAGTGGGTGAGACGCATGAATCGTGGGGCACACCGCAGGTTATCGGTATAAGGTCAGCTGCTGCAGTAGGAGAAAAGACTTGCATGGTCCTTTTGTTCAAGAAGGATTGTATCCATGTAATGGCTGAGTTGGAGAAAAAGGTTGCCGTTTTCAGGTGATCACAGAGTAACTTAAGGTCAACCAGGTCAAATGCTGCTGACGGGTCTAGGAGGAGCAGGATGGCCAAACCGCCTTTATCTTTCAGGATGTCAATCTGACTTTTTAGGTCGACCAAGGCAGTTTCTGTCCCATGTTGAGGTCTAAATCCAGATTGACAAGAGCCTAAGAGTTTGTTGGTTTCAAGGTAGTCCTGGATTTGTAAATATGCAACCCTATCCAGGACCTTTGGCATAAAAGGGACCGTAGTGATCGGTCTGTAGTTCGTAGGGATGGTGGGGTCTAAAGTTTGTTTTTTGAGTAGTGGGAGTACCCAAGATTCCTTCAGGTTGCTAGGTACTACTCCACTAGAGAAGGAGGAATTGATAAATTTGGTGATGAATGGGGCCAGATCTCTAGCCGCATCCTTAATAATCTGTGCTGGGCAACTGGCACCCTTACAGTTAGATGGTTTCAGAGAGGTAATAATTTTTTGTACATCTAGTATGGATACGTTGGAGAATTTGAAGCCATGAGGCTGTGTGGAGGGGGGTGGAGGGTTCTGAGTTTCCGTAGGGTTGTTGGTAGCTACTTGAGTGGTAAGTAGTCTCAGTTTGTTCGCTATTATGGTCTGTACATTGGTAATTTTGTTTCTCAACGCACTTTGGATGTTGGTGCACCAAAGATTGCCTTTTGGCATGTGACTCTGGGGTGATTAGGTGTCTCCATTTCTCGCAGGATAGTGAAACGTTCTTTAGTTTTGGAGCCTGCCTGATTTATTCTGTTATTAAGTCTTGCATTTGGTACGGATGATCTCATATTTGTATTTAGTGGAGATGGTGACTAAATTGGTTTTATTCTCATGGGAGGGTGTGAGTTTCCATGCATTTTCGAGTTTTCTTTTTTCTGTGCGGATCATTTTCAGCTCGGGGGTGAACCATCAATTCACATGGCTCTGTTTCCCTTTGCACATTTTAAGGGGTGCTACTGAGTCAATGGCTTTGAGCATAGAGGAGTTATATGCATCTACCTGGGCGTTAGGGTCACTTGTGTTGGGTAATGCATTAAGGATTGCGATTACAAGACATTTTTACGAGAAGAAAAACGTGTTCTCCTTGCAAGAGGTGTGCTGGCCATTTTTCCCTAGTGGGTTGTATTGTTTCTGGTGTGAGTGTTGAGGGGCTTCTCTACAGTATTCTCCCTACATATTACACACAGGCCTTTTGTAACCTGTGCATTACCCCATCTAGCTATCGCCTATGATTTCCATCTTCCATTGGAACAGTTGTATTTTTGGTTTTCAAGGGACTTTCACACTCGAATTCAAACCACCATATTAATCGGTGCAATGCTCACACATTTACCACAAGTCTCTGACATGGAGCTGCTGCACTTAGCCGCAAAGGGATTCAAACTTGCTAACTGAGCCCTTCAGACTTCCTAGGTCGATAAATGGTTTTCAATTAATCGGGTTCTAATGAAGGTTATTATTACAGTGCTTAGTTGCAGGAGGAATCTGACATGATGCGCTAAACAAGAGCTTCATGTTTGATATGAATTTGTTTTGAAAGTGAATGAGGCATTTCATCTCTATGTAAAAATTGTTTCTTTTCCCCAAGTTTGTCACTTTCTCTTTAGGGTTAATAATAATAATTTGTTTTTTATATATCCACATCTAGTTAGTGATGCCACTTGCCAACCCTAGTAAAAAAAACTCACCCCTCTGTACACACCTCTCAAACTCTGAACGAAACACACCCATATGTCTACTGCACAAAAAACTGCACGCACTTCACCACGCTGCAGCAACAAAAATAAAACACACATATCCTCGCACAACAGCACATGATGGCTACCAACTGAAAAACACACCTAAGGTCAGTGAACGCTGTAAACCGAACTGAAGTTGCCAACAGCATACACAGCTCTCTTGCTCTTTTCTCCTGCCCAGTCCCACTTACCTCCACCACCCCACCCGCCCTCTTGCCTTAGAGATCCCCCCACAGCGCCCAGGCGCTTTAATTTAAACTGCTTTTTATAGGACATATTAACATACATTACTCTTATTACCCATTCGAAATTGGTACTTGTAATACCAAACCCCAAGATCGAGGAACCTGTGTATTCTATTAATTGGTAACAGCAACATGGGCATTTTTTCAGGCATAATGCGGCTGTAAAATAGTTAGTTTGGTTTCTGCGCCCTGCTCTGTCTGTGTTTGTGGTGTTCCCGCCATTTGGTTTATTGAACTCTTCGCCATGTGCATTGCAGCTTGTATGGTGCACTATTTCACACGATACCTGGGCAGATCTGGATTGTGTGGCTGCTCTCAGAAAACAGACTGGAACTTGACTCTTGGTAATATGATTTTGGGAATTATGGAAATCACTTTCCTTTTTAATTTTTCGTACCATAAACTCACATTTCATTCAGACATTTGCTGGGTTGCACTCATTAATGCTTTTTCATGGGGGCGATTTTTCTGTACCACATGCATCCTCTACCAGGGTCAGTCTTACCCAACTGAGTTGCTCGACAGACCTCCTTGCGCGCTAAGTGAAAAGGCGGGTTCCCCATTAGATTTCACTGTAGCCATGTAGAATCGTCCGCTACAGAAGTGTGAAATTAGATTTTTTTTCTAACACTGAGAAGTATAATATAGTTGAGCATATGTTTTTAACAACTTAATATATTGATCTTGCTGTTAAAATGATTGAAAACAGTAGTTTAGAATCCTGGAATTCCTTAAACACTGTGGGATTCGAACGTGCTGTTGGGATTGGATTTTGATTTTGGATATCTTTGAGTCGATGTTTGCCTGCACATCAATCCTATTTAGCGCGCCTTTTAAAATAGATGTTATTCCCTTTCCTTCAATCACACGGGCACAAGGTCTTATGCAAGTCCTTGCTACTTGGGATTCTGAGGCTGTGCAAGACACTTCTTAGATACTGCTTTCAACATTGCTTTGCAAAGCATACGGCCTTCACTGGAATTCGTATTCCGCTTGGCGCACTGTCTTCTACATGCCCATATCCGAGGCGATCTTTGCGAAAGTGCCGAGCGCCCCATTGAAATCTCAGGGACGTCTGCTCAGATCCTGCAGCAGAAAGCGGCGCTTTCTCTTGTTGCCCTGTGGCTGCAAGGCCTGCACGCTTAGTTGGCAGGAGGAGGTCGGGGTTTTCAAATTATTATAGCAACATTTTGCTTGAACGATGTCACTTAAAGGAGCGACCAAGTGTCCGTTTTTTGGGGGTTTAATGCGTTCGCATCTCGTGATAACATTGCTCACAATAGTGAAACAGTCTGTTTTTTGTAGAATGGCTCCCTGGAGGTCACTTCAAATTGAACTGGTGTCAGTGACTCCGAAAGACGAATTACAGGGTTTTCTTAAATGCGGTAAATTGTGCCTTCCTCTCTTGTGCCGGTCTCTGCTTCAGGCTCAACCCCAACTGCCTCTCCCCCGCGTCTCGGGTTGCAAGAGCTAATGTAATGAAATACCAACTCACAACTTTGACCTCCTGCGCTTGTTACTTTCAAGTTAATTATGCCCCTAAGCTACATGTTATGAGCAGGATTTCTTGGCTGGGGAAAATGATTAGTTTTACATAAATCGTGATCAGACAATACGTTGTCTGGACGTTTCAGAATACAGAATGTTAATCCGTTTCTTACTGTTTGTCAGATTCATTTGTTTTGAAAAGGCGGCGTTCACTTCTGGTAATGGGGCAGATGTGCAGGCCCATGTTTTTAGACCAGGCAGCTGGCCAATCCGGCACACTTATGTTTTGCCGTGAGGCAATCGGAAGTAACGATCGTAGCAGACTCAGTAATTTAGTTTGGTGTTTTCAAGTGTGGGCCCTTCTAGGTATGAGAGAAGTTGGCAGAAAAATCAAATAAGAAAGGAGCGCTACATCCGAATAAACGAGCATTATCAAAGTCAGTGGGTATGCCCCCTTTCTATTTCGAAAACTGTTGAGTACGAATATCTTGTAAGCATGCTTTTGTAAGAGTGTGCATGAAGAAGGTATTAGTCTTTGTCATCCCTTAAAACACTCTGTGTGCTCAAGGCCGTGCCTTTATACAAATGTCCAGTTGCAGACTATTCTCCGGTGGGCTCCTGTTTTAATGGAACAGAAGTTATTTGTTTACATTTTATTTTGTTGTTTGCTTGTTAGGCACTTATACAATAAGAATATATTGTTTCTCAGTGCTCAGCAAAACACAAAATGTAATAGCAGAGGCAGCAAATGGGAGGGAGTCAAACCTACTATGCCTTGCGAGTATTCATAACGTGCAAGTGCAGAAGGAAGAGGGAAGATGGGGTAAGTGCTCGGGAGTGTGGGCTCATGGGTGAGCCAAGGACGAAGTGCTAGAGATGCAGAGTGCTACACGGCCTGGGCCGCGGGAGGTGTAAGTGCGAGTCGCCAGAGCGGAGGGAGTGCAAATGCAAAGTGCTTTGGACCGACTGGGAGCAATTAGTGTGGGAGGTCAAGGCCCTGAAGATGCTTAAGGGCCAAGGACATCGATTCAGCAACTGTGTGATTAGCAGAGGTGAGAAGGAGGAGAAAAAGAGGAAAGTCTTAAGGAGCTTCCGCAATATGAGAAGAGTCTGCTCAAGGTGCAGGAGGAGGGGGATGCTAGTCCAAAGAAGGGAGCGGCAGAGGAGAGTGAGCGACCCCCTGCCCTCTGTTTGGCAAAACGCTTTACACACAAAGAGTTGGTACCAGAGGAGAGAAGTGATATAGAGGGACAGTATTTAGTGAGATAAAGTTTAAGATAGTGTGGTCCGCGGACCCAAACAGCCTTGTGGATGATGCATGATTTTAATTTAATCCATGCAGCAACCTGGAGCCAGTGAAGACTTTTTAGTGCAGGAGAGATTCAGTCCTTGGGCTTAAGGCCAAGGTTAAGTTTTGGTGCCCTATTCTGGATATGCTGGCGGGGTCGCAGAGTGGAATAAGGAAGATTCAGGAGAAGGCTGGTACAGAAGTCGAGTCTAGAGAGAACCAGGGTTTGAGTCACATTGGGCCTCTGATGGAAAGTGAGAAACGGTAGAATTCCTTTGAGAGCGAAAAGTTGATAGTTGGACCTCTTCACAATTTCCTGAGTGTGAGGGAGGGAGGAAAGAAGGAAAGAGAGGAGTCAAAGATGACTCCAAGGTATCTGGCTTCAGTTGAAGGCGCAGGGGTGGAGCCCAAGGAGGAAGGCCAGAGTGAAGGGAAGGAGGAGGGAGCAGGGGATCCAATGGAAAGGATCTCAATTTTACAGGTGTTGAGGCATAGGTCATTGGAGGCGCACCAGGACTGGATGGCAGAGAGGCAGTCAGGAATGATGGAAGGTACAAGAGGATCAGAAGGCAGTCTTGAAGAAGAGCTGTGTGTCGTGGGCAGAACACTGGAAGTTGGAGGAGATGAGGCGTGCTAGGTACATGTTAAAGAGCTAGGGGGAGAGTATAGAGCCCTGAGGGACACCACAGGTGGAGATGGAAGTAGGAGAGGAGAAGGGGCCCAGGATGACTTGGGAAGAGCGGTTAGTGAGGAAAGAGGACAGCCAATCCAGTGCTCGTACCGAGATACCCAGTGTATCATGGAGCCTTTGTATGAGGATGGAATGGTTAACTGTGTCAAATGCAGAGGAGAGATCGGAAAGGATAAGGACAGCTGGGGAGTGGAGTCTAGAGAGGCGAGCAGTTTGTCACAGGTGTTCAGAAGAGCTGTTTCCATGCCTCTGGATGTTCGGAATCCAGATTGATGGTCGTGGAGGCTTCCAACAAGTTCAGTGTGTGAGTTAAGTTGGGGCAAGGCCAGCGTCTCAAGCAGCTTCCCTAGGAAGGGGGTGATGGTGGTAAGGCGATAGCTGGCAGGGCAGTTAGGGTCAGAGGACAGGTTTTTTCAGGAATGGGCGCACAAGGGAGTGCTTGAGCAGGGAGAGGAAAGATCCAGTGATAAAGGAGTGATTGCAGAAATCAGCGAGAGCAGGGGCAAGAGAGACAATGTTATCCTTGATGGTCCTGGATGAGCAAGGGGAGAACTGTTTAGAAGAGACTTTCATGGAGTGGACAACTCTAGTAACTTCTTCAGGTGTGACAGCAGGGAAAGAGGAAAAGGAGGCAGGAAGAGGAATGGGGAGTGTGGTGGAGTGGGATGGGTTGTGAGGGAGTGTAGAAAGGGTGATCAGAATGTCCTGAGATTTGTTGGCAAAGTGTGAGGCCAGTGCATTGCAAAGGTCCTGGGAAGGAGAAGGGTAGGAAGAGACTGCGGAGTGGTTGGCTAGTTCCCTGCAGATTTTGAAAAGGTCTACCGTGCTATTTGATGCGCCAGAGACGCGTGCCTGAATGTGGGTGGTTTTCTTCGCACAGATGGCGAGTCTGTATTGCCTTTGGAGCAGGTGGAAGGCCACTTTGTTAGAGGATGAGCCTGTGGTTTGCCACTTCCTTTCTGCTGCCCTGCACGTTCGTTTCAGGGCAGCAAGTTCGGTGTCGTACCAAATGTTACGCTTTGAGGCACGTTTCAGACAGATCCTCATGACTGGTGTAAAAATGTCAAGAGAGTTGGTGATGGAAAGATGGAGGTTGCTGGGGACAGTGTCAGAGGTAGGGGGGAAGGGTGGGTGGAGGCGAAGGCAGTTGCAGTCAACTCGTTTCAGTGGGTGGGTGTTAGTGAACAAGGTTGGTGCGACTTTTGGGGAGGCGGTAAGGAGGCCAATGGGACCCACATGTTGGAGAGGAGAGAGTGGTCTGACCAGGAGAGAGGGGTGACTAGTGGGGCGGAAGAGAGGTTGGAGTGTATGAGTTCATCAAGAGCGTGTCCAGCGATGTGGGTTGGAACAGAAGGGAGGAAGTTGAGGGAAAGCAAGGAGCAGAGGTCACTGAGTCGAGTGGATGTAGAGCCATGGGAGTCCAGTTGAATGTTGAAATCACCCAGGCGGAGAAGGTTAGAGGGGGTAGAAAGTTAAAGAAGAGCAGAAGTTGGCTCATTCTGAGAGGAATTGGGAGGTGGTGCCTGGTGGCCGGTAGATGTAGCAATGGTCAGGGTGGAAGTGGGAGAGTGGACAGACTTGCAGACCAGGCTTTCAAAAGAGGAATAGGATTGGGTAGGTACAATAGAGGCAGGAACTCACTCGGGTAAGATTAAGGCAACCCCCACAGCCAGTACGATGGGGTCGAGGCTCAGAGATGATCTTGATGCCGTCAGGGAGGAGGGAGTCCAAGGCAATGACTGAGCTGGCATTGAACCAAGTCTCGGTAAGAGCGAGAATGTCGAGGTCAATGTTTTCAAGAAGGAGATAGATGTCAGAGAAGTATTTGTTGGCTGAGCTGGCGTTAAGAGTCATAAGGTGTAGGTGTTAAGTGCTTTGGAAAGTTTTCTGAGGTGGGGAACAAGAGTATAGTACACCATTCAGGGGAGAGAGAGCGAGAGAAGGGGGAGAAGCAGGCAAAGGAAGAAAGTAAATGAGAGGGTAAGATGTGGTCAAAGAGAAAGAGTTTGGGTTGTGGACCCTGAACCAGAATGGTGCCAGTATGATAGACATTAATGAAGCAACGAGAGGATGCGAAGTCAGCCAAGAGGACTTCCCACTTGGTGCCACCATTTATGGAGGAATGTGAGGAGGGAGGGAGGGAGGCTGGGAGGGAGAGAGAATGGATATGAGATGGAGAATCCAGAGATCATGGACGGGGACAGAGAAAAGTATATCCGTCAAAACCTCTCTAGAGGAAGCACTGACATAGGTGTCTGGAATGGGAAATCTAGGGTTTGAACTCAGGATATCTTTTTTGTACTTTTTCATTCCAGACCTGGAGAGAGACTGGGGATAGGCGATAGTGAAGCGGTTAGAGAATATGGGAGAGATGGAGAGAGCCATTTTAAATTTAAAAAACACTCCCCAAATTCAACCTTAATGAGGCAGCAGAATGCAGATGGTACACAGGAAATGCACTACACAAGTGAAAGTAATAAATGCAATGAAAGGGAATAAAGTTAGTCACGTGAGAATGGAGTAGGTGAAAAACATTGACGATGCCACAGGAGAGATAGTTATTGAGGTCAGCCAAAGACATATTCAAGACTGCAAGGATCGTAGGTGGTCTTTGGGACAGTAGCAGTGAACCAGTTCAGGGATTAGTCCGGTGGATGGATCATGGTTTAAGATGTAAGACCTATGGCTCTAAAGGCCCAGACAGGAGCCTTGGTGGAAGGGCCGGCTTATGCCTGCCGGCAGACCCATTTGCCTTTAGAATGCTGCTGGGTGCCAATTGGAGCAAGGCTGCAGCCAAGTGCTGGGTTGCTCGCCCGAAGGTGGCGCATCGGCCATTTTGGAAGGGGCTTTACAGGCAATATAATTCAAGTCCGAAAAGGACCAAGAAGAGATCCACAGCACCTTATGTATTGGGGCTCTCGACGGGGCTGGCAATTGCCTGGCGGCTCCGGGGGCCGTGTGCTGAAAGAGAAAAGGCCCAGACAATCAGCTGGGTTGGCGACAAAGAACTCCATCGAATGAGGATCAGCTGTTGGCTCCTCCGAGCAAGGCAGACATGTTGGAAAGGCCTTTGCGGCCTCGATGTAAATGCCGGCGAGCAGGAACATGTAGAAGTAGTGAAAGGCAGATGAGGCAAGTGTGAAAAGGACCAAGAAGAGCTCCACAGCACCTTATGTAGTGCAGCCTTTGAGGGGTCCGGCAATTGCCTGCCTGCTCTGGGGGCTGTGTGCTGAATGAGAAAATGCCCAGCCAATCATCAGGTTGGGCGGGACAAAGACTGATATGCAAATGGCTATTTCCCATCTGTGAAAGGTACAGTGAGCTAAAATGTGGCTGTGGACTCTAGAGTGGGCATCGTCCCATAGAACAGGCCATTTTTGCCGTGTTTGTTTTCATAGAGGGGCTCCCATGAGTAATATTTTGGTATACACTTACCTGCAAAGTACAGCACGTTGCATTACAGTAGCTGCATTTGCAATGAGACCTTTCCAGAAACACTTAGCCGGTCATTGCTCGTTTTATTATGCCTATAACATTTACATGGAATAATACTCTTAACTTCTCATCAAGAATGTGACACAGTATTACATGAGTAAACTACTGTCCCTTGCTGGACGGTACTGTAGAATACTTGCTGGATGACATTGGTTGGATCATTCAATGGAAGACTGAATAGGTGGATGGGTGGACATGTTGGTGTAGGGGCTGATATGTAAATGCAAGAGTCTGGCTATCAAGAGTGTGAAGATTTATAATCACCTTTCTATAACCAGTGGTGTGCCCCGAGTAAGCATCTGTTTAATGTTGTTTGCATCTTATTTCTCTGCTTGAACATTCACATCTGTTAACTTTTTTTTAAATTGACCAATCACTGCTTGACCCAATTCTGGCTTGTCTAATAAGTGAGCACATGTGTTGGATTGTTGTTAAAGAGGCACCAGTTTAGAGCTTGGTGGTATGCTATTGTTTAAGACAGTGTTTCACAGGAGATGGAGCCAAGCTGCACACCTATTTGATACAGTCATATGCTTAGCTCACCTTCTTTTGATAGCAATGTTACAGAGTGACTTTTGGCTCTCACGTAGGCTCCTTCTGGTCTTGCTTATCCCAAATGTAATAGGATCATAGGATGTATTATGGACCCTTTCTCCATTGGCTAGCTGAACCTCTCTCGCCCTGCTCCACTGCTGCTGTTGACCAAGATTCCTAGTTTGTGGTTGTCATGATGGTGGATAGATCTTGACTGCATGGCCCGGAGGAGAAAAACTGGACAGCCTACCCGATCCCAAAGAGGCCTCAGTGTCACCTGATCCCATTGGTGGCACAGCCATTTTATGTAGGAACAGCTTGTGATCATGGTCTCCTGGGGAACATTGCATGTGTTGCTGCCAGGGAGTGTTTGCCAGGATGGTCATGGAAACAATCCCTGCCTGCAGAGCAACATAAGCTCTCCTTTGCAGTGAAGTTGCTGTGTAAAGTGCCCACACTGCACAGCAACTTTTGCTCACTTTTCCAGTTAATACAAAGTACAGAATAGGTAGTTCCTCTCCTTTTAAAATGCTAGCGCTAGACTTTTCTCTGAAATATGCTGGGCTATACACATACACACACATGTGCTGCCCTTGTAAGTCTTTGTTAGGTAAGATTTTGTAAAGTCCAAATGGTGTGGGACTTCACAACTTATTTCTTGGTATTAGGCACCCAACTCTTAATATAGGCCTGTACCACATGAGTCGGTAGAGTGGCTGAGCAGCCAGGCTTATCTTAGGAGGGGTAATGTGAGCTGTAGAGTAGCACAATTAAATCAGTAAACACAAGGCACCAAGTAAACACTTACACACCATCCCCCCCAACCATGTATAATGTATTTACCAAGCCACTATTTGATAAATTGGATAATTTGGGTGTCATCTACACAAACTACGCAGATGACACCCAGATACTCATTCCTCTCTCGGGGAACTATAACCTGGACCTCGCCTTACTAAAACAAATCTGTCTCATCATTCAGGCATGGATGGCAGCCCACAGCCTCTGCCTGAATGATGAGAAGACTGAAATTCTAATCCTTGGCGCCCCCACCAACAGTAACAAACTTGATGCCCAATACTTGTCCTTCAACATAGATGGCAACATCATTAAAGTTGCTAAGGAAACTAAAACTCTTGGCAACACTCTGAACCTTAGCAAACAAGTCAATGCGACATCCTTGGCTACCACCTACACATGCAAGCTTATCCTGGTCCTTGGTTGTGGTGACGAAATGGAAGACGTCTGGCGGGCTTCTGCAGCAGCACTCTGGAGAGGGACTCGGCAGCAATGGGTTCCACATGATTCAGCGGCTCCTTGTGGTATTCATGCCTTTTTCTCAGTGCCAATAAAGAAAGAATAGATACGGTTGGATTTTCCTCTGTCCCTCAGTCCTGGAATCTGCTGAGGGAACTCTGGACGAAGATATCCTGCTTCTGTAGATCCACAAGGATGCCCATAAAGTTTTGGCCGGATTTGTTCTCTGGAAGATGATGCATTCAATGATGGTCATTGGACCCAGGCATTGTGATTCTGCAGCCTAGTAAAGTTGCAGCAAGTCGGGGGGTGAGCCGAAATGAAGCAGGTCTCAAAGCTAGTTGGTCCTTCCAGTCCAATGGAGGAAGTCCTCCTGCACGGATCTTTCTCGTCGAAATGAAAACAGGGTCAGCACAGCTGCAAGGCTTCTCCGGTGCTTCTGCGGTCCTGGAAGGTGCTGGTGGCGTCTCTGCTTGTCCTCTTCATCGGATGTCTTGCTCCAGTGGTCGACTCTGCATAAACAGCGAGGCTTTTGGGGCTACAGGCAAAGTCCCATTCATTCACATCACCTGAGGATGGCTGACCTCCTCCACATCCAGCTGGCCAGTTAGAACTGGTTTCAGTCAGGCACACCTAGAGACACTTCCACCGTTGCCTGGGCAGGCTTCAGGGCTGAAGCCTGCTAAGGGCAAGGCACACAAAGGACCCAAACCTAGTTTAAACAACAGAGTACAAGCCCCGAAGGAAATGGCGATAAAAAGATGGAGGCCATTTTGGAAAAAATGTCACCCTTTTGAGTGTTGCACTGCAGCTGAGAAATCAGCCTGCTAGTATCCTGCACAAATGGTAGTAAAACGTAACCACTGCCACCAGCCATTCAAGTTAGTTGGTGTAACAACAGGTTACATGAGAAGTGGGATAAAGAGTTATTATATAACCCCCCAGCACTTCACATAGGATGTGTTTGCTGGACCCACAAAAGAAAAGGTAAGTAAGATAAAAGCGTTCTTGGGAACTGTATTCTACACAAGAAAATGTGTTTAAAGTTTAAGAGAAGTCCACAGGACTTCTCAGTGGCACTGCACAGAGGGTGCGGTGTGTCACTATGCAAAAAGAAGATGCCTGTGGAGTTTACCAGACTCCATTAAACTGTAAAAAAGAAAACAAAAAAAACAGTCGGAGAAAAACACATAAATGAGTGGCAAAAGGATGCACTCACTCAGGAGGTAAACAATCAAAAAGATCCCAGATTCCAGGAAAAAAGAGCAGAGGGTCTCTAAGGTTAAAGGGAATTGGCACAGAAACTAAAAATTCACCCCATCTGTCTATTTTGTAAAGCCACTGATCTCCTTCATCTGCACCATAAGCCTTAGTCAATGTAGTCTCGTATGCTTCTCACATTGCCACCCTTTTCCCCCCTATGCACATCAAAGACACACATTCAGCATGCAGATGCACACACTATGCAATATCCACACTCCAACAAAAAAGGAAGAACACCAATTGCCCAATCCGCTGCATGCATTGTGCAATAGCAAACACGTTATGCTTCCAGCTGATTGACAGTAGAGACAATATAAGATGGTGTGCGCTAGTTGTGCAATGGAGGTAAGAAACACAAATGGGAATTTCGAGGGGATTGTGTCCTCCGACGTATTCCACATCTATGACAGTAATCACCACAGCTGTGCTGCTTCGGAAATTTTTTTGCCGTCTGCGTCCTGTGCCGATGACGTCGATACGCTGTCCCTCGAGGGCCTCCGTCAAGCACCGACGTCACCGGATGTTATATGTAGGACGCACAACGCCCGTAGCCTCAGTCAGTCTTCTCCGTGAATGTGTTCACTTCGGAATCTCGGCGCGCCTCAGTTCTACGTACTTGTTTAATTGTGAAATATGTCTTCGTCTTCTACACCGAGGTCGGGCTTCAAGAAGTGCCGGGACTGCGGTTCCAAGATGTCGCTTACGGACCCGCACGATGTCTGCTTGCGGTGCCTCGGCGAGAGCCACGCCACCGATGAATGCCAGTCCTTGACTTTGAAAGCCTTGCGGGAGCGGAAGAAGAAGTTGTCTGTAGATAGGGTTTCCAAACCCCGTAAGCCAAAATCCGCTGGACTTTCGACCAACAATTCGAGGGGCGACTCTCTGTGCCGGTGTAAGTCCAGGGGGTCTTGGTCCAGAGTGGTTCCCCCCATTCCTCTGCCTCTTCTAGGCATTCGTCCGAGGACTCCGCCAGACGGCGGGTCACTTGTCCCAACAAGCATTCATCTCCGGCGGAATGGGACGCGTTCTGCAAGGAGATGATGGCGATTTTTGAATCGCAGGGCACCGTTCCGGCCGCGCCTTCGTGAGAAGCTGGCAAGGAGCACGCTAGGGCCACCGCTTGCACGCCTTCGGGCTCGGGCGGTCGGCGCAATTATCGTGAGCCGTCGAGGTCACAATTGGATCGCCATAGTCGTGCCAAGTCCAGGTCCCGGTCCTCAACCCCCTCGAGACCATTTGAGCCTGTGAGGCCTTCTAAGAAGGCATCGACGCCATTGGCGCCATGTCCGTCGAGGGACTCTCTCGAGGCTCCGGCTCCGAGGAAGCTGTCGACGCCGTCGAAGGACACGTTCGGGACTCTCGGCCTCGAAGCCATCAAGTCGTCGGCGCCTCGCTCGACGCCGATTCCATCGATGTCCTCGAAACCTTTTGAAGAGGCTTTACCGGAGGTGCCCCGGAGGACGGTGGAAACTCCAAGGAAGGCCGTGAGTAAATCAGTGAGGCCTGTGTTGGAGCCTTTTTATGTACTCTCATCCAGGGATTTATTCCAGCCTTTGGATTACATCTCAGAGGTGGATAAAGGGTCAGATGTGGAGGGGTTTGTTCCTCGTGAGGTTCCTGTTGACCTGTTATCTGGTCATAGCCATATGGAAGACCTGCGTCAATCCTTACATGACGCCAGTGATCTGGACACCTCTCCGGAGGTTGAATTTGGCAGGTCTGAGCCTGGTACACACGCTGAGTCATTGTATAGGCATCTCATGTCGAGGGTGACAGAGTACTTGGGGTGGTCTGCTCCACCTGTGGATTTTCTGCAGGATGACCCGACAGATATTTTGGACCAAGGTCCACCCACTGACCCAGTGCTGCCATTTCATATTGCCTTAAAAAGAAAGGTGGCGGCGGCTTGGACTGCTCCGGAGAGTCTCTGGCAATGAATAAGTCTGAAAAAATACCATCCAGCCAGTGGCAACCCCTGCTACTTGTCTACGCACTCTACTCCGGAGAGTTTGGTGGTGCAGGAAGCTACGGCACCAGCAAAGCAGGCTGCGTACCTTACCATCCCTCCGGATAGGGACGACAAGCGCTTTGACGGTTGGGCGAAGAAAGTGTTTTCATCTGGCTGCATGGCTTTAAAGGCAGCCAACTCCATTTGTGCCTTGGCAAGATACACTCGCACTCTGTGGAACTTTGTATCGTTGGCGGCTGAACATATTCCCGGAGGGGAGGAACGGGATGGTTTTCTTGCCCTTGTTCAGGATGGCGGTGCCATGTGTGAATCCGTTCAGTCGGGTCTGGACGTGGCAGACTGTGTCAGCCGGTCCATGGCGGCGAGCACTGTGATGCGCAGGTTTGCGTGGTTGCGGAAGTTGGGATTTGCTCCTGATGTGCAATCCCAGCTTCTCAACATGCCCTTGGATGGTGTCCATTTTTTTGGCAGCAAGGCTGACGAGAGCCTTGAGAGGTTGCAGCCCTCCAAAGCTGCAGCAAAGTCGTTGAGCGCTGCGTATGTGAACCTCTGCCTTTTCATCCTAGGGGACAGAAATAGAGGGGAGGTTCCTTTCGATACTACTCTTCCTTTGGTAGATTGAGGGGGGCTGCCAGTCAAAGGGGCCAATGTAGGAGTACCAGAGGTGGAAAATAAGGTACTTGAGATGCCAAAGCCGCACGAGCAGATGCCTCTTTGCCCTCAGGCACTGACGCAGCCACTTCCGCTCAGTCATGAGGCCATGTCCCATGGTTCACGGTTTGGAGGTAGGCTGGTGCAGCATCTTGTGGAATGGAGTGCCATTACTTTAGATGTGTGGGTTCTGGAGATCATAGCCCACGGCTACTGTCTTCCTTTCCGGCAGAGGCCTCACGACAATCCACAGTGGAAGCTCTCTTTGAAGAGTCCGGATCCGCTCCTTGCGCAGGAAATCAAATTCCTGCTGGAGAAAGGCGCCATACAACTGGTGCCTGTAGCAGAGAGGAACAAGGAATGGTATTCCCCATATATTTTGATCCCGTAAAAAGACAGAGGATTGAGACCCATCATGAAATTGCGTGGTTTCAACAAGCTCCTCAGGAAGGACAAGTTCAAGATGGTTACTCTCTCTCAAGTCCTCCAGGCCCTGCAACTTCAGGACTGGTTGGTGTTTCTTGACCTCAAGGATGCTTACTTTCATGTGCCGATTTATCCCAAGCACAGGAAGTACCTGAGGTTTGCGGTTTGCGACTCGCATTTTCAGTTTTGGGTCCTGCCGTTGGGATTGACCTCCGCCCCGAGGGTCTTCACCAAGCTAATGGTGGTGGCAGCGTATCTCAGGAAAGGGGGGATTCACATCTACCCCTACCTGGACGATTGGTTGATCAGGGTGCGCTCTCCTGAGCAAGTCCTGGATCATCTGTCAGTCACCTGCCACTACGTTCACAAGCTGGGCTTCTCCCTCAACTTAAAGAAGTCTCATTTGACACCTACCCAGCGGCTCCAGTACATCGGAGCAGTGCTCGACACATCCCTGGGGCAGTGTTCGCCTGCCCAGGTGAGAGTTCACCACATTCTGCAGATGGTGGACAAGTTTCAACGTGCCCAGAGTCTCCCGGCGTTCGAGTTCTTGAGATTGCTCGGCCTCATGGCATCCTGCATTTTACTGGTGCCAGAGGCCAACCTGCAGATGAGATCTCTGCAGTGGGCACTCAAGATGCAGTGGTCGCAGTTCTCCAGCAGGATGTCGGACCCCCTTCAGATTACGCCCTCAGTCGCCCATGACCTTCTGTGGTGGGCCGTCGAAGGCAATCTGATGAAGGGGGTTCCATTTTGGCTACCCTGGCCAGAGGTAACAATCGTGATGGATGCATCCCTCACGGGATGGGGAGCTCATGCCAACGAGTTGACAGTCAGCGGTCGTTGGTCTCCGTCGAAGTCCAGACTCCATATCAATCTGTTGGAGCTGAGGGCCGTCAGGTTAGCCCGGAAGGCTTTTCTGCCGTCTGTGCAGGGGAAGAGTGTCCTGATTATTAGGGAGAATACAGTGGCCATGCACTACTTCAACAAAAAGGGGGGGCAGGGTCTCTCCCACTGTGCAGGGAGGCGATGCAGCTCTGGTTCTGGGCCATCCAGCAGGAAATTTCGATGTCAGCAGTTCATCTGGCCGGAGACGAAAACGCGGCGGTGGATGCTTGGAGCAGGCAGAGCACGGTCTCTCACGAGTGGGAGCTGGCTCAGGAAGTTCTTTTGGAGTTCCTCGCCCTTTGGGGGACCCCCAAAGTGGATCTCTTCGCCACCAGTGTCAACTGGAAGTGCGAAAGATTCTGCTCGTGGGAATTTCCTCCAAGAGTAGCCTTAGGGGACGTGTTCGTAGTGGAGTGGCCCTTCCCACTGCTGTATGCGTTTCCTCCAGTCCCCGTCATTCCGCAAGTGCTGCGGAGGTTACATAGGTTCGGTTCCCGAATGATCCTCATTGCTCCGGCATGGACCAGGAGAGCGTGGTACCCGAACCTTCTCGACATGTCCATCTGCCCTCCACGCTGTCTTCCCTACCGAGACGAGCTGCTCTCACGGGAGGGGGGGTCGGGTTCTCCATCCAGAGGTCAAGTCCCTCAACCTTCATGCTTGGTTTCTGAAAGGTTGAGGTGCAAGGATTGGGACCTCCCTGAAGACGTGATGGAGGTGTTGCTCTCGGGCAGAAGACCAGAAACAAAATCCCTGTACCGTTGCCGTTGGAGAAAGTTCTGTGACTGGTGCAGGGTACAGAATGTGGATCCTTTTCAGTGTTCAATTCCTGTGGTTCCGTCTTTTTTGCTTTCTTTAGCCCACAAGGGCCTGCAAGTGGGTACCATTAAGGGTTACTTGGCGGCGCTGTCCATATTTAAGCGCTCGTCTGAGGAGTTTTCTTATTTTAAGATTCCTTTGATTTCTCAGTTTCTAAAAGGGCTAACTAATGTGTTTCCTCCGTCACCTTTCCAGGTGCCCGGTTGGGATTTGAACTTAGTTTTAAAGTTCCTGATGGGAGCTCCGTTTGAGCCCTTACATTCTTGTCCATTGAGACTGTATTTTTAGTGGCGGTTACTTCCGCTCGCAGAGTGAATGGGTTGCAGGCACTATCCACCAAGCCACCTTCCACAGTGTTCCATAAGGACAGGGTTTTTCCTTAGGGTTCGTCCTTCTTTTCTTCCGAAGGTTGTGTTGGAATTTCATTTGAGCCAGAACGTAGTTTTTCTGGCATTCTATCCTCCTCCACATCCTGGTAAGGAAGAGGAGAGGCTCCATAGGTTAGATCCTAGGAGAGCTTTAAGTTTCTACATCTCACGTATGTCCCGGGTCAGAGTGGACGATCAGCTATTCGTAGGATACGCTGGAAGGCGTTTGGGTCAAGCTGTTTCTAAGCAGACCTTGTCCCGTTGGATCATCTTGACAATCTCTGAATGCTACCGTCTGGCGGGTAAGGACCCTCCGGTGGGCTTACGGCTCATTCTACTAGGGGTGTGGCTGCCTCCACTGCTCTGCAGAGGGGTGTTCCCATCCGTAATATTTGTGAAGCAGCCACATGGGCCTCTGTCCATATTTTTGTGAAACACTACTCCCTGGATTCTATCCATGGGCAAGATTTGGCCTTTGGTAAGGCGGTGTCTATTCTGCAATTTGATTGGGCATTCTAAAATTCTAAATTATTTTCCCACCTCCATACTTTGGTACTGCTTTGGGAGTCTGTCATAGATATGGAATACGTCGGAGGACACAATCCCCTCAAAGAACAAGTTACTTTCTTACCGGGTAATGTTCTTTCGATGGGATGTTCCTCCGACGTATTCCACATCGCAGCCTGCCCCTCTACAGAATTTCTTATGCAATTGCAGCTTACGTTTCCGCGAGGTTTTCTGTAGCTATACTGGCAGAAGATTGGTGCCACACGTTTTGGGAAAAAACGACAACAGAGGTTACAGGCGTCGTGTGTACTACATATAACATCCGATGACGTCGGCGCTCGACGGAGGCCCTCGAGGGACAGCGTATGGACGTCATCGACGCAGGACACAGACACCGGAAAATTTTCCCAAGCAGCGCAGCTGTGGTGATTACTGTCATAGATGTGGAATACGTCGGAGGAACATCCCATCGAAAGAACGTTACCAGCTAAAAAAGTAACTTGTTCTTCAACCAATGCACTAATAATCAGTAGAAAAAATGATCCAGGTCCCTTCGACTTGGGTGTACGTATTGCTTGGACACATATCTTCAAACCAGGAATTGGGATTTGTGAATTAACTGTTTGAAAGAAATTACAGCAGGAAAGCCCCGAAATTGAAAAGTAAATACGATCATTAACTTGGGAGTGGGAGCATTGTGGCTTAATGCATATCGATAATGAAGTAATTTCATGTCACAGTAAAAACTTTCCTCACCACTTTGTAAAAAAATGACCTTCCAGTTTTTGGATGTTGTATGCACTAAGAATCTCTGGGGCTTGAGTAGATCGTTCTGATTTCAAGACTGCAGGGGTGAAGTCACCCCAAGCATTTTATGGTACCCTATTTGTTCCTTACTTAACAATACCGTTTTTGAACAGCATTTTAACTGGTGCCCACCTTAATGTTAGTCATTTAGGTCAAGTTAATATGATAAAATATTGAAATGTTTGAATCAATGTCCTGCATGTTTCACAGACATTTCTGCTATAGGCACACCAATGTGGCGTGTTTTCTAATAAGCTGGAGGAAATGCGAAATCGGCAATGGGCATAGCATTGAAAGTTAATATAGCACAAAACGTGGGGCTGAGACCATAGTTGTATGCACTACATGGTGAACATGGACCACAGTGCTTGGACAGGCAATTGTACATCAGAACACTAATGGGCCAGAGAACCCGCGGGGGAGCTGGTCGCTGCTGTCGGTTTTAAGACCAGGCCTTGCTAAAAGGACATCTTTGTTATCCTTATAATTTTGTTTAACAGTTGCCTTATTCTCCTTAGGTCTAAACTCACTCAGAAAGTACACATGAATGATTGCTTGAAAGTAAAAGCAATTGTGATGGAAAGTATTTTAGCATATTAGTAACTATTCTTAGCTTTCTGTCTTTTATGATTTTAAAGAAACACTTTACACTTATGCACAGGCACTCTTGAGTTTTTTAAGCTTTAAAGAGAGTATTATATTTGCTGATTTGCATTTGTATTTTACATTGTGCTTTAACTTTGTTAGTTTTGGGTGTATTTACGAATCTTAGTGTGTGAACAACACTCAAATCTGATTGAACTTTCATCTAAGACTCTTACTGGATAGAGTTCTTGGAAACTCACTGCATATTGAGTACAATTATAATTTTTTTTAATGATTTGTAATGTTGATATTGATGTATGTATGTTAAACTATGCTTTCAAAGCTAAATTGCCAAAATGAAGCTGTTTTAAATAAAGAATGAAGTAAAGTGTATTCTCATGGAGGAGTCGAGAGTCATGGGGAATGAGAATTATTGCAAGGATGACTATCAGCATTCTTATGGTCCAGCTCGCCAATGTGCGAGGGACTGGTTACTACAAATATTTGTATGTTAAACATATGGACCTGGTAAATTGAGTAATGTAGAAGAGATGGGGACTCTTTTTTATCCAGGACTAACAGGAATCAACAGTGTAAAAGCCTTAAGTGAGGCTTTTACGCTGTTGATTCCTGTCACAGCTCATGTATGTCCATTTTGTATGATGGTGAGGAAGGGTGGAGCACAACTTGTGTTTCCACTACTCCCTTCCTCAACATCATACACATATTCCAGCATTTGCACAGGCATGCAAACGCACCCAATATGTAGAATGTAATTGCATGAACACATCCAGAATGAGCCCAAAATGCCCTAGAGCTATTTGTTTAAATCAAAGCATTACTTGATCATCTCAGAAGCCCCCTTCTACTGCTTTTATGTGCAACTGTCCAAGGAGATGAGAACCATTTAATAATTGATTCACCCTCCTAGAATTGGTCCACTAGCATTGTGGAGGATAGTGTCTCGAGTGCAGAAAGTACAAATGACTGGACGGCACCGGACTATAGTTCTCAGTTTAATTACTCTAGTACAATGCACTAGAGGTGGGAGAGTCAGAACCAACTCAAATATGGTTCAAATCAAATGCCTGGCTCTTTCTCAGCTCCAGTGTCTTTGTAAAAGAAAAGCCCAACCGGAGCCAAGCCGAGCTTCACCTCATCTGTAACATTCACAAAGTAAATTAAAATGACACTGCCACACCCAGTGACTGTTAAAATAACTGTGTTTAATCATCTACTTGTTCACAGTGCTGGGTCTATTTTAATCAAATCCAAAGTTTCCAGAAGCAATTATTTACTAATTTCCCAAGATGTACTGTCAATTGATATACCCTCCCCACCCCTCAGTACACATAAATTGGGCATCAGTCAGCAAGATGAGTCAGCTTCCCTCCACAGCCAGGTCCCTCCTCTTCTGCATGGGACCTGTCTGTTTTCTTTGCCACTGAGGAACGCCTGGTGTTGAACTCCATATAGGCCTCTCTCACAGGTCTGTCAGCAATCAAAAAGGGGTCCAAAGGAGAGCAAGTTATTATATTCTCCTTTCTGTTGCTGTCATTTGTTCTTTCTAGTTCCTTTTTTTCAGTCAGTCTATCCACCAGTCAGTCCCATGAAATCTGGAGTTTGGACTTTTTTTATAGGTTAATGACCACTCCTTTTAGAGGTGTTCATCATGTTATATTTTAATTGGTCAGTTAATGGTATTGGACAGTGTGCCAAAAGGGAAATCACGCTAAACCCACCCCTTTGTATTCATTGGGCATATTAATGAAGAGGGCAGTCCAATGGGCTCACTCACGAGTAATGAAATGCCCTACTAACGGGTACCTCCAGCAAGAAACTTGACAAGCTCCAGCTCCTACAAAACAAAGCCCCAAGAGCTGCCCTAGGAATAAAACGCTCTGACCCCATCACGGCCACCAGGCGCAGTGTCTACTGGCTCCATATCAAGGCTTGCATTGAGTTAAAAATCCTAACCACTGCGCATTAGGGATGTCACAGTATTGGTTTTATGGCGGTATGATAACCTTCTTGCCAAATGACAAAATATTATGGTTATCGCGGTACAGCAGGTGGAGTTAACTAATCTTAACAAATATTTTCTTATAGGTCATCAATTGTCAGCATTTTGAAACTTGTCTCTGCACATTTTTAGCTGATCCTCCAGGAAACATAAGGTGGCTGCAGTTTTGGTCGTTCATGGCGCTCACTCGTTGATTGCCTTTAATGAGAGAGTCACTAGTGGAAGTGTTAAAATGCACATTTTGAGCAATGAGCTTGCTGCTCAGTCACAGGTCATCACTTTGAAAATCGGCCTCGGCCTGCATTATTTTGGAACCACATGGCATGGGCATCATGATCCCTCGCTGCGATCAGTCATAAAAGTTTGTTTTGATAACGCTTTATCCCATTAAAGTCACTCATGTGAGGTCTGAAAGCCCATGTCATTGTGTTTCTTTTGTCAAAATGTCATAGCCAACACACACTCGAAAGGTTGCATATGGATCAAATCACTATATCTTGTTTACCATCTGCCTGGTGTATTATAAAGTTCTGATGTTGGAGTCACCACTCACCATGTAATCCTCAGGACAGGGGTCTGTGGGCGCTGCTGATTTCTTTCTTGATTCTTGCAATACATGTTCATTTACCTTCTTAAAGATAGTGGCACAACATTTTTTGAAAATGACGAAATTAAAATACATATCGGCACAAATATGGCCTATACTACCACATCACCACAGCCCCATCATTACCATTTTTCCCAGGTCTGAGCGCATTAGGACCCTTGTCATGTGAGTTGAGACGGAGGAATGCTTTCATGGGTGGTGTCTCAAATCGAGGTTAGACCTGAGAAATATCTCACCCCCATTAATCTGGATACTTCAAATTGAATGTAGAATCTGTCCTGCCTGCTTGAGTCCAGTGCGATATGCAGAAGGCAGGTGAAGGATCAAGCGAAGCAACAACTCTAGTGCCAATGTGTAAATCTACACGGAGGACAGTGGGGGGGGGGCAGTTTATATGCTAGCACAAAGCACTGATAGGCCCAGTGTTCAAACAGTCTACAGAGCTAACATTTTTTGTGGACATGCATCAGAAAGGCATCCAGTTCATTCCCCCCTTTGAATTCTGGTATGTGTAGTTCCCCATCCTTTAAATTGGTGGGAAAACTACAAATCGGCTGATCTTTAACCCAACTCTACTGATCACAGAGAAAGAGTGGTCACAGCATAAAAGCTGCATTTCCTAATGTGGCCTCACTTTCCCTATGCTCTTGTCTGCCAAACTCCACATCCCTTAGTGCAAGATCCAGAATGCGCAGCACCTGCTTACTGCAGCCTTTACAAATCAGATTGAAAAGCTCACTTAATAGCTGCAGGCCCTAAAACGGTATACCGGTATAAACAACGTGACGGTTATTATAGTTCAAATAAGCTGTTCACGGTATCTAAAATGGTATACCGTTACACCCCTACTGCACACCGCTTCATCCACACAGGCGCACCTTGCTACCTCATTCTGTGCACCTCCACCAAACAGACGGATCACACATCACGATCCTCTTCTGTGCTCACCTTGCACACTCCAAGATTCAAATGCAAACGAACAGGCAGAGCCAGATTTTCTGTTAGCCCGGCCACAATATGGAACTGCCCCGCCCCCCGCAACAACCCTCATTTACTATCTTGAAAAAGCTTCTCAAAACCTGGCTCTTTTGACAAATATGGAAGGAACAAGAAAGGAATCCAATGAGGATACCTGCGTACCTGGCACACTTTCTGTAAGGCCAAAATAGCCTAATGGAGATTAAGTAAAGAATTATAGCAATTGTTACTACTTAAAATCTCATATGCAAGTAATTTCAATGAAGAATTCAATAGTACATTCGTGTTTATAAGAAACCATTTTTTATTTTTATTTGTATCTTGGTTGGCCCAATGCGTTTCGAGTTATGTACACTCTTCATCAGGAGCAGCATATTCAACAATTAAAGTCTAAAGAAAGAAAAATTACATACAATATTATAGTGACATTTTTGTAAAAAACAAAAAAAAATTGAATATCAATTTAAATAAAGATGAAAAACATGATAGATAATGATAAGGAACACAATCTCAAGAATTCTTCATTTCTAGAATGACATCCTGTCACCTATCTTCATCAATGACCCAATGATTACTCAACATAAGAAGAGCTGGTGCTAATATGAAGCAACATTCTGTTGCATGCGTGCTAAAGTTATTGGATTTGGTTTATACCCTTGTTACTAAAGTGGCCTAGTGTGCCCAACCCCAATGTTCTGTGCTGGGTATATTACCATGTGCTAAAATGAACTAAGTATATAAATGAAGATACCTCCATAAAGGTATTGATCATACCTAAACGGTAGAAGATGCATATCAATTTATATAGTACCAACGTTTTGTGGAGCCTGTATAATTAGAAAGTTCCAAAAAGTGGAAATTTGGCGTCTGTGTATTAATCTGGATAAGAAGATCTTAAAGGTATACAAAAACGGAATAGTTTTTTAAGAGAAAAGTGGCAGTCTTACCTAAAAGTAAAGAGTTAAGCGTAGGCTGTTGACGGTGTTTAGTGGTCAAGAATGAGGGCAGCCGGAGGATCGCCAGTCATCTTTAGAAGTAGCTTAAATGAGCAAATGATCATCCAGTCTAGACTAGTTGGGCCAACCAAGATACAAATAAAAAGGAAAAATTGTTTCTTATAAACACGAATGTACTATTGAATTCTTCATTGAAATTAATTGCATATGAGATTTTAAATGGTAACAATTGCTATAATTCTTTACTTAATCTCCATTAGGCTATATTGGCCTTACAGAAAGTGTGCAGGGGACGCCTTTATCCTCATTGGATTCCTTTCTTGTTCCTTGTATATATCCAGCCTAGATACCAAGGCTGTGTTTTTCTCCCCCGCACCTTAAACAATTTAACATATGTTAATTTTCTTATCTACCTTTTACTAAACTATACTTATTCTGGTGTGCAAGTGTATTTACCCGTGTTGGTTATCTTTTGACAAATATGACCGTCATGCCTGCCTTCACCCATTACCATTGACTACAACTAAGATCTGCTATGTCCTCTTCTCCGACACCATCTTTGAGGCATCCTTCTCAGTATCCCTGGCCCTCCCCCACCCACCTGGATGTGTACAAATCCTGGGATACCCAAGGGTTTGGCAGTTACATAAATAAATGGGAGTAACATTCAAATCCAGTTTTCCTCCCATTTGATGTGATATGTGATGTCATGTTGGAGATATATTGAACAATTGTGGTTTTCAAAATGTCCAGATTGCTTTCAAACGGGTAAATCAAATGATACTGGTGGATGGGCAAACCTTTTTAGTAATTGGGCAGGATTATGGTTATGACCATGGTTCGATTGCTAGTTGAAGGACGTCAAAAACACCTGTTTGTGTTAAACACATAGAATTTTTATTTGTTAATTATTGTATCAATTGTCCTGGCACAGAGTGTGCTAGGTGCATGTGAGAAAAGCCAACACGTGTTTGACCGAAGTCTTTGTCAAGGCAGAGGCTGAATGGTTGCGGATACTTCTTAAGGATGTCGGAGGCCTGGGGATTGTAGCAATACTGGTTCCTTGTAGGATTGGCTGTATAGCCACTGTTGGACGGCTTGGGAGCGATTCCCGAGCCCGATGGTGCTGATCACCATGATCAGTGCCATCGGGCTCCGGAATTGCTGCTAAGCCGTAATCCAGTGCCATTACTAACAAGGTTTGCCCACCAACCAGTATACAGTTACCGTTGGGAACTTTGGAGTTTTGTTTCCCAAGCAAACCATGTGTCAGGCCGCAGGAAACAACCAATCACTCAACCAAACGAAGTGAAAGCACAGGGGTCTGCTGCCCTCCCTCTAAACTCCAGACCACCCTACCTCTGTGAATAAAATGATACTTGTCATCTCTGCACGGCATGTTCGTGTAACATAATTTTGCTTTTTATTCTGAAACTTTCACTCAAATATTCTATTCCCACCTCAGAATACCAGCCTAGTCAGCATGGACGCTAGGATATATGAATCACTGATGTGCAATTTTTCTCTGCAAAAATATCTACATTTGTATAATTTGCATAATTAAATGAATACCATAAAAATATTGTTTTACATTCAGCTGCTAGAGTTTTTCACTCTGAACTATTTTGAAAAAAGGTATGTTGCTATGACACTCTTATCAAAAGATATTTATTTTTATTTATTTATTTACTTTGTATATAATTGCTTTTGCAATTTTTACAAAACTGTTGCTGCTCATCCAAAAAGAGCCACATAGTGGAAGAAAACAAACGAAGCGGTCAAACAGAGAGGAGAAGGCATGGAAGTAGAATGGAGTTTGGGAATGCGTGTCCCTGCTGGTCCCCGTTAAAGTGCGCAGGCCATGCCGGGGTCCTGACAATTGCTTGCCGTGGATGTTCGTAAGGTGATCAATTCAAAAGCGCTTTCCAGAATTTTTACAGTCGCTATAGTCCATTTCGTTTTCTCCCCTGACATCAACCTATTCCAGCATATTGTGTCTACTTCTTCTAACAATCCCGAGTGGTCTGTGCGTAGGCTGGTCAGGTATGTGGCTCTTACATTTCTTATCAAAAGATATTTAGGAAAATATGATAGAATATATAAAATTCAAAGGTGCATTTATTTTCCTGTCACTGTAATGGGTTTAGCAAAATATTAAATAGCAGTTCCAATTCCCTGGCTTGGCAACAGCCTATGGTATAAGTCCTTTGAGTATCGATCAGAAGTGGGCCATTTATGTTGATATGATATGGCATTTATAACGTGCCTATACACAAGTGTTTCAATGTGCGACGAGGGCTGGGAGGGCAAACAGAGGGAAGACAGAGACAATGATCCTACTGGGGCAGGTGACATTGAGATCGCGCAAGGGCATGGGGGGGAGGGGAAGAGGAAAAGTGTGACGGGAGAGGGGAGAGAACAGTGCAGTACATAGGATAACAGTAAGATAAATAAAAACAAATAAAAGTGCGGCCAGCAGGTGGCAAGTGCAAGGGTAAGTGCAGCCATCAGGTGTCAAGTTCTAGTCGGGACTGTAGGGGTACAGAACAGACCCTGAATGCAAGGGTTGCCAGGGGGGCAGTGCAGGTGTGCAACTGGCGGGGAGGGGACCTGGGCCCGAGATCAGAGGGTAGCCAGGTAACCAGTGCAGTTTCAGATTCAGCCAGGAGATCAGCAGGGGAGAGGAGGAGAGGTAGCAGAAGCAAAGAGGAAGGTCTTGAGGTGCTTCCAGAACCAGAGATCGTTCCCCTCAAGTTTCAGAGAGGCCGGGAGCCTGTACCAGAGGGAGGCCCCAGCAGAAGAAAGAGATCTACCACCAACTTGCTGCTAGGAGAAGCGACTGACCCTGAGGCAGTTGGACCCCAGAGTAGCCTGATTGTCATGGCATTGTTGACAGAAAGGTTCTTTGCAGTTAGGCTGCTCAGCGCCCACATGTTGACACAGTCCCCAGCATCTTAAGTGATTCGATCAGCTGGCTGTCACAGATGTTAGACTCAATGTCTCTGCAAGTGTGAATGGCAAATTTAATGAAAGGCCTGTTTGATCAAAGTTGCTGATAATTTGGCAATTCCACTGCTGGCCCAGGTTTCAGGATATAGTTTTATATTTTTAGGGAATTCTTGGATGGACCCATTGACAAATATAAATTGTTGGTGGGCTTCATTTGTTTATTATTAAGGACTGCTTTTCAGAACAAAGAGTATTTGATCCTTTGGTGCAAGAACTGTCATAAAGTTTGTAGCCCAGCCTCCACGCCTTGGTTTCAGTTATTTTGGGAAACCTTCTCAGCACTGTTGTTGGAGGGTGGGGGGGTTAGAGGGATGCCCTTTTACTTCTTAGCCAATGTTGCTGGTTTCATGTACAAACGTAACATACAATCTCCCTTTCTTTTCCACATTATATGTTGTCATTTAAACAGGGGCATTATAAAATGTTTGTAATCTGACTTCTGTTGATAATGTACACTTCAAGTCTCTGTACATTTAATTGTACAAGGCTAATTCGAAGTCCTGTAAAAAAAAAAAATGCCGAAATAATGTAGGCCTCAATTTGATTTTCACTTTTCTATAAAATGCTGTGCTTTTTCATCCCAGATTAACCATTCTCCAATTTAATATAGATTGCTGTATACTGTCACGTGACTGTAACAATTAATTATTTTGCCTTTTATTTATTCATTTACTGTGGACCAATACACTTGTGTTGTACCTGGTTTGCTGATATCACATTTCCTTGCATCTGTTTCTTTCAAATGCTGTGAACAGAATTTAGTTCATATATTTATTTTTTAAATGTGGAATTTTCATTTGCATCCTTTCCTTTTGTATATATTTCCCTATATAATAATAAATACCTTGTGGCCAGATAGCACACGAGTTAATCACAGATTAACCATATATATTTAGGACATGCAGGGCTAACACGTTGAAATTCCTTCAGGGCTAACTCAACCATACATTCTCTGAGAGAATAGATCGAGTACCATTAAACTAGGCAACAGCGAACGGATATACATCACGAAAAAACAAACCATTACAGGCACAATAAATAAATTCAAATTTGAAAAAAAGCCTTGATAGCTGCACATGCAACACTACTCTCAAGAAAAACACTACTAGCTCCTCCTTTCGGCATTTCGACAACCGGTCTAAGAAAAATCCCATCCATTATACAGAAAAAAATATTGAACTTCTATTTGCTGCTTACACCACTGCCAGGCATTATTCACAGCAGGAGTTAGAGCCAGGGCAGCTCAACATTTGTCAGGACTCGTGGGGTCCCATTTAATATGATTTTGGATGCCCCCCTTGCCTACAGTTTGGGGAAACAGTCTGAGGCACCTGTGTGGTGTTTAAATATTAATAGATGCAAATGAATGCAGCAAGGATGTTAATCGCTGCAGATTATCATGAGGCAAGCAGTCGGCAGGAAGCTGAAACACTAAATGTCCACTGAAAAGCTAGTAAATGCTGTTTTTTTCAGCAAGGTGCTAGTGCAGATGATACCAGAGTAAAGGGCAGTGGTGTGCTGCATGCTGGGCATCAGCAAAGGCAGTTTATAAAGTGCATGCTCCAAAGTGCACGTTTAAAGTCTTTAATGTGAGCGCCGCCAGCAAAGGCAGCCTGAAACATGCACACAGCAAAGCGCAAATGTAATGAATTAAAGAAATATGTTGCTGTGTAATAAGAGTGCCAATATTGGGGCACTTTCTCGGAGCCCCCCAAAGTCTTGTGCCCATTTCAATTGAAAGTGTTGGAAGTCCCTGACATAGCCTCTGACCAGAGCCAATAACCGTTCTTAAAATACAGATGAAAGCCTTATGGATTAGAAATACATTCTGAAAGGTAGCCGAATGTTTGGATTGCAGTAAACTCTATGAAGGTGGAAGTCGAACACTAGCTAGCGACAGGTTCTCAAAATCAGAACGTTCACATTACATTCACAATTTCTCAAAATAGCCACGCCCTCCCCCCTCCCTTGCCCACAATGGCAAAAGCTCTGAGTTCTGAAATGGTATGCCACAAACTCAAGCTATCCTTTTACCTCTCCAGTGTACAACGACATATCAATATTCCCAGCGCAGGAAAAATAAATGCGGGAACACATCACTCCCGCTTTTGATGTTTAGGATTTTATACCACATGCACCAGTTTCACTAACACAGATTGTGGGGTTGGATTCTGATTTGCAAAATCTACACAGGATTAGACAAATGATTTATTAGAAATGTATTATCAGACAAACAAAAAAGATATACCTAAAATATTCTTAGCACCACTACAACGCTTAAAACCTACTGCAACCTCACTGACAGTAATAATGGCTGAGCAAGGTTCCAAGAGGCATAGCACACACTATCTTGAGCCTTAGGTTTAAAAGTTTATTTAGACCATTCAGTCCACATATTACATCAAATATAGCTTGTTTATACATTACAATAGATGGTAATTCATACACAATATTGTATACCTATAAAACCACAACAGGCATGAACTCCACCTATAATTCGGAAAAAGAAAAGAAAAGGCACCATATTCACCCAAACTATGCAAAAGAAGAAAGAAACCTTACAGGTCAAAGGGTGCAATGTGTACATAATCTCAAATATATTAACCATATAGCTCAAGGAAGGGTCCCCAAAAAGCCTAAAGGTTTCAAGGTCCTCTTTGCACTTATAAATTGTCTTCTCAAAAGTAGAAAGAGACGGTGTATTTTGGATCCATTGCTGTATGTAAATTCTAGTTATTGACTTCCAGGCATGCAGAAAGTAACTTCTTAGCCCTCTTAGAGCCGCTGAACAGCTAGGCTTTGCCTGCTTTTGTCAGGTCACGCACCAGCAATCATGAGTCTTAGATGGGAGCTGGTACCGGCACACCATGTCCACCAGTATATGAAAGATGGAGAAAGCTTCTTAGATGTCCACACAAGCACAGGTCCGGGGAAAGACTTCCCAAGTCATGGCTCCTGAGAGATTTGAAACAGCATGTTATGTTATGTTAGGGAAATTTCTAAAGCGCACGGCCACCCGAAGGCATCATGGCGCTGGAGAGGAATAAGCACATAGCCACAGCCAGTACAACCAGTCACCTAAAACAGCCTTTCTAAAGGCCAAATGGTTGGATAATTTTTTTAACAGGTGGGAGGGAGCTTGTTCCATAGCTGAGCCGCTGCTATGGAAAAGGCTTGACCCCCAGTCCGCACATGGTGAACGGGAGGCACACAGAGTAGGTCAGCTGAGGCGAATCGCAAACAACGCTTAGGCAGATAACGGGTGAACTTTGTGCTAAGATTTCCGCACCCTGGTCATGCGGCGCCCGATGGACGATGCATAGCGCCTTAAACCTGATGCGCCGAGTTTCCAGGAGCCAGTGAAGGGCCCGCAAAACCGGTGACATATGAGCCCCATAGGGCAAACCTGTGGAAACACAAGCTGCTAGGTTTTGTAGACACTGCAGTAGCAGGACCAAACACTTTGGCTGCGCCAGATAAAGGGAGTTGCAATAGTTAAGTTGACTAATCAACAAAGCTGCAACCACCGGTGGACAAAGGGAGGTGGTATCGTAGGAAGTACTTTTTTCAGTATTTTAAACTGAAAATGGCCAGCTTGGCAAACAGTCGCTACTTAGGCGTCCATAGACCGAGACGCTGATAAAACCATGCCAAGATTTTTCACCTTCACCACCGGAACTGGAAGGGGGCCAAGAGAAGGGGGCCAGAAGGAGGATACCCAAAGTGAAGGATTGGGGGGAGAGCCTACCAACAGAACCTCAGTCTCATCACCATTCAGTTTAAGCAAATTGTGGTTCATCCAGTCCCCCACGGCCACCAGACACCTCTGGAGGCACGACGACACCGCAGCCTGGTCGAGATCTAAACGGACCAGAAGCTGGGTGTCGTCGCCATAAGAATAGCACCTGATGCCGAAGGAGCGGATAGTGCCCAGATGTAGATATTAAAGGGAATGCGGGACAGACGAGCCCTACGGCACCACAGAGCTCAGATGGCAGGGGCCAGATAGAAAAGGTGTTATAGAGAGAGCCTGGGTGCGATCGGCCAGGAACGGAGAACTAGGCCAGCACCTGCCCAGATATACCAATCTGGGCAAGACAGGACAGCAGGGTAGGATGGTTGACAGTATCGAACGCCGCCGAAAGATCTACCTGAATCAGGGCGCCCACCCCTCCTGTGTCCACCAGCCTGGCCATGTCGTCCTGGACACTCTCTGTGCCCCTTCCTGGCCTAAAACCAGATTGGGCAGGTCCAAGAGGTGGGAAGATTCAAGATAAGAGGAAAGCAGAGGTGTCACCAGAAACTCCAAAAGCTTTGTGTGGAAAGGAAGAAGAGAGATAGGACAGAAGTTAGAAAGAATAGATGGGTGCAGTGATGGCTTCTTCAAGAGATGAATAACCGTAGCAGCTTTGAGCTCTGGCGGGACAGCCCTGTCTAGCAAGAGTTGTTAATAGCCACCGTGATCTCTGTCAGCAGATCAGGGGAGATCTTCTCCATGACAGGTAGTGGGACTGCGTCAGAAGGTGCACATGATTTGATCTTATGAATGGCAGCAAGTACAGTTTCTTCCAAGAACCTAGGAAAGGACGCCCAACCCATCAATCCGGCTGACCCTGTAGGTTCAGGCCGATTATTTCCACTGGTAGGAATATTCGCCACTATAGAGATGTTCCCACGAATAGTCAAAATTTTCATAAGGAAAAATTGGGACCGTGCGCCGCATAGTTCCTGGGTGGGTGCAACATTGGGAACCAATTTAGCCGACAAAGAAAGAGATTTTACTGCTGAGAAAAGAGCTTTTGTTTGCATACAATTTTCTTGGCCAAATACAGTGTCTTTGCTGCTGTAATAGCTGAAGAATAAGCTGCAGAGCAAGCCTTGTATTGTGCTCCAAGAATAGGGTCATAGGCCTTGCGCCATTTTAGCTCCGCCTGTCTCAATTTGAGCCAGGCGGCCTTCAATAGATCGGAAAACCTAGGCTCAGATAGCAGCCTGCGTGTTTGTATAAGTCACAGTGGAGCCGCAACATCCGCTGCCTCCTGTAATGCATGAGAGAGCAGTGAGGGAGAAATGTTAGACGCCGCCTTGCACTTTGCACCAACTGAGGAAACCATGCCTTGAATATCTGCCGTGCGCCAGGAGCGCTGCCAAACTCTGCAAGAGGGGGTCTTAGGCAGAACCGCTATTGGTTCTAACATACAGGTCACCAAATAGTGATCAGTCCAAAGTGCAGGCTCGACTGATTGCAAGGCTAGTAAGGCTTTTTTTTTTATAGCAAAGATCAGATCTAGTGTGTTGCCTAACTTATGGGTGGGACCTACCACATGTTGATACAACTCGAAGTCAGACAAACTGTCAAAAAAGGAGTTCAAAACTGGGGGCCTAGGAGAGTTAAATTTCAGATTGAGGTCCCCAAGTACCACCAGATGCGCATGTTGTGTATGCAGGTCTGCCAGAAGGTCTGAAGAAATCCCTGTAGGGGCCTGGAGGGTGGTAGATAAGCATAACATGGCAGGTAAAAGCAGGTGAGATCACACACCTCAAGAGCAAAGTTTCCATGGTTTAACGATGGGGGCAGAGAAGCTAAGTGACAGTAAATTCAGACCTAAAAATTGCTGCAAACCCCCTTACCCCTCCACCCCCCAAAGCTGGGGTGACGGTCTGTCAAGATGCATAATTCCGCATGCATGATTTACCATAAAAAAGGAAGATAGGGCCACTCCTGCTGCACTTGAAGTGCTGCTAATTCTGGATTCCTCCTTCCTTGTATGGTCATACTGTCCAGAAAGCTGCAATGGGGATGCAGAAGGTTTGGTCACAGCCAGGAAAGGAACAGGGATTGCACTGATGAATTCCCCCACGCACCGCTTAAAGCCTCTACATTCGCCACTCTATCGCTATGCACTTAAAGAATACTTGTGTATCCTCCACCCCTGCCGGATCAACTGCCTTGATACTCTACGGATCTAAAAAGATAACCGGTATGTGGACATGACACAAGACCCATGGATACCTTGCTGGTGCCGATACTCGGTTTAGTCTTTACCTACTTGCGGAACGTGACGTAGTTTTTAACCTATCTGCGCCAACCAGTTCTTTAAAACAAATGTTTGGGTAGTGAGGTAGATTTGATGGTTGAAATCGGATTCATGTATGCAGCAGCATGGATTTTGTCCTGCCCTTGAGAAGGAGCAGTATGTTGGTCTGCGTTTTATGCATCAGGCAAAGCTTTATCTAGGTGGAAGCCACTGCCCCGCTCTCAATGCTGGAGAGATGTTTGCTTTTGGGCCTCTTGTGGATGCGTTCTGGAGAGCGTGGTCCATCTCTGGCAAGTAATGCCTTAAATAAAGAACCAGAGGAGCAATCGTACAACCCCATCCACTTGTGCAGCATCGTCTGAGATAGGATTCTTGGTTATTAATCATCTTGATATACATTATTTTAAACTGAAGATAGCCGGAAATCCAGAACTTTTGATGTAGTAAAATTCCTGGTTTAACATTTTTTTTTTTTAAGAATACGCGTTTTCTCACATGCAACTAGCTTGTTGTTACGTTTTCTCCTGTTTTCCAGTTTTCCATGCCCTCCTTGTGTTGTGTGTGCATGTTTTTTACGTTGTTTGTATTTGGTAGCAGGGTGGGGACAACATTGTTTTTAAGTAGGAAAGGTGACGGAACGAGGTAACACTGAAACGCACTGCGATTTTAATATGGTGGGGCCTTGTGCAAGGAAGGAGGCCATGTTGAAATAAAGTAGAGAATTCTGACCTTTGAACTTGCTTCCTCGAGGGAAAGTGGCAGTGTTTCAGGAACTTGCTAACAGGCGAAGTTGCGCCTGACACTCTTGCTAACAACTTGTCAGATATCTGCTTGCAAATAGCGGTGTCTCAAGTATCCACCGCCCTTCCTCTATCCGAACACGCCCTCTTCTTGGTGTTTAGGGGCGTATATGCCTCCACGTGAAACACAACTTCATGACTTCGTTCGCAGTTACGAACGTTTTTTAGGTATAAAGTGCGAACTGCGTCATAGTACTAAGCCCAAGTCAGTAGTGCTATTATTACAATTGGTTATAGATAACGCCCTTTATACCGAGAGGTTTTCTAAGCGCAAGCGCGGACCCGGGATCGAACCTGTGTTGCACAGCGTCATCTTGCTTTCCAAGGAGAGCATGTTGCCCCTGAACTATCCTTCTGCTGCACTGAGCTTGTTTTCCGGTAGCCTGAACATTATTTCATTCATAATGACGAATAATTACCGAGGATAACAAAGATTGTATGCCATCTTTCAGCATCTTATCTCAATAGGGAGCTAGGATCTCATGGGTAGGACCTACCCAGAGGTGAGCTTGTGGGTCTGGCCTAACTCTTAGAGTCAAATGCGAGCTTAGCCGCAACCTACCATGCATGCATGCTCCATTCTATTTTGGAAATGGCAGCCCAGCTTCGTATTTTCTCTTTACATTTTGTGACTTGTCTGAATTTATAATGCTGAAATCCAGGGATACAAGTTCCAGAATGCAAAGGAAAAAACAGGGCTGGGAAAGCCTCTCCACAATGCAATGGGTCATGTTAGCATTTAGTAATTTCCTTGAAAAGACAAATTGTCTGCTGTGGGGAAGGAGATAGTGAAGTTTAAAGAGGAGAGGCAAGAGTGATGTCGGATTAAGGATGTTGAATGGCAGAGGCCTTTAGGTAGAAATACAGATTCGAGCTGAGGAAGTAATGGGCTTTCTTGTACATGTGAATGGTCCTGGGAGTACACATTAATTCCCGCACCTGCAGCCAAAATGCTTCAGCTGTTTATGGGATGATACAAGTACAGCCCTCATAGGCCCATTTTTATGTAGCGGGAAAATCTCTGAGCAGTCCCTAAGCGGTTCTGGTGAAACTTTACCTTTTCCAAGTGCTCAGTGACATTGCATTAGCACCCTGACAATCGGGAGGTTCAGAACGCAGGCTGTACTGTATGGTACGGATATTCGTGAGAATGTCAACAACAAAAAACGAATAGAGAAATTACCAAATTATTTTGACAGAAAAACAAAAATAGCTTTTTTATTTTTAACTTTTTTTTAATTGTGGGGGGGCCCCCAGCAGTCCCCCATCCTAATTTATACCCTTACCCCACCTATTATTTATTATACATATACTAAAATACCTACCGTTTTCAGTCAAACAAATGCAGTAATTTCGCCTTCTTTTTTTTTGTATTAGGTTATTTCTACGTATACCGTATGGTACAAGCCCATGTTCCGAGCTGCCAGTGCCCCTTCCTTTTCCCCTTCCCACTCACCTTAGCACCCGTGTGGTTCCCTACACAGGTGCTAATGGTGGATTTTGTTCAACAACAAAAAAGAAACGTACCTTTGTTGCACAGCGCTGGGCTGTACAGTGTTACTGGCCCTGAGTAAGTATTCATGTTGATGACGTTACAGTCATCAACATTAAAAATGGACTGTGGCTTTCAGTAGCACTGTGGGGCCGCACCGGAAAGGTACGTTTCTTTTTTTATTATTTATAAAAAACATTGGCACCCGTGTAGAAAACTGCATGGGTGCAAATAGTGATATGCCCCTCACCGGCGGGCCGACCTTTTCAGTAACACCACTACCGCCCTCGAAAAGGCAGCCTCGCTGAACTTGCCCCTTAACTTGGATGGCGGGTGTTACCTACAAGTCGGCCTGCTACCTCAGGGTGTATCGCCTTAGTGTTACTCGTGCTCGCTGATGTTCTTCTCCACAGGCGAGCGACATGGGGATTGCAGCACTCTGGGTGCATGAGTCCCTGCTGGGGGGATATCAGGCAGATGCCACCCAAAGTAAGATTTATTCTGTCATGTGTTTCAGTTGTGTTGAGGTGATGGGCTGCAGCGAGCTAGTGGGTCTTGGTTTGGGCCCCGAAGTTGGGGTCAGCCAGATGGCCTGGGCTGATCGTGCATCTCCCAGCTCACCCACATAAAGTCCTATCGAGGTCCAGGTTGGAAAGAAAGTTTGGATCTCATGACCATTTTGGCAGATTTTCGGCTCATTGTATCAAAACTAAATTCATGAAGTGGTACACTTTCTCTATATTGTCTGCCTTCAATTTCAGAGCTTCAATACGTTCAAAGTGTAATCCCCATCCCAGCCTCTATCTACTATATGTCCATTCCTCCCATACATATTTCAGCTGATGAATGAACATGAAATGGAAGCAAAGAGGCATCATAATGGAACAGAGATGAACAGTCTTATGCTGACATGACTTATCCCACACGCCTCTTCGTGCTGCACTCATTGTGTATGCACATGCCTCCTGAGATGGTAACTAATCAGAGGGGAGGAAAGGGGAAGAGGTGGTGGAGAACCGCGAAGCAAGATCTTAAGGAGATTCAACCTCGTGTCATTCCTTCCTTTTGACATCCGTAACTAGGAACCTAAGTATTTGCTTCACTCTGATCTTTGTCAGCGAGGGGGTGATTTTATAGAAACGAAAAGGCAGGCTTTTGACTGATTAAGGAGAATGGTTATCACGCCTACAATATGTGGAAGTATATAGCAGAATGGTATATGGATATTCTTTGGAAGTACCTGCCAGCCGGTTTATAAAGCTTGTCAGATCAACCTGGAGCAGAAATGCAAGCAAGTTCTGAGGTATTGGAAGCCTGATTTGTAAGGGATTTCAATCCGGCACTTCACCTAAGTCAATGCCTAGCGTGGGATGCACAACTGAAACCCTTAATTATTTATTTGTGTATATGTTCGCACCTCTCTTTTAACCCCCCCCCCCCACCCCCGGTCACACTGAACCAGGAATCAGCCTGGTTTGCAAAGTTAAAATATTTATTTTATATTTCACAATATATATATATCACACTATTTTAATGGGTACACAATGATCACCAATGGGGTGATGTCACACTAAACAATCTCTTTAATCACAAGGAGCAATGATGGGGAAAAAAATAATGCAGCACAGATATAATACTTTTGTGTGTGTTCAATCAAATGGCAATGTGAATACTATTTTCCCTGCACACTACTCAATCCCCCCAATATGCAATATAAAGAGAGAGAACAGGTTTCAGGAATGCAGAACTCAAGCAAATATACCAATCCCAATTTCCCCCCAGCTAACGCCAGAGAAAAACAGGAATGATTGAAAACTTGTAAAAAATGGTTTTAAAGTTGGCTTTGAATGAAGGTAAAACACTGAAAATGGTTTAATTCACTGAAATTGTTGAAATACTAATGGGAGCCACTTTGTATGGGTTCAGACCAACACCAGCAATGATTAGAGAGTAATAAGCAAGTAGAAAACTTAATTTTGAGGTCGGTGCAATGAAAAGCTATTTTACACATTATAGATTTTGGCCAAACGAAAAATTTGCGGCAAACTTTTCTGCATGTGGTAAGCGCGATTGCGGAAAAACTATAAGGATGAGATGATGTTGTGGGTTCTTTAGCAAGCTTAGGATGTTAGCTACAAGTAGACACTTCAATTCCGTTTCTAGCATGTAATTTGAAGAAGTTATGAACGTTTCTGCGGAGGTTGTTTTTTTCAGATGGAGGCAAAATTTAAAACAAGAATGAGCTTTTCAAATATAAACAGTGTTTCTTTACACTAGGAATGGACAACGAAGATACAAACTACACGACAGCACAACCACCAGACTAGGACACCTCCGATCAGGTTGTTGCCGGCCGAGACGCTTGCCTTCTTCAGATGAAATATATCAGCGCAAAGACGATTTTAACAATATTATTACAAAAGGACTATAGGATAAGAGAGAGTTCAGCAAGACAAAAAGGATTTCTAACAATACAGTTCTGGATATAAGAGAGATTTGATTTGGATAGGGATGACTATGGACAGTAAATAGGCTAGAGACAATCCTATACTATCGATACTCACTATCAAGGTTTTGAATGGAACCGTCAGGGATTCTGGTCAGGGATACTTTCTGAGACAGACTGCTAGGCCCACCGCACTGGTCTGGTTCCGCGATCAGCAAGGTGCACTGGTCTACACTGCACAGCACGACTGGACTGGATCTGCAATGGCTCTCTGGTCTGCACAGCACCAGGCGGGGTTTAATCTGCCCTTCTGGTTATGAAGATAATTCTTTGGCAGGCAAGCAGTTACAGCACAGCCTGGCTGCTTCTTGGGTTTCCCCTTTAAGTTGAGGGATGGGTTCTGGAAGTTAGGCCCAGCTGAAAGTGGTTCAGCTATGGTCTGAGCCTTTCTGCTTGCAAAGTTTCAGGAGTCTGGAACAAGGAGCATGGATGGATCTGCTTCAAAGTGCTTCACCAATATCGGGATGGTGGGTGGATAAGTGTCTTTTTTTAGGTCCTCAGCTGTCTCTATTTATGTGTTTGATAAAGGGGTGGGTATGCTGAATTATCCTAGGCGCACCCCCTAGGTAGTCTATTGGCTAAAGTCTGCTCTCTCCCCTGACTGGAGGAGAAAACAGTGTGTCGTCATGATGTGGTTTATGAGGCGAAACATCCTCCCCTTTGCCTTTTGCACATAAAATCTATTTTTGATATAATGCATCTTTACATGTGTACAATCTTGATACCAATAACATACATAGATCACATATTTTGTGGAGCAAACCCTCTTCCAATCCTCGTTGCGGTGGGATCTTGGGTCTGGATTTGACAAATGTTCGCACTTTTTGTCTGGGACACAATGTCTAATTTGTCCAAAATGTTGTGCATATGTGCTCATGATATCTGGGCATAATCGTATGAAGTTTCATGCTTCTGACATAAATACAATCGCTACAAAACCAGAATTTTCACTGTGCCTTCTCAGAACATCGCGCAGAGTTCTGGCTCCTCTTAAACTGTGCACAAAAGAATCACATTAACAATGCTATTCATTTTATAATTTTTACAAATTCGCACAGTCCTTTATTAGTCTTTTTCAAAAATATGCTTTCTGTGCTTTTTGAATCCACAAATGGTTGTCTGTCCCCGCCTCCTTGGCTCTCTGGCAGGTCAGAAGCAATCCGCCCCCTTCCACCTGGGAGAGGCCACTTTGACACTTTACAATCTGCATATCCTTTCAACCAAGAAGTTTCATTGTCTCTCCCACGAGCAGCCCCAGTCCCCCTCCCCACTTAATCAACACCTGAATGTGAGTTCCTGGTCCAGAGAGCAGAAGGGAGGTGCCCTGCCCAGTGGGGGAAGTTGCTTTGTAGTTTTGCTTGAATCAGGTTTACTTTAAAAGTCACTTTGTTAAATTTTTCTTTGTTGAAAATAAACTTGCAATTTTAAAACAGGCAACCAGAACTCTAATTCCAGTCTCTAAACCATGGAGATTAACAGGGTAATTCATAGAAATTCGCACAAAAATGGCGCACGCGGCTGGCGCAGTGTCCCCGTGCGATACACTGCGCCAGCCGCGTGCGAAAAAATCCTTTTCATCGCACAGCGTATTCATGGATTTTAGCCTCCGAAACCAGCCGTGGCGCAGAGTGGCGCAGCGACCTTGCAGCAGCGCCAGTTACACCCCCAAGAACGCCCTCGCGCAAGGAAAAGCCTTCAAAATCCCCAAATCATCGCAAAAGGCTGCGCTGACCCTGGACCAGTTCACAGGGCTGGCAAACAGCAAACGCCAAGCGGGGAACGTGTATTTCAGTGGTTCACGGGAAGTTCCAAACGCGATTGTCCTGGGTACGTGTACATCAGGGGTGCGTGGGAAGTAACACATGCGATTCCATCAGGGCACGTGTATTCCAGGGGTGCGCGGGAAGTATCACACGCAAAAACAGCAGGGTACGTGTATTCCAGGGGTGCGCGGGAAGTATCACACGCAAAAGCAGCAGGGTACGTGTATTTCAGGGGTGCGCGGGCAGTATCACACGCAAAAGCAGCAGGGTACGTGTATTTCAGGGGTGCGCGGGAAGTATCACACGCGAAATCAGCAGGGTACGTGTATTTCAGGGGTGCGCGGGAAGTATCACACGCGATTCCATCAGGGTACGTGTATTCCAGGGGTGCGCTGGAAGTATCACATGCAAAAGCAGCAGGGTACGTGTATTCCAGGGGTGCGCGGGAAGTATTACACGCAAAAACAGCAGGGTACGTGTATTCCAGGGGTGCGCGGGAAGTATCACACGCAAAAGCAGCAGGGTACGTGTATTTCAGGGGTGCGCGGGAAGTATCACACGCAAAATCAGCAGGGTACGTGTATTTCAGGGGTGCGCGGGAAGTATCACACGCAAAAGCAGCAGGGTACGTGTATTTCAGGGGTGTGCAGGAAGTATCACACGTGATTCCATCAGGGTACGTGTATTACAGGGGTGCGCGGGGAGCACCACACGTGAATAGCACGTGTGGGTCCTCCCAGGTGTTCCCTCTATACCCTCCACGGCCCCTGCAGGTGGCCCACACCACAGGGGCCTACCCTGCACATGTCCCGCAGGCACCCCATCCACCATGACCATGCCCCCCCAGCCAACCCACGTCACCTTGCACTACTGCCCACCAACGCATGTCCCCTTGCACCCCCAGCCACCAGGGGCAGCCTCCACCAGGCCCCTACTCATGTCTACCATCACCCCCACCACCAGCAGTGCAGGGGCAGCCTCCACCAGGCCCCCACTCATGTCTCCCATCACTCCCAACCCCCAGCAGTGCAGGGGCAGCCTCCACCAGGCCCCCACTCATGTCCAACTCATGTCTCCCTGCACCCCCACCCCCCAGCCACCAGGGGCACCCTCCACCAGGCCCCCACTCATGTCTACCATCACCCCCACCCCCTAGCAGTGCAGGAGCAGCCTCCACCAGGCCCCCACTCATGTCCCCTATCACCCCCACCCCCCAGCAGTGCAGGGGTAGCCTCCACCAGGCCCCCACTCATGTCTCCCATCACCCCCACCCCCCAGCCACCAGGGGCACCCTCCACCAGTCCCCCACTCATGTCTACCACCACCCCCACCCCCCCCGCCACCAGGGGCACCCACTAAAAGGCCCCCATTCATGTCTACCACCACCCCCACCCCCCAGCCACCAGGGGCACCCTCCACCAGGCCCCCACTCATGTCTCCCACCACCCCTACCCCCCAGCAGTGCAGGGGCACCCTCCACCAGGCCCGCACTCATGTCTCCCATCACCCCCACCCCCCAGCAGTGCAGGGGCAGCCTCCACCAGACCCCCACTCATGTTTCCCACCACCCCCAGCCACAAGGGGCAGCCTCCACCAGGCCCCCACTCATGTCTCCCATCACCCCCACGCCCCAGCAGTGCAGGGGCAGCCTCCACCAGGCCCCCACTCATGTCTCCCATCCCCACCACCCCCCAGCAGTGCAGGGACACCCTCCACCAGGCCCCCACTCATGTCCAACTCATGTCTCCCTGCAACCCCACCCCCCAGGGGCACCCTCCACCAGGCCCCCACTCATGTCTATCACCACCCCCAACCCCCAGCCACCAGGGGCACCCTCCACCAGGCCCCCACTCATGTCTACCATCACCCCCACCCCCTAGCAGTGCAGGGGCAGCCTCCACCAGGCCCCCACTCATGTCTACCATCACCCCCACCCTCCAGCAGTGCAGGGGCAGCCTCCACCAGGCCCCCACTCATGTCCCCTATCACCCCCACCCCCCGGCAGCGCAGGGGCAGCCTCCACCAGGCCCCCACTCATGCCTCCCATCACCCCCACTCCCCAGCAGTACAGGGGCAGCATCCACCAAGCCCCAACTCATGTCTCCCATCACCCCCACCCCCCAGCAGTGCAGCACCCTCCACCAGGCCCCCACTCATGTCTACCACCACCCCCAGCCACCAGGGGCACCTTCCACCAGGCCCCCACTCATGTCTCCCATCACCCCCAGCAGTGCAGGGGCAGCCTCCACCAGGCCCCCACTCATGTCCCCTATCACGCCCCCCCCCAGCCACCAGGGGCAGCCTCCACCAGGCCCCCACTCATGTCTCCCATCACCCCCACCCCCCAGCAGTGCAGGGGCAGCCTCCACCAGGCCCCCACTCATGTCCCCTATCACGCCCACCCCCCAGCAGTGCAGGGGCAGCCTCCACCAGGCCCCCACTCATGTCTACCATCACCCCCACCCCCCAGCCACCAGGGGCACCCTCCACCAGGCCCCCACTCATATCTCCCACCACCCACACCCCCCCAGCAGTGCAGGGGCAGCCTCCACCAGGCCCCCACTCATGTCTCCCACCACCCCCACCCCCCAGTAGTGCAGGGGCAGCCTCCACCAGGCCCCCACACAGGTCCCCCTGCACCCCCACCCCCCAGCAGTGCAGGGGCAGCCTCCACCACGCCCCCACTCATGTCCCCCTGCACCCCCACCCCCCAGCAGTGCAGGGGCAGCCTCCACCAGGCCCCCACTCATGTCCCCCAGCCAACATGTCACCACAATCTAGATCCCTGGCCCTTATGGTCAGCCTCCAAATGGCAAACACCCACCTGAGTATTGCATCCACCCACTTAGAAATGGCAAAAACATGATATAACACCAATTGCAAATTTGGAAATGAACATATGTTCCTCAGATACACCCAATGGGTGTCAGTGAATGTCAAAACCCATATCATGATATGCATGAAACCAATGAGATGATACTACACATTGAAGTTTGAAGAAAAAATATGTATTAAACGCAACATAAATTGAATCAAAAATAAACAATAATGGAAATTTCTAAAAAAAAAAAAACAGCATGTACGTGAAATAATGCAAAACCACAAGTCATAATGCAAACGAAAGGTGTCCAAAGTCACAGTACACAAATGTAAATCCAATGGAAAATTAAAATCTAAAACCATTGCTCCATGGGGAAATCATAAAAAAAATGAAAATCCAAAAGTCAACTATATGCAGATAAACAATCCAGGGTCCATGATCCCAACCGAAGAAATGAAACCTATTTAATAACACTACCTAAAAAAAAATATATATACAAAAATGTGGCCCATTGTCCAAAAGGTCCAAAGAAAATGCTAAACCAAAGGAAACCTAACACTAACTACAGAACTATTTACAAGGGCAGCGGGCTAGTCCGACGGCTCACTTCGGGATGTTCCAGGCCAGGGCATCATCGAACTCCTGCTCAATGTCCCGGAGGCGCTCCTCCTCCATGGCCAGAGGGTCCGCAGGGCCGTCCACATGTTCCCCCCAAACTCCCTGCGGATTGCCTCGAGGCACTCGGCCTGCCTCAGGGCCCTCCGCATGGAGTTCTCCGCCCTGACCATCGTGAGCCGTGCCTCTTCCGCCCGCTGCCGCTCCGCATCTATGGCGTGGCCCAACCGCTGCCACACGGAAGACACTTCCCGTCCTGGGTCCTCCTGCCCTCCGGCCGATGCCTGCCCCTCCGATGTCGAAGGCCCCGAGCCATCATGGCTCCCACCACGTTGCTGCTGCTGCTGCGCCTTTGCCCGTGCACTGCCTCCTGCTGCCTGCACATCCTTCGCTGACTGGGGTGCAGTCGTTGATGTGGCCACCCCTGCTGGACGTCCGACTCCCGACTGTGGCAGGGATGCCTCCTCCACCAGCCTGGCCGCACCGTCAGAGGCAGCTCCACAGGGCACCCAGGTGACTGATGGGTGGGAAGATGGCACGGAGGACGACTGGCGCATAGGGGGTTCAGTTGAGGAGGGGGTCGTAGCAAGCCCCATCAAACTGAGGAATCCGGCCTGGGTGACCTGTCCCAGTAGGCTGACGCGGTCAACGAGCCATTCGAGATGACGTGCAGTCTCCTCATGAAAAGACTGCAGGTCACCTCGCATGGCCCGTTGACGCAACGCCACACCAGTCAGGACAGGCTCAACCCGGACCAGGATAGCCACGTCCGCAGGCATAGGAAGGCCAGTTGTCGTGAGCTCATCCCCTGCCTGAAAACGGGTCTGGACGTAGGCATCCCTGCTGGTGCAAGATGATGCAGTGACCGGATGAGGGACAGGATTGCACTCAGGCACCTCCGCGGCGACCTGTGCTGCCTCCTGTCCCTGGTCCTGGACTGCACCACTAGCACCAGTGGAATCCCCACCTCCAGACCCCGTCTCTGTTGCTTGCACGGCCTCCTCCTCCACCAAACCCCCCACCAACCTGGATGACTCTGTGCCATCTTCCCCGTTGGGCCCTGTGGGGTCCCAGCTGCCCCTTCTGCTGCCGAGGAGTCCAACTCCGACCTCCGCTTCTTGGACCTCCCCCCGGCAGCTGTGGCCTGGGACGCGGCACTGGACTCCTCACCCCCCGACGAGATAACAACCTGGGAGGGGAGCCGGGCCTTGCGTCTCCGGCTGGCAGTGCGATCCCCGCTGCTGTGCTCCACAGCACCTTCTCCGCCCTCTTCATCAGTTGACGCTGCAGACAGGGAGAAATAAAACACAGGCATCAGGGCACTGTACAATGGACACATACACACATGACAGTTGCACATGAGTGGCATTGGCAAACCTCAGACATGGCATCACAATCGGCAACACACGTCATTTCTACATGCACACATGAGCCATACCACAGCCACATCACAACTGCCAGCACCATCCATACACATACAACAGCATGAGCAGGCAAAGGTGAGCCAGACATCACATGCAACACAGGGAGTGCACTACACATGCACACACACCACCACACTTGCATGCATGTGTACACCTCAGCCAACTGTCGCAGTGTTCCGAAGGGCATCCATGTCACATCTGCCAATCAGGCTTCCACATCCCGCTGTCACATGCATCCATGTTGCATCACTGTTGCACCCTTGTCAAATACACACACATGCACTTGTACACAGTGCTGATACATGCAGCTGAAAACAACATACATGAGTGACATCACGAACATGCCCACTTACATACACATTCATCCAAACATGTGTGCCCACACAACTGCATTTGGCATGCAAGCCTACACACACAAGCACCATCCATGTCTCACACATGACAGCGCTCGCATGTTTTAGCCTCACGGTCCTGTACACCCCCACCCATACTCTGACCCATACAAACAGATGTGCAACCGGCACACTACTGGCACATCACCACATGCACAGCTTACAATCATGATGCATGTACACTTACCGCTCGACTCCAGACGGGGCTGCCTCTCAAGGACCTGGACGTGGAGCACTGGGGATATGCGTTCCAGGACCCTCATCTGATCTTCCGACAAGTGGCCCCGGCGCCCCTTAGCATCTGCTGCCTTCAAGAGGCGCCGGGCCTTGTTCAGGGTCCTGGACCTGAAGTCCTCCCAGCGCTTCTTGACATGTTGGAAGTCGCGGACTGCCACCCCCTCCGCGTTGATGGCAGTCACGATGTCCGTCCAGATCCGAGTCCGTCCTTCCTTGTCGGCGCGCACCCTTCCGTAGAGGGCATCATACTGCTCCAGGACTTGCTCCAACAGGACACCAACTTCCCTGGCACTGAAGCTGGTGCCCCTCTGCCTCTCTGGCCGGGGGTTGTCAGTGGTGCCAGATGTTGCATTGCCCGACATGACAACCCCAGAGGCAGGAGTGGGTGGGCAACTGGGTCCTGGGGCTGGGCTGTAGAGCGATGGAATCCCAGTCGGGAGTCTTCGGTTCCAGCAGGGGTGGTCACAGCAACAGCACCCCTGGCTGATGTGCAGGCAGCAAAAGGCAGGGCGTGTGGGCAGCAGGCAGTCAGGCAGCAGCAGATGGCAGGTGGGAGCGTGCTCGGGGCTCTGGGGGGGCAGTAATTCGGCCTTCTGGGCAGGAGTGTGGTCTTCCGTGTGCTTACGCGTGGCCAGCTTGATACGGAGTGATTTTGCATGTGAAAATCCTGCATGTCTACGTGTAATTCGAGGAAAGGCCCCTGGGGGGTGGGGGTGATGGGAGACATGAGTGGGGGCCTGGTGGAGGGTGCCCCTGGTGGCTGGGGGGTGGGGGTGATAGGGGACATGAGTGGGGGCCTGGTGGAGGCTGCCCCTGGTGGCTGGGGGGTGGGGGTGGTGGGAGACATGAGTTGGACATGAGTGGGGGCCTGGTGGAGGGTGCCCCTGGTGGCTGGTGGCTGGGGGGTGGGGGTGCCGGGAGACATGAGTTGGACATGAGTGGGGGCCTGGTGGAGGCTGCCCCTGGGGGGTGGGGGTGGTGGGAGACATGAGTGGGGGCCTGGTGGAGGCTGCCCCTGGTGGCTGGGGGGTGGGGTTGATGGGAGACATGAGTGGGGACATGGTGGAGGGTGCCCCTGGTGGCTGGGGGGTGGGGGTGATGGGAGACATGAATGGGGGCCTGGTGGAGGGTGCCCCTGGTGGCTGGGGGATTTGGGGGGGTGGTAGACATGCGTGGGGGCCTGGTGGAGGCTGCCCCTGCACTGCTGGGGGGTGGGGGTGATGGGAGACATGAGTGGGGGCCTGGTGGAGGGTGCCGCTGCACAGCTGGGAGGTGGGGTGGTGGAAGACATTAGTGGGGGCCTGGTGGAGGGTGCCCCTGGTGGCTGGGGGGTGGGGGTGGTGGTAGACATTAGTGGGGGCCTGGTGGCTGGGGGGTGGGGGTGGTGGTAGACATTAGTAGGGGCCTGGTGGCTGGGGGGTGGGGGTGGTGGTAGACATGAGTGTGGGCCTGGTGGAGGCTGCCCCTGGTGGCTGGGGGGTGGGGGTGATGGGAGACATGAGTGGGGGCCTGGTGGAGGCTGGCCCTGCACTGCAGGGGGGTTGGGGGTGATGGGAGACATGAGTGGGGGCCTGGTGGAGGCTGCCCCTGCACTGCTAGGGGGTGGGGGTGATAGTGGACATGAGTGGGGGCCTGGTGGAGGCTGGCCCTGCACTGCTGGGGGGTGGGGGTGATGGGAGACATGAGTGGGGGCCTGATGGAGGCTGCCCCTGCACTGCTGGGGGGTGGGGGTGGTGGGAGACATGAGTGGGGGCCTGGTGGAGGCTGCCCCTGCACTGCTGGGGGGTGGGAGTGGTGGGAGACATGTGTGGGGGCCTGGTGGAGGCTGCCCCTGCACTGCTGGGGGGTGGGGGTGGTGGTAGACATGAGTGGGGGCCAGGTAGAGGCTGCCCCTGCACTGCTGGGGGGTGGTGGGAGACATGAGTGGGGGCCTGGTGGAGGCTGCCCCTGGTGGCTGGGGGGTGGGGGTGTTGGTAGACATGAGTGGGGGCCTGGTGGAGGCTGCCCCTGCACTGCTGGGCGGTGGGGGTGCAGGGGGACATGAGTGGGGGCCTGGTGGAGGCTGCCCCTGCACTGCTGGGGGGTGGGGGTGCAGGGGGACATGTGTGGGGGCCTGGTGGAGGCTGCCCCTGCACTGCTGGGGCGTGGGGGTGGTGGGAGACATGAATGGGGGCCTGGTGGAGGCTGCCCCTGCACTGCTGGGGGGTGGGGGTGGTGGGAGGCATGAGTGGGGGCCTGGTGGAGGCTGCCCCTGCACTGCTGGGGGGTGGTGGTGGTGGTGGTGGGAGACATGAGTGGGGGCCTGGTGGTGGGTGCCCCTGGTGGCTGGGGGGTGGAGGTGGTGGTAGACATGAGTGGGGGACTGGTGGAGGCTGCCCCTGCACTGCTGGGGGGTGGGGGTGATGGTAGACATTTGTGGGGGCCTGGTGGAGGCTGCCCCTGGATGCTGGGGGGTGGGGGTGGTGGGAGACATGAGTGGTGGCCTGGTGGAGGCTGCCCCTGGATGCTGGGGGGTGGGGGTGATAGGGGACATGAGTGAGGGCCTGGTGGAGGCTGCCCCTGCACTGCTGGGGGGTGGGGGTGGTGGTAGACATGAGTGGGGGCCTGGTGGAGGCTGCCCCTGCACTGCTGGCGGGTGGGGGCGCAGGGGGACATGTGTGGGGGCCTGGTGGAGGCCGCTCCTGCACTGCTGGGGGGTGGGGGCGCAGGGGGACATGTGTGGGGGTCTGGTGGAGGCTGCTCCAGCACTGCTGGGGGGTGGGGGCGCATGGGGACATGTGTGGGGGCCTGGTGGAGGGTGCCCCTGGATGCTGGGGGGTGGGGGTGCTGGGAGACATGTGTTGGTGATCAGTAGTGCAAGGTGACATGTGGGTTGGCTGGGGGGCATGGCCATGGTGGATGGGTTGCCTGTGGGACATGAGCAGGGGTGCAGGGTAGTCCCCTGTGGTGTGGGCTGCCTGCAGGGGCTGTGGAGGGTGTAGAGGGAACACCTGGGAGGACCCACACGGCCAAATCATGTGTAGCATTCCCCGGCACCACCTAAATACACGTACCCTGCTGAAATCGTGTGTGAATCTTCCCGCGCACCTCGTAATACACGTACCCAGGCCAATCGCGTGTGGAACTTCCCGCGCACCCGAAGTACACGTACCCAGGCCAATCGCGTGTGGAACTTCCCGCGCACCCCGAAACACACGTACCCAGGCTAATCGCGTGTGGAACTTCCCGCGCACCCCGTAGTACACGTACCCAGGCTAATCGCGTGTGGGACTTCCAGCGCACCCCGAAGTACACGTACCCAGGCCAATCGCGTGTGGAACTTCCCGCGCATCCTGAAGTACTATGTGTGATATCGCAGTGGCCGTGGCGCACGTTGTTGGATGACCTGTGCGCCGGCGTGCGCAGCGCACATTTTCAGCGCACATCCAATGTTTTTCTCGCGCACGGACTTCCATGAATCGATGTGCGCTGGCTTCCCTGCGATTTTCGCACTTTTACTGCGAATCGCACGTTTTGGCACCTCTGCGCGGGAATTTTCAGCGCACATTAATTCCATGAATCGACCCCTTAATAGTTGCAACCTATATTACTTTTGATAGCAGGTCACTTAATTTATAGGCATTTGATTTCAATTGCACAAGTTTAAGCTTCTGATACAACTAATGATAGCTGTCATACAGGCGGCCGCTGGTACTGGGCCCATATTTTGACAGATTTTCACAGGCAAGCACACTTTTTACTGTGGATATTTTGATGATAGATTCCACTTTTCCTGACATTGTGTTTTCATAATGATTCCTTAAATGAAGTGGCGGGTAACACCCAGCAAAGATATTGGATGTTTTGTGGTGTTTTGGTCTGGTATTTTGTATTTTCAGCAACCAAGAAAAAGGGATTTAAAAGCAATTTCCCGGTTTCTTGCAATAAAGCATTGCCTTTCCTGCAGTGTTCATTTTTACTTGGTGGGCGGCCCAGTAACATGTTTCAGCAGTGAGGTCTCCTTTCCACTACTGACAACAGGCAAAGTAGATTTAGCAGTCATCTTTCCGTGTTTCAAAGCACAATTTTCATATGTTTGGCGCACATAGGGCTTTTGCAGCCATTTTGTTTGATTCTTTCACCATCAGCACATAGGGATGTCGCAGGGCAGAGCCTAGCGGGTTAAAACATCCCACAGATTGTAGTAACCTATGGCGGGAAAACACATCCTGTCCGAACCAAGATGGCTCTGTCTTCTTAATGTAAAAACACATCCTCTACAAAGGGCCCTGTCGGACTCCTTGCTTGTACAGTACTATGAGTTGGGTTCTATTTTCCTAAATGTTTTTGTTAAAATGTCTTTATTGACAATTCAAATTGAAACAGAAAAATAGTTATCTTCAAGTAATGTGGCATAACAATCTGTAGCACAGTGAAAACACAACAAAAGATTCCATTCCATGAAACCTAAGTTAGGTCATGTTGGTATGCTTTTGTATAGCGCCAGATCACCACCATTTCAGAGCACTCGTCCTGGTCCATAAATGCTGCATCTTGCTTCTCCCTGGAAGGCAAGGCCATAGTCTGCTGGAAGATGAATCATGAAAAGGCTGTGATCAGAGGGTGGAGTGGGCAAAAAGAGGTTGCCGATGGAGGGTAGGGGGAAGCAGCACGGTGTGTGTGTAGTATGTTATGAGATATTGTCTTTATGCAATATGTATGCAGCAACAATTGATCCAGGGAGTTCCTTCCCTCCCCAATCAAAAGTGCCACACCAATATTCCTTTTTTGTAATTCAATCTAGCCCTGTCTGTGATTCATATAGATCCACATAGGTTCCTCACCCTTTAGCAGTAGGTAAGCAAAGAACTAGCCCAGTGTATAGAAAGAATATATATTTATTAATGAATAGGAAAATGTAATATTGGTACAAAATCACAAATCACACCATCTCACTCCGTTGGCCCAAATGCTTTCTTTCCTAACAATTCTCTTTTTACACAAATTGAAATCTCTAGTTGGTTCAGGATAACACAGATCAGACTCTTTAACCCCACAACATGTACAGTCAAACACTTAGCATGGGGTTCACATTTAGCAACACGTAGCACCTTGAAATATGACTGCATCCTACACTTAAAAATACACTTTACATGAAGTTTCCTATTAGCAAAAACAGTTTCACACATGCAGCACGCTGTATTTTAAATCTCCTTGTGCACTTGGAAATGCAAGCAATGTTGGAGCACAACAAACTTTTAAAAACAATTTATTTTTATATTGGTAGACCCCTTCTTCCTTCACCAGAATTCAATGAAGAATATCTCTCCCGCTAGAAGTCACTTTCCCACTCTTAGTAGAGAGTATTCATTTCAATCAGAGACTTCACTTTATTTAATTTTGGCAAGACACTTTCCTGCCCGAGCCCAAAACCCAGATATTCAGTTTACATTCAGCACCCTTCTGCTTTAAGACAGGGTCTGAGGAATGTTAAACAGTTGGAAATTTCGTTTTTATGCATCCCTCCCATTAGGGAATGTTGGGGTTTGCAATGAGAAATAAGAGTCCCCAATTATTTTAAGACTATTTTTTATTGACACTGGTAGCAGTATTGTTGATTTCGAATTTCAACAATATCACCACATATTAGTTGGCTATGGGGGAGTTAATTGAATTATCATATAGTAAAAATACTAACAGGCTACTTAGTCTGCCCACTCAATCAATAACGGGAAGATATTAAATCAAACAGATGCCCACAAGACTTGGTTTGGTTGGACAAGTTTACTTACATATTATCTCTGGGTTTCTGTTGGTGAATTCTACGAGCCTGGCAGCCTCTCACAAGCATGAAGAATTGCACAACCCTCCAGTCAGAATGCAATCCTCTTGCAGGGTTTAACCACACAGAGGAATGCTTTCCCCCTGGCGGATGTGCTACTTGACACACCTCCTCTTGGTAAAATGGATGCTGGGTACAGGAGATGTAATGGATGACATGTAAGTGGGGTGGAAGGCCAGGAATGTGGTTATAAATGGAACAATAATGCAGAAATGATAATACCGGAAAGTTAAATGAATGATATCCCTGCAGAGTGCAAGTACACTTGAACATGTCCATTTGTAAACTGATATCCAATAACAGCCAGATTCATCCTATAAGGTCCTGAATGGTCTTAAAGTACCTAAGTAACTAACAAAGAAAAACTGGATATAATACATTTCTTCATCCGGGATTCCTAGCCAATGGAACCGTTGCAAGAACGCTTCTGAAACGACTTGCAGCGGTTGAAATAGCCTCTGTGGAATACGCAGAGATCAGGTGCAGCGCGAAGCACTAGAGTAAGGAACCTGAGAGCGATGTGCTGTCATGTGGTCTTGGAGCGGGAAGGACTGAAGCCTTCAATCCTGCCGCACCTGCTGTAGCGTCCAGGGCAGCTGATGAGCCCCTGCATAATACGGCGGAAAACAGAGCTAGGGAGGAGAGTTCCTAACAGCAGTCTCCCCTGGCCCCTCTAAGGACCCGTCCATACAAGGGACTTGCAGGTACAGTTTCTTCTGGATATTTAGTATGGAATCCTTTGAGTAAGGTAGGTGCGTTTATGTCTTTAGAAGCCACCTATGACGTATCTTCTTTGGCATAGCCTTTGCAATGGACAAGGTATTGTGCGGGAATCCACTATGCATTGTATCTTGTATCCCTCCTGAGGTCCTAAAGCAGGTGGAACTTTTCCTAGGTCACAAAGATACAAATCCCATCAAGTGGTTGGCTTTAGTAGTGAGACATGGGAAACAGGATGTATTTTATATTGAGCAGGGAGTCTTAATTTTATGGCAACAGGATTAATAATGCAATGGACAGGAAAAGGGCCTAGGAATCTGGGTTTTTGTTTTTTCTGTTCAGGAAGAGAACAAAAAAAATTCTTTGTAGGTAACCAGACCTGGCCTCTGATGTTGTCCTCGGGAGATGATCATCTTCTCTTGTCAGCAAATTGCTGAGCATTCCTTTTCGCCTTCAATAAGTGTAGTTTGGCAGTGGAAAACCCTGAAGAGATGTGTGTCACGTAATTCTGGGCCACAGGTTCATAATTCTGGGCCACAGGTTCCTGATTAGCTTGGGGTAACCTCAAGGGAAAAGAAGTACGATGTTGCTCAGAGTATAAATGAAAGGGGGTGGTTTGTATAGCAGTATGCAAAGAGTCATTATATACAAACTCTGCTAAAGGCAACATGTCTACCCATCCTGTTTTTGTCAAGTAAAATCTCAGATACAGACTTATAGTCTGGTTTTCTCTTTCGCTTTGGCCATCACTTTGGGGGTGGTTAACTGAGGAATAATCTAATTTGATTCCTAATAATCTGCTAATATCTCTGTCTCTCTCCAAAATGTTAATATGTGACTATGTTCTGTGGAAGGCCATGGAGTCTATATGTTGTGGAGGAAACATGATGCTAGGGCATGGGATGAGGCAACGCTTTTCATGGTTATGAAATGGGCCATTTTGGAGAATGTGTCAATAATGGTGAGCATTATTGTCTTTCCTTGATCACGGGGAAGGTCAGTTATAAAGTCCATCGAACAGGATTGCCATTATGGATGATCAGGAACAGGTAGAGTGTGGAATAGAGCCATGGGCCTTTGTCGAGACATTTTGGTTCTAGCACATACAGCAGACGTAGATCCATAATCTGTGGTGTCCTTTCTCCTGGTACTCTACCATGCATTTCTTGATCTTCTGGAAGGTTTTTATATCCCGAAATGTCCAGCACCAGGGATTTTGTGACACCAATAAAGCATGATCTGTTGGCTCGGAGGAGACGGTATGCATTGTTTGAGTTTATGAAAAAGTAATCCCTGATGCTCATGATTTACTAAGATGTTCAGTAGGAACCTTCACTTTTGCTCTGAGGTGTAGGTTTTTCTAGTATCTTTGTGTGGGAGAAGTGGGACATGGAGGGCCATGATGACCTTTTCTGGTGAAAAGAAAGGAATATCATGTATGATATCTGCGTCATCTTGGTAGGCTTGAGATAATGCATCTCCTTTGGTATTCAAAGAACCCGGCTTCATGGTGACCGTTGTGAGAAACCTGAGGGCGTTCTCACATCGATTACCCTTGGATCCTCTGCACAGGTGATCAGGGAAAGCCCATCGCTTTTGGATCCTGACCCTGGGGGTGGAGAAGCGAGGGAGGATCTCCTGGGTGGAGGGTTCTTGGGGAATGGGAAGGAAGGGTGTTCGGGTGGGACACAGTATTGCCCCTTTCCATTTCTTGATGTACTCTTATTCCCAGAAATCTTTGTGGGGTATTGTCACCCCATTCCCTTTGGTCAGAATAACATTCGAAAAAATGACGAGCCTCCAAGACCCAGAAGGAGGATGAGAAAGAATACAGTGTCCTTGGACCTTTATAGTTACTGTAAGTCAGCTCCTTTTGTTTCCCCACATGTAAACCCTGACAGTACTGAGACGAAGAAGAGGCCACTAAGTGTAATGAAGACTACCCTCTTTTACCAGTCTGGTACGAGGAAGATGCCTGTTAAGAGCAGTGAAGGTCAGGCATGTCCCTTTTAATTGTGGTCGAGCAGGGCTGATTGGACATCCACACCTGCAGCCTGGCAAGGGGCTGCAGATGTATAAAAGGAGACCAGCCCACCAGCAAAGAGAGTGACAGGAGAAGTAGCAGGAAGGCCGGTGTAAGTAGCAGGGAGCTTTACTTTGAAACCATGCTGAAACGCTGAGGTCTGCAGAAGGGAGTGCCTTCTGATCTATGCTTCAGGGCCGGAAACTGAAGAATAGATCAAACTGAGAAGAAGTGAAAAGGGAGGAGTTGGATGCAGAGAAGACGCCAATAAGTAGGCTAAAGTGTAAATCATATCGAAAAGCATGTGTATCCGAAGTTTAGGTCAAGAATGGGATGAATTGGTAAGTATGAGGATCAAGTAAAAGTTGGTTAAGGTAAATGAACAAGAATGAGAAATAACATTTGAGATATGCTAAGGGAGGGAAAAGGATGCGGCAGTGAACAAACAGTAGAACTTGAGAGGACGAGCAATGTTATTAAAATGCAGGGTGAGCAGTGAAAAGGAAGGTACAACACAAATAATACCCGGAATAAGGAGAGGGGAGTTGACAGAGTGGCAACAGAAGCAAAGAAGAAAAAAGGGGGAGAAAGATGGAATTAGATGGGTGACCAGTGATCAATGAGAACCAAAGAGAGGGTTAACCAAATCCCTGACGAGTGGAAAGTAACAATGCACATAGCAAATATGCAAGCCAGCCAGGCATAAGAAAGACGATGACAATTGGCGAAAATCAATGGCATGCATCCCTTCATAAGAACGTCCTTTGGGCATATATTAAAACAACTTAGTTCACTTAAAGTTCTATAATAAATATACATTGCATTGCAAAAGTAAGTGAGGATGTTACCAGATTGAGCTGCCCATCTCTGCTCTCCTCGCTTTTCTGCTGTTAGTGCTGAGGGTGGAGGTGAAAGGGATAGGTACAGGCCCCCGAAGGTAAACTCACCACATAGAATAAGTCCTTTAGGCCCCAGTAGCACACCAAAAATGTAGCTGAAAGAGTCAAAACTCCCTATTTGCTGCTCCAACAGGCCTTAGGAAGTCTCTGCTGCCCCATCAGAATTAGGGCTAGAAGGGAAATTAGTACATCATAGAAAACGGACAGAATAAAATGTTATGCCTATGCTTCATCCTCCCCGATTCCTCACCTCACAGGCCAGGTGCCACCTCTGAATGTGTATCTTTACAAATGTGCCCCACATTAAATTCATTTGTCAAAGACTGCAACATTGTCCTCTCCCGGGTCCCACCCACAAACTCCCTCTCTACCTGTTGTCTGTCTCCCTGTTGGTCAAGTCCACTCACCTCGTCCCAACTCCATCGCACTCAGACCACCTCGGCACACAGCACCGCTCTATCAAGTCACCATTTCTTCCCAACCTGCCTTGGCTGAGACCCTTCTGCCCCTATCCTCTGTGTTCCCTCTGACTCACACCCCAGTGTACCAGTGAAGGTCTCGCCTACATAGTAGTAATCTGATGACAGCCCAGAAGCGAGGCACATCAATCTATGCATGATGCCCATACTGGGTCACCACAAGTCTGCCCGGGGCCCGTACTCATACCAAGATGTGTGCCCTAGCATAGTGCACAGCAAGACTCTCGCTCCTCTCCCATGCATCCCACCCTATATCCTGTGCCTGGTCAAAAGCGCACTCATCTTTTGCCGCCTCCACCAATCCTTCTCAGTCGGTCGGCATCAATCAGTCCCTCTTGCAAGTGGAACGCTCTCCAAAACATTACCAACATACGTATAAAATAATTAAAAGCTATTTGTGTGTGGTTGCCTCTAGAGCATAGACTACCCTCAAAATAAATACGTACCTGTTTCCATCTCAGTGAATGTACACTTGGTGGTGTGATCGACTGCAGTGTATATGTATAGACCCAATTATTTCAATATTTTAAATCCTGTGGTAGAGGACTTAGAAGAGCACAACGTTAATCATTGTCTACTGTCATTAATAATTGGATCTCGAAGTACTTTACCCAGAAACACTCACTTATCCAAAGCTATATATTTGGTACAGCAGTAGTACACGATTGCTTGGTATCGGAGCAATGGAAAAAAACTATCTAAACTTTCGGAAACTCCGTCCCCTGCCTGACCAGCTTGTCCGCTTGGCAGCCATTAACTGTCCTTCCAAATGGTTGAAACGGCCATCCAAGAAATGAATCACACAATCTTTAATTAAATCAAAATTCCCATGATTGAAAGGCAAAGCAAAAAAAGCCACATATGATGTGTTTAGCTACCCTCTAGAGACTTGATCACATAACCATTTCTTTGTCAGTGCTGGTTTTATGCATAAACCTCTATGGTCAAGGAAAGAAGGATTGTCCTTCCTTAATGTCTACCCTTAATTTCTTCATGCAGCAACATTGGATAAGGCACATCGCCATCTTGTAACATGCAAATTATCAATCTGATGTATCCAAAATAAAAGCACTTATTGGACATACGGGTGCAGTTTTCAACATCATTCATGTTTCACAGTGATCATCAGTTTACATCAATAAAATGGACAGTGCTTCTTTTTTCCATACTCGTATTATAAATTGCATAAGCATGTGACCAATCAGGCTTGTCATATAATTGACTATTCAACCTTCAGGACTGGACACCACAAAAAAAAAACCTTATTATACGGTTGAAAAATATAATCAACTGCATTGCTATATGCTATATATACATAATATAATTTCCAATGCACTTTTTCATAATTTGAGGGGTATCTTTTGCATTATTGCTTTCTTAAACTTGGTATACTTTCGATTGCTTAGTATTGTTTTCTCTGTGTAAGAAATAATGCCAGCGTCTTTATTTTCCCCAGATTATTGGCCTTTGAGAAGCATCAGGGGGAGATGCGTGGATTCCTCTGCGGGCCACCTGCTGAGTGACCATCTCTTCTGGCTCTCAGTAAGTACCTTAGCATCACCCTCCATTTCTTTGAAGCTTGCGTGGGAACATTATTAGGATGGGAATACTTGCTTCACACCCAGTTTTTCAACTATGGTTATAGCAATGTATCCCATGCAGTGAAAGACGACGTTGAAGTTATCCATACCTATTTTCTAGGGCATTTATAACGAAATCTTAAAAGGCGAGTGTTTGTGTTTCTTGTATCAAAAAGGTACCCTTTAATCTCAAGGTCCGGATGTTCAAAGCACCCTTGGCGTTTAGGAGAAAGAATATTTCATGGTGGCAGGCACATGGCTGCTAACTAATGTTTGTATCTGCATATTCTTTCACGCCTGGCAGTTAAAACGTGGGCACAGTCCTGCAGATATTGTGTAAATTGGACGATTGATGTGTCAAATAGCGTGTTCTGTTCTCCTCAGTAGGAATGGGTGACATTTCCAGATGGGCTTCAAATTAGGAGAATTTCGACCATGGGCGGGTGGGGGGTGGCGACCTGTGGGGAAGCTTTCAAGGGAAACTAACACAAAGGGATCTTTGTAGAAGCAAGAGTTAAGATGGTTTGTTCTAAATATATAAAAGTTAAATGGGAGTTGTCAGGTATTGTGAATTTTGTCAATACAAATGTGATAATTGAAACAGTTAGAAAGCAAAGCTTGGTAAAAATATATTCATTATTTTATTTTAACCAGAACTGCTTTTAAAGTCCTGGAAGTTAGGTAGCTGTTTAACGTATTTAGGAGCTTTAATAAGGTTGGTGTTATTTTTAATGTCTTTCAGAACGGATTTTGGCAAAGGTCCCACTTCACCAACATTCTGCACACCTGTTAGTTTGAGCTGTTAGATTGCACTGAAAGAGCTGCCTATAAGTTGAAACTATTGTCCTAGGTAGTGAAGGAAGGAGACATAGGAGATGTGGAGGGTGAGGGAGGTGGCGGAACAACCTATGTGTGTTTTGTTTATATACCCACCCATTGACTGCCCATGGCCATGCTGCTCCCTATGCCATTCCCACACACTACCTGCATTTTCCTACCCAAAATGCATCACCTTGAGATGGCTTTGAGTCTAGCTCTGTGCTTTCTGTGCATACTTCTGAAAGGTAATGGCTTAATTGAAGCTATATGTTTGTGGTGCAATACAATTATCTTCCCCATGTGTGCCCTCAGCCATTTAAATGAATAAGTAGTACATGTGTTCTTGCATATGTTCCTTTTACAGTATTCCTGTTAGAAATAAGCATGGGTTTTGTATTGGGACTGGATAGGCTTTTGCAAGACACTTCTATAATGGAATTGCATGACTATAAAATGGCAATAGTTGAAAAATGGTGCGAGTGCCTGGGCATATGATGGTGGTTCCTGGCATATTCCTGTTTTATACACACGCCACAACCGTTCCCACTGACTCATCCCTGCTTTTTGGTTACTCATTTGCTTTACCATTAAGCAGAGACGATTCCTTGAAGTGCTGCCATTTGTGTTTTTGGATGATTCATTTTTGCAGCATGGTCCTTTTAGCAACCCCTCTGATGGACTGGATACCTTACCCGATATTGCAACCCTCCCTCTTCATATCAAGATGTGAAAATTGAGGTTCATATTCTTAATTTGGGGCTCTGCCTTGTTTTCTAGTTATCGTCTCCCCTATTTAATGGCAGTATTAGTTAAGGATACATGTCATGATTTACATAGTGACTGAATGGATATATGTGGTTTACGTTGCAAATCAAAATGTTTGGAGATATGCGGTAGCCTTTTATAGGAAACATAACTAGGGCAGTGACGAATAAGGGAGAGAAGAATGGGAACAGGAGCATGGAGCGCTCCATTGCCCTCTGCATCGTCCTACTCATTACCCTACGCAGTCGCATCTTCCTCCACATTACCCACAACTTCACCTGTCACATCACTCCTCAATGCTACTCTGACATTGATCAGGCTGTAACGCCCAACATCCCTCCTATATTAGAAAACGTACAACTAGCAGATAACATATGCCACAAATGAGGGTCGGAGGAAGATTCAACCCTCCATCGTGGGGTCTGTCCTGTAAGGAAAGCTGCAATCGGCAGACAGCAATCTGCCACTCTCTGAATGATGTTGTACTTTAAAAAGACCATATAGCAGATGGGCCTAGTACCAATCTGACGTATACCAGTGTGGTGTGTAATTTTGTTAGCAATACATAGGTGGTTTCTCTTTGTATAGATCACAATATTCTATGGCATGCAGCAGACAGTTTTATGTTTCCTCAAGGGATGAGGGGGCAAAACTTGAAATGCATTTATGAACTAGTAGTTGCATGCATGCTTTTTGGGTGCATTTATATACTTGCCTGTAAGCATCTTGAGCATTACAGTGGACTATACAAGTCGTGTCTTTAACTACATTCTTTAAGTGTTAAACAGATGTTGAATAGGATGGATGAGGCTTGTAGCATACACCAGAAGAGTAGAAACACATGAATTTGGTGTTGCTCTCTGTTACCATGTCGGAAACCGCAGGGAACGTTTGTTTGTGATTTGTTTGTGGCCTATGCATAGGCCGTGCAGTAAATGGTGTGACCTGCTGTGTCAGTAGCTGCGACAGGGGTCGATAACCTGAGAAGGGATGAGTGGGCCTCATTCACATTACTTTTTCATGCGGTTCAGTTTTTTATTCAAGATGTAAGCCCTGTTCTTCTGCTTCTACTGTTTTTTCGACTCAATTGATCTGCTCATTCAGGAGAGATACTTTAAAAAATGGTTATAGCAATTTTATGCAAAGTATATTTTCTTTATCTAGATGAGTAACATATTTTCTTGGTGATTAGCCCCAACTCCAGTTTTGGCTCATAATCCAAGTGTGTACTCCAGTAAAGGTGGTTTCACCCACTGACTAACCACTTAAAAGTTCTAGGACATTTGATAGTGCTAAAGAAAATCTTCTCAAATATGCGCACGTCACTGGGGCTGTCAAGTTTCGCTTGTTTTCAATTGGCTCATCACACCTACTGCACTGTTCTGCTTTTTCACTGCCTTTCTCTGTCAACTTCCCATCATCTTAATGAATATGCATGCACATCTTCTCTCTAGCTTTTTAACGTTGACTCTCTGCGTATGACAGCTTTTTCTCTGCCGCATCCTATTTATTCTTCCTGAACCTTATGCCAAGAGGCCACTAAAATTGCAAAGTTTGCGCTTAATAAGACAATTTTTAGATTAAATTTACTTATGATTCTGAGTATTCATCGTTTTATGTCTCATCAAGATAACGTGCAGTGAGTATACTTGAATGGATGATCCCGCAACACTTTAGAATCAACCGCCATAAAAAACATTAATAGATCAATGCGACAGGCCAGGGCACAGAGCAAGCGAACAACAACTGTGTTTCTGCACTATGTTCTGGGTTTCACGGGTCCAGAAGTCTGTATTCCAAGTACATTTCTTTTAAGTGCATTGGATATTTAAACTCTAATCACTGCTTTTTATTAATAGGGTATTTATTGAGCGCAAGATCCTACCTCCAGGAAGCAATGGAGCACTTTACAATTATAGGGGGAAGAACAAGGTTAGGGAGCATAGAAACAAGGGAGTGGGCACTTAACAGGAGTGGGAGGGCAATTTTCAGCAATGGATCTACAAGTAACCAGGGAAGGAAACCGTGGAGATCAGATCACCCAGTCTCTCGGGTATGGTGGGGAGTGGAGGGTGTATGGACCTAGGTATTAGTTTATCACACAGTAGTAATGACGTCAGATGAGATTATTGCAGAAACCTCTTTCTCACTCTGCATATCTCTACTCTTTGCCCTCTTCAACTCATCCAGAATAGGACAGTAAGACTTCTCCTTGGTCCCACGGATCGCATCTCTCCGGCCCTGAAATCCCTCCACTGGCTCCCCGTGGCTGCAAGGATCGCATTTAAGACCATCTACATCTTCCACAAGGCTTTCTGGGGCTTGTTGCGCACTTGCACAATCTCAATAATACAATGCCTAGTAAGATTGTTGTCTTGTCCTCCCTCTGTTCTCCCTCTGTTGCCTTGTTGCGCCTTAAAACATGTGTGTATAGGCGTATAATAAATAACAAATCAATCAATTATCAAGAATGGCGTTCAGAGGCAAATGGGAATAGCTACATCAAGCAAGATCCGTCATAATGGCACTCCGTCAAGGGACCAGCAATAATGAGCAGACATGGGATTACCAATATGACCCACTACAGTATTTGTAATAATGACCGTTGGGCGTGGTTAGTAATATTGATGAGCAAGTCGGGTATCTGCCATACAAATCAGTTGGCAGAGTATTGGCAATAATTGGAGCAGGATGGTACACTATAAATAATTACTTAATGTAGCATTATTAGTAATGAACATTAGAAGGGATAGGCAGTAATAATTACAAATTAGATAGCCCAGACATTGTTTTGCTCAAGAATATGACCCACCTTCACTGCCTCTTCCCAGAAATACATGGGCCCCATCCTCCCTGCATCAATTGCCCCACATGCACATCTCCACACTCTTGTCAACCATAGCAGACATATTTCCACACTCCACTGCTTCCCATTGTATATCCATCCCAACCCCAAAACGGCCATGGCATCACCCTCTAGAGTCTAGTCACATGCCAACCTTCCCACACACATTCATCCCCGCCTACTCCTTACAAAACACATCTTCACCCTTCATCCACCTTTCAGTCTACACATTGACATCATATTTCAGCCACATTACCAAAAGGCCAATGCCCACCTTTCCGAGCTCAGGGAAATTAGAAGAAAGGAAACCTAAGGGAGAAAAGAGGGCGGTTAGGGTGAAAAGTGAAAAAGAAGCTTTATAATGTGTCAAATTCTCAGAGCACCTGGCGACAATGCAAATAGCAGCCATTTGCAGTTCAAATCCATGTAACGTATGTTGCCAGTTTTGGAACCTGAATATTTGGATTTAAAAAATAAAAATCTTTTGTATTGGTTTTCAAAATACAAAATTCGGATTTTAACCCGTACTTTCCCATTTGACAAAATTCGTGTGATGATGAGCAAATCACTACATCTCCCTCTCCTTCTGTTTGCTTATCTGTCAAACATGGAAGCTCTTTGAAACAAATTGAACACCATCATAAAATGCTTTAATAAACTAAAAATGACAGGCCGAAAGAGTGGGTCTATTAGCTTAACTATTGGTTCTAATCCCAGTTTCTCTGTTTGACCAAAATTACGATATTTTGCACATCACTTAAGCCCCCCTCTAGTGCAGTTCCATTATATGCTAGATGTAGAAGTAATAAACGGAACACCTGTCTAATGGACTACTTCACATGAAAAAGATTGGCGGTGCCAATTCAGTGTTGCAGCTCCAAATTGGTAGTCAAAAGATCCAGATTCGAATCAAAACTGTTTGATCTTGAGCTAAGGTAATCACTCTATCTGTCATATTAGGGAGTACTTCCAAACTGATCAGCTGCCTAAAGTGCAATGTTGCGCCAAAAAGACCTGTCAGGTGATCTATGGATTAGAAGGTAAATAATAGACTTTGGAACCAAAAGGTCTGGATAATATGAATGGACATTGGTTTACCATAGCAAACGTTACCCCCTTTGGTGGCTGCTTGCAACTACCATGAACTGATATTTAAACCCCTGTGATGTAACCAATCCGATGACCGTTGTTAAAAGGTAATAAATATGTCTTTAAATTATAGCAGTTAAATACATTTTGTTGCTGCCCTTTTATCAGTCACTATTTCTTAACACGCTAAAGCCATTTCCAACAAACCTTGTTTAAAAGGAATACCAAAAACGGTCAATATTGACACTGATTATCTGATGTCCTTTCAGGTGGTGGCAGGGCAGAAGGTCAATGTTTGTGTGGTGTCACATCTCTGACCTATATGATTTTTAAAAACAATGCCACAAATTCCAATCCCAGTTTCCTCACTTCACTAAAATTGTTCGACACTAGGCAAGTATCTTTTCGTGTCTGCTTCACAGTTTTTCATATGATAAACATAGGGAATGTGGGACTGTGTGGAAACTAATTAACACCAGTATAATGTGCTCTATGAACTCATCAAGTTTGGAAAGAAGAGGAAAAAGGAGGGGGGAGCGCTCTAGTGAAGTGACTAGTTGATGAATTTGGATCGGAAAGATCTGGTTCCTGATCTTTGCGTTTCCTACATTTTGAGTTTGGGCAAATCGCTATCTCCCCATTCTTCAGCTTCCTTATCTGCCAAGTGTTTTTCCTTCTCCCACATAAAATCAAATATCCTTGGTGCACATTAATGTGAATCCTCCACCTCTCCATTGCCTTTCTCATCTGTCGTTGTCCAGGAAGAGGGTAGACGCATGCAGAGGGATAGCCATCATTAACCACTTAACTGCAGGAAGTGACCCTCCATGTCCTTAGGAAGACCCATCGGTCATGGGGGGTGGAGAGGTGAGGCCATGGTATATCTAGCCTGAGGGGGGAGCCCTTGTCCCCTAAGGGGGAGTCTCGCCCAGTGAGCTCCCACTTGCCTCTACCCTTAGGGAGGGTATTGCGGAGCAGGCTCATCTACTTAGCCTCATAGGAAGGTGCCCCCCCTTGGGGAGAAGGAACTAATTCCCTTGATTCGTCGCACATGTTATGCCATTATTAGACTTCGTTATTCAATGTTTGCCTCTGTCACACAGCGTGAGGCCATGCTATGCCAGGGCACGAACTGAGAGGCTTGCATCAGTTGGCAGGGCTTCCCAATGGCCCACTTACAAGTATTTCAACCTCAACGCCACTCAGCCATAACAAA